>NC_059395.1:5776457-6099097 GCF_905220565.1 Melitaea cinxia | reverse complement strand
CTAATATATTTTTCAAACTCACGATGCTATTGAAGTAACGTAATAGTTTAATCGAAATTATTATTTGTTATATGAAAATGATAGCCCGAACTTACTCTACCTTAATTTTTTAATAGACAATATAAATATCAACATAGGGCTTTAGAATGTGAATTTGCCTTAGCTTAGTAGGTACTGCGTTGCGGTGACGTGAAAAAACATTAACAATTCTGTGTATCAGTGAAAAGCTGTTACAAACAACAAAGTTTTGACAAGATTTAAGAGCGTATTACCATAGTACTTACTGTTCTTGTCAGGTCTTTTTATATCTGTGTGTGCAACAAAATTTCACAAAGGTATGAGTGGTGATGACGTTGTCGACTATTGAAACAATAAAACACACAATACGACAACTCCCGTAGTTTCACCTGCGTTTATTGCTGTTGCGTATCACCTATGCGTCGCATCAAAGGAGTATGAGACAACCCTGAGAACAGCGTGCAATAAATGGACAAACTTTTTACCGTTATAATATTTATATAAAATGTATATTTATACAGTTATACTTTCACGTTACTGTTGGTATAATATGTGTCAAAGACTACTACAACCTTTCTTAGTATTTACAAACTTTAAATATTACCATAATTATATAATTATAGATATATTTTTGAGACCATTAATATATTCTTATATTAATGGTTCAAAACATCCCTTGAAGCTTATCTTTAGTTTTATATTTTTTTAATAATTCCAACGTTTTCATCTTGACTGATAAGTTTTTTAGGTACTTTTTTCTTTTTGTGTTTGATATACAGATATTTTTTATTATTATTATTTAAACTATTGTTATTTTACATAAAAAAAAAACTACTCCAAAAATCGCAGAGATTGGTCCGGAATGTTAAGTTTGAATACAGTTTATTTAGGCAATTATAAATAAGGTAGGTAATTCAACAAACAAAAGTAAGTATCTTTTAATTTGGTGTAAATGTGAACGCAGGGAAGGCGATCGAGACGCAAAACCGGTTCCAACAAACAGTTCCAGGATGTTCAGATAATACGACTTCAATTCATTTCTTAAATTTTTTGTAGTGATTCTTTTTTTAAATGCCACATCTAATCAATTCAACAAGCGAGGAGTCAAATATTCAGTGGTCCTTTCACCATATACGTTATTTGTTGCAGTAGTTGTTATAAGTTTTTGTTTTGTTATTTGTCGTGTATTAATTTTATGGTGAATTTTGTGCTGTATTTCCATATTAAAAAAGTTTTCTTTTAATACACTATATTGAAATTTATATTCTACCTATAAGACGTTGCAATGCTTAAAAAATTTATTGTCATCATTTTTATATTGTTCTTTTATTTTAGGATTTACGATTTTTTTAGGATTCTAACTTGTAAACTTTGTATAGTGTTAAGAAAAGTTTTGGAGGTTCTACCGTATATTATGGTATTTTCTTCTTAATTATAACAACATTAGCCAAGTAGGCTCTGAGTTTGTCACATACAGTACTTATTTGAGGTTTCCAATTAAAATAACAATCCACCACCAATCCAAGAAATATATGCTTTTCAACAGTTTCTATGACTGGGCACTTGCATTGGTTGATATTTAGATGAATACAATTATGATTATGGGCTTTTAATCTATTATTTGTTTCACAGAACGTCTTAGTGTATATATATAATTAACAGTTTAGTGTTATTTATTACCCATATTTGTCTTCAAAGTTAATTAATAAGCAATGACATTTTTTTGCTGATGTCATCTTAATGATATTTTTTTTACCTTTTCTTCGGTAAAATACACTCAAAAAAAAAAAAAAAAATACACATGGGAAATTATAAGAGTTATTTGTGAAAACTTTATTTTAGGTGTCGTGTACCAAGGACTTGGATTCCTTCACGTAAAGTATTGCATGAAATCGGATGGAGTTTCCTTAAAAAGTTCACTTCTGTTCTAAGATGAAATGTATTTTACGTCTTCTCAAGTATCGCTTAACCTTTAAAATATAAATTAAATAGCGCATGAATGTATAGAAATAGGTGCTGATTAGATCTTTATCTAAAACTAATATTAGAGGTCTATATAAATATGATAGAAACATAATATTTCATTTTACGATTGTGGCTAAACTTGTAATTGACATTTTAAAGTTATATAATCACACATTTTCACATTTCTTGTTTATTCGTCTTTTTTTTCACAACTTCTTTGGAAATTTTTATTTACATTTTTTTTACTTTTTTTTTTGATGTTATATTTTTTTGTAGTCTATATTACTGGTCTTGTAAATTTCTTTTTTCTATTTATTAATTATTATTATTTCTATTTAACTGTGATTTTTTGTGTAAAAACTTTCTGCGTTTTGAGTGATGCTCCGAATAATCGTCTTTCTTTCTTTCTTTCTAAAGTTATGACTGTATTGTCAAAATGTGTAACTTGAATAGTTGATTACTCTATTGCTTTATACCGAATGAGCTGGGTACGATGTGTGCAAAAGAAGAGTATTACGTCAATTTATATAACAAAATTTTTAAATTGATTGACGATATACAACTTATATAGACACGGACATAGAACAAACCTATTTGTGAAATTTATGTTATATCTACAGTTATTAACTTCAGTTATTATTGTGTGCTATATATGGCGCTTTGTCTAATTCTATTTTGAGGAAGCTCATACGATTTTCTAAACATCTATGTCAAAAGTTAAGTGTCGTTAAGGATTAAGTTTCGATGTTTAAAAGGTAGGATGGCACAGCGCTCCTTTGTTTTGAAATACACAACAGAGCTATATTTTTCGTTACTAAGTATTAGATTTAGAGCGAATACTTAAATATGAGCCGTGTGGTGTCGGCCGAATACCACCCCCTTTCTTTCCGTGGGGGTCGTAAAAGGCGACCGAGGGATAAACCTGGATCAAAATCATCAGGGTCCTGGAGAGAAGGAAAACTTCATTCGAAACCCGAAATGGGGTCTCCGTCAAGCATTCGTGGCATAGCTCTAAAATGCGAAAGACTCCTGCAGCCGAACTGGCTCCACACGTATCGACTCGTCGTTCCTGTGGCCCTAGCCAGTGAGGTCGATAGGGTGGCGCAGAGCTTAAGCAACTCTGCGTTTTCCTGAAGAGTTTCCTAGGCAACACAGTGTCTTTCTGACACTGTCTAAATCGTCTGCAATAGACGGATTAAGGTCAATGTCACTTAACCCGTTTTGCTTTGGTTGTATGGATCGAAAGTGTGTGTAGCTGGAGATATGGCCGGCAGGATCGAAAGTGTGTGTAGCTGGAGATATGGCCGCTTTCTGCCCGTTCCATTGGTAAACTCAGTGCGAAGTCGAGTGCGCTGGGAAATACAAGTGCGTCAAGTGAAAACGGGTCATTATGACCCAGCGTCATCGTTGGTGTAGTAATTTCGCGACTTACGTTTATGTGGTTATTTAGTGTTTAATGTTAATTAACTTTGTGTTTTTAAAGATTTTTAGTGAAAATTACATTGACAAATGACCCAGCTGGAATTGTGGCATTAGAAAAGTCTGATAACAACAATGAAGACTCCCAAGGTCCATAAGACGTGGATATTAAAGACCATTTACCTGAACGCCGTAATGACAGTGAAAGTGAACAAGAAGCTAATGATAAGGGGTCAGATTCAGATAATATCGATCTTGCGTACAAAGTCGATCTTGATGGCCAAGGAAAGTATGGCATATCAAAAAGCACCAGCAAGATCGAATGTACTTTCCAGCTAACGAACTCAGTGCTATATACAACGTGAGCGAAAATTCAAAACGATAGCCACTGATGATTTTCTAGACAATGTTAAATATATCTGACATAAAGCGAATACATTGGGCCAAAAGGAATGATACACGCAGTAAAAGACAATATTTCCTAAATAAGCTAGGCCTTGCTCTAATTCACGAGCATTTACATACTCAATAGGATTTCACTTGGTGACCCTAGTAAAGAGCGTCCCCAAAAAGTTCCAGAAAATCGCAATAGATATCAAGTACGTCTGTCCTAAAGGATAACAAAACGCCTCACAGTTGTCATGCGTGACACATTTACATTTGCCCAGGTGGTTTGAATCCATACTGCGATGATTGCAACAGTTCCGTGAGATTGATGACGTAGAGGACTGATCTGTTTTTATTTTTCTATTATAAAGCTTATGTGATCTCTCTATTAGTACATAAGACTATTGAATCCTATTGTTGCTTACGAATACTTTACCAAAAATTCAAAATATAAACATGTGATGTTTTCAAAGTTGATTTTGCATGTGTTAATAAAAAAGTGAATAACATTTTAATTTCTAAAACTTATTTTTATTATTTTTATTTTTCTATCCAATCAAAGAACATTCTTTATTAAACAGTCATTGAAATTAAGCTGACTTGCTAAATTTCTTGAAAAATTATTGATAAAATTCGGTTAATATGACCCGGCGTCATCGTCCTCGTAATTATTTTCACGTCATTTGCGCCGGACTAATAATATATAAAAGGTTTTTCTTCTTTCCCGATTTGCAAGATGTGTTTCCATATTGTGAAAATAGTTAATTTAATAATATTATTTATGAAAATAACCTACATATTCGGTTTTCTTCCATTTATTTTGTCAATTTTTAATGCAACTCTAGAAATTTGTAGACCAAACAAATTTTACAAGAGCTAACTTGCATACAGATGATAGTTTAAGCAGCACGAGTAGTGTAAGGGGCCTTACCTCGGCCGCTTGACCAACTTATTGTGTCACAAACTCACTTCGAACATTGATTTAGAACCATTACTATTCCAATCATCTCGGAATTAATTTAGGGCTAAACTTTATTCTTACGACACTGGATAAGCACTTTCTAATTTTTATTATTTTGAAATATTGAAAAATACGATTCTTTACATATATTTTTTATGTACATGCTATGTGACAGTTTCTGATTTATCAAATTTCTCTTATAAATGTTGTTTATGTCGTTGTACAAAGAAATATAAAACGTGACCGACTGATCCTCATAAATCCAGCGTTCCTCAAAATGTTGCCTCCTTACTGTATTCCACTTCGTCGGTTTCGTTAGAGCCGCTTAAATCTCTACCGACCGTGTTTATCCCTATGATAGCCATTTAGGACTTAAAGTGGGTGAAAAATGTTGTCGGACGTGCGCGCTTTGTGTTCTCGTTGCCAATTTGAGTATACGTGCGGATGTTTGCCGGCAATGTTATAAAATATGTTATGCTCTGACCAGCTGGAATAAGGGTGAGTTATGAGGGTGCGACAGCTAGGTGTGGCTCCCAAGTCGTCGATGCGGCGATGACGGTGGTGTTTTATGAGCGGGGTGCGCCGCAGCGCGGGCGCGCCTGCTAATTTTGATAAAAGCTTCAACCGACCGCACCCCGCCACCGACTGCCGGTCGCCAACCGCAGCTACCGGCCACCACTGCCACATCGCGTCTCAAACGCTATCCTTATACAAACAGAACAGAAATACTGCAACAAAACTTACCTACATATAAAAGAAAGGATAAATTATTATGACTTAAAACTTACTTATTCTACATAAAGGGAAATAAATACATGAATGTCGTATGGTGCGGAGAGGTACTGCAATATTATTCAAATAAAAGTTTCATTTTTCGACGAAAATTTTTATTTAGCACCTGCGTTTTTTGTAACTACTTTTTTATCATGTAGAATTAACTAATTTAAATAATAATGTCGTATACATTACGACGACGACACATAAGCGTCAATCAAAAGGTATAATAATGTGGAAGTTGTAATCTATATATTAATACGTGAAGCAAAAACTTTTTACACCTTTTTACGAAAATTGCTCGGAAGGAGTATAAACGTCGTGAGTCGCACACTTATAGTTTATATATAGAAGGATTGCAGAATGTTAATATTTTTTTTTAATTATGTATAAATCAATAAAAAAATATTACACACTACCATGTATTTGAACACACACACATATATTATACTCTTTTGTTGATTGTCAAAGTCTGTAATCAAATTAAAAATTTAAAGTTTTAAGCTTCTTTATTTTTATTATTTATTGTTTTTTTTTTTTAATTAAATTTAAATTATGGTCGAATTTCGTCCTCTGGGCGACCACTAGTTGAAATGTATCCATGAGCAAATGATAGCTTCCAATGCATTTAACAATAAATGCGATGATGATTATGTAATTTGTGCTATTAACCAAATCAAAATTAAATGATTAAAGTTAGCAATATCAATAGTACCTATTTTTTTACAATATAATTTTTATTAACACGTATCATAATGAAAATATATGCATTTAACTTAAATATTGTGCTTAACATACTTTTTTATCCTATAAGCTAATACTCATTGCATAAGATATTTTAATTACAATTAAGGCAAAACAATTATTGAAATATTTTAAATGACTTGAAAGGAAAAAGTAGTAAATAATCTCGGATATTTTTTTTTAAAATATCGTTATCACGTGTTTGAGTAAATAAGGAACACTTAAGTAATAAACCTTCATGTTCTTATTGTTGCTATATATTAACAGGATTATGTTGTAACAAGATTAATCACAAATTACATTAGGAAGTTGAGTTTCGTAAGCGTAAGCATAGTATAGTGTTAGTTTAGTAGCTTGTTAAGTTTCGGTTTATCAACTCAACCGCGGGCTAGCACTCTGCTTATGGTGATGCTATCAATAATCTTCAGTTGCTTTAATACAAAAAAAAAACAAGAAGCAACGTATTTCTCCCAAAATCTAAAATATTTTACGTGCTTCGTTACACTTAAGTACAAAGAATTATATAATTATTGTTTACTATGTTTTATTTTAAGTACTTTTAAAGTCATTGCCATCACCGTCCCCTGTTGTGTTATAAGTTGATGTTTACAAAGCTTCATCGTCAACCACCACTAACAGAATTCATAAACAAACAGAATGATATGTAGCAACCAGTTGCATTCACAAGCAAAAATTAATTCTCTTACGACGTACTTAGTTACAAACAATGTGTTTGGTGTAAGTTTGTTATGTAAAATATCAACCGCTACTCTATCTTCTTACTTTACTTTTGAGATAAGGAAAAATGTTTTTTAATTTTATTTCGAACTAAAGGGGAAAGATATACTAGAAATTAAACTTGATATAGTTTTGACTAAAAATCATTGTAAATTTTTACATGATTAGAGAATTTTTATATAGATATGTGATAATAGTTTAGCCTGAAAGTATTAAGATCGTATTCGTCAATACAAATATTAAGTTGAAATTCTGACAGGGCGTGGGCGACGTGGGCGTGGCTGCGCTCCGCCCAACTTGAGCCCGCCCTCGCCCTTTGCCACCTTTTCATGAAAATCTACAGGCGCTCTTTCGCGAAGGCTGTAATAGGTACCCAATGAAATCTTGTAATTAAAACACGAACCATTCCCTCATTACGTACAACGTAAACAAGGTACATATATAGACCTTCACCTATTTACTAAACGAGAGAAAAGTGGATTTAATTTATGCGGGATTTTAATGTAAACACTCATTTTTTGTATTCTTTTCTAATAAAAAAGCTCTCTAATAATGTTAAATTGCGTTGAAAATGATTTTGTACAAAAGATTACTCTGAAATTTATTACATTTAGCCGGTGATAGCGTGAGTGAGAGATGAGCTTCGACGAGGTACCGGCAGCCCGCGGGGCAGATAAACTCGTTACAGCAAGATACGTCAACCACGGGCGACGCCGACTGAGCGCTACAAGTATTCCCGTAATCTCGTTGGACTTCCGACCCCGTTGTCTCCGATTCGCTCCAAATTAGCTTTTGTATTCGATCAACAATCTAATTTCTCAACTCGAAAAACGTTTATGTCTGTCTATTTACGATACTTATTTGCCGTCCGCAAATAATTATAGTGAAAAGACGTTAAATGCGAAGGTATATCGTCGTAAAGCAGTGGAAGCACCTCGCCGTCACCGCTAAAAGCTTCTTGTTGACGTAGCGTTCGATTTGAGAGGAGCGGCTACGTTCTTGTCGTTGTAATTGATTGCTTTGTCGCGTAATTTGTTTGCCAACGCCTCGAGCGAGCGATCCTCGCGGGAGCGCGCTGCGTCGTCCTCGTCATCGTCCGCATTAATAATAAATGCCTTCCAACGCCATTTCTATGTCGGCCCAACTCGTTGCTACCTGGACACTTGTTGTTCATTTCGTGACACGGCATATTTCATCTGATTAGTAAATTATTCCGTCGTCACACTTATTAATGATAATATTGTGTTTTAAAATAAATACTTTCGTTACGTTAATAAGAAACTTATGATTAACTTCTAAGCAATAAATTATGTATAAGCTTAATTATTCTTGAGATAAATCTTTCATTATCTGTAACGTTTTTGAGTGTTTTAAAACCGAGTAACTCTTGATTGTGGTTTATTTTTGCAAACTGAATATCTTTTATTTATTTTAATATAATTGAAAATTTCAGTACTTGTAAACAAAACATTTTATTTTATCAGCAAAGCCCAGGTGTCGAATTAGGTAAATAAAAATAAAATGCAAATGCCTTTGCCAAATGCTGAAACTTACTATTTACGTTTACTAATGAAATCTCTTAATGAAAAGTTCATCACTTCAGCCTATCGCAGTTCATTGCTGGACATAGGCCTCCACAAGTTCGCGCAAAAAATGACGTGAACTCGTGTGTTGCCCATAGTCACTACGCTAGGCAGGCACCAGCACCACGCAGGGTTGGTGACCGCAGGGCTTGCTTTGTCGCGCCGAAGACGCTCCTGCCCGTCTTCGACCTGTGTTTTTCAAAGCCAGCAGTTGGATGGTTATCCTGCTATCGGTCGGCTTTTTAAGTTCCAAGGTGGTAGTGGAACTGTGTTATCTCTTAGTCGCGCCTCTTACGACAGCCACGGGAAGAGAGGGGGAGGCTATATTCTTTACCGTAGCCACACAATGAAAAGTTGAAATAATTAATTTTGTTATTTTGACAAGTCGCTAAAATTTATTATAAAAGTCAAACAATTTCCATTGGTTAGCACGGCTAGAGCTATGACTGTAAAGCGCACAATAAAGCATCGGATGAGCAGGCGGGTACGTGCACGAGCGTTCCGTCACTAATAACCCTGTAATTGGTATCGAAGCTCGCCGCAGCCGGATTACTGAACGTCTAATTGAATGCGAGACGGTGGCTCGCCGCCACCTTCGAGCGACATAGGCGACTTAATTTTGTAGCGGTCAAGTTGCCCAGCTTAGCGCACGTGCGCCATCCGCCCGCCGCACGCTCTATTACACCGCCTCGCTGAATTAAATTGCCGTAGAAGCAGAAGCCGTCGCGCCACGAGATCAAACGCGATCCCCCACCGAATGAGACTTAAAGATTTACCCGCCCGCGAAGTTACGACCTCTCCGATAATCATTTCGTGTCAATTAGCTAATGAAAAATAAGAATAGGCAAAGGGATACAGGAGTACCGTAATTAAAATTACGATGATGGCAGGCATCTGTTTTGAAGTTTACCATCTCGATGATAGGTGAATTTTAATCATTTAATGTAAAGAATGTTTTCATCGTTGATTTGATACTTGATCCAAGATTAATACTGTAAATTATCACCATTTTTAAACTTAATATCTGTACTAATATTATAAAGCTGAAGAGTTTGTTTGTTTGTTTGAACGCGCTAATCTCAGGAACTTTTGGTCCAATTTGAAAAATTCTTTCAGTGTTAGATAGCCCATCTATCGAGGAAGCGCGTGTGAACCGCAACCGCGGGGCACAGCTAGTAAATTATAATTACTTTTTGACACTTTCAAAATACTTGGAAGTTTATATCGACTACTATCTACTCTTACTCAATTCACACGAATAATAAAACAGTATTGTGCTAAGGTTGGCTAGACAATTGTAAACGAAACTGCGGTACGCGACGAGGCAGGTGCTAGAGGCACGACCGGCGGGAGCTTGTATGTGCGATGTATCACTGTGTTTACAGTACTGGCGTGTGCGCCCGCCCTGGAGCCACGCCAACTAATCTCCTCTCAACAGGTAAATGGAGACCGCCCGTCCACGATGACATCACACTCGCATTACGAACTCAACACTCTGAATCATCTTATTCTAAATACCTTGATTCTATTCACATCTATATTACGCTGACACAATTGCAGTAACGACATCCGTACTATCTATATCGAAACCAAATTAATCGCTGAACGCAAGAATAATAACTTTAAATAAATAATGTAATGTGCAGTATATTCTTAAATTTGTAACTCGCTTTAATATTTTCTTAACAGTTAATTGCAGCGTATAATCTCTATAAAGTATAGACTTCCTTTATTTGCAAGTAAAATGAAAAAACCCGGTAGCCAGTAAGGAGCATGTGCGTCGGACAGGGATGCGGCTTGTTATTAACTTTTAAAACGATTGTGTTAATTAGCGCGCTTCACGGCGAGCAACCCTCGAGCGTTGCAAGCTCGAATAAAAAACAATAAACGATACGTTTATCTATTAATTAAACATATAGGAGTTACTTACTATCTGGTTCGTGCGCGACATGATGGTCTCAATTATTATCAATGTACATTTAATATTGGTGCGAATTTATTGGTTTTATTTAATTTAAAATGTTTTGTTTGGGTGTTGTTTTATCAAAAAACTAATAAAATTTAATCACGGTTCATATATTTATATTATTCTGGATGTGAATATTGGAGGATTTATTACAAACTAGGAAATGAGCATTTTTCGATTGACAGTATTTTTTTTTGTCGCAGCAACTGTTCCGATCACAACAAGCGGCCGCGGCGGGCGGACAGGCGGCGGCCCAGCTGCAGCTGCTGCAACAGCAGCAGCAGCAACAGTTCCAGCTGCAACAGCAGCTCGCGGCGCAGCAGGCCTTCACACAGGCGCCGTACGTGATCAACGCCGGGCAGGAGGGCGCGCCGTACGTAGGCGCATTAATCGCCGGCGTGCCGCCGTACTACGGCGTGGCGGCGCCGTGGGGCGTTTACCCGGGGCTGGTACAGCAGCAGGCGCAGCAGCCGCGCCGGCCGCTCACGCCGCAGGCCGGCGAGCAGCAGGTGAACGGGCAGGGCCAGTACGTGATCCCGTACTACGACCCCGGCTCGCTGGTGATGGGCGCGCGCAACGGCACGCCGCTGCGGCTCGTGTCGCCGGGCGGCGTGCTGGCGCCGCGCCAGTACCCGCAACCCGCACACCCCGCCGCGCCCGCGCCCGCGCCGCAGCAGCAGCAGCAGCCCGGTGAGTCCCACCGCCACACCACCACCACCACACCACCACCACCACACCACAGCGCACATCACCACACGCGACATGTTGTGAAATCAAACGACTCGTCATTGACAAATTTCGCCCTATATCTAACATTTGTATCTAGTTATGACGGAGTCACTACACATATGACGGAGTCACTACACATATTATGACGGAGTCACTTTCTTTCAATATCTCGAGTTCCTTGCAACGTGGATTGTAATTTACGATAACTACGATTCGTAATTTATTTTATCACGTGTTGCCGGTGGCAACATCCTATTATGCCATTTAAATTATATTAAGTTATGAAATTTATCAGCTATGTTTAATTTTATATTCGTTGATCTTATGCCAAGATAAAGTTTTTATACTTTGTACAAGTTGAGTTCACTTTGACATCGATTGCTTTTGAAATATTATTTCGACCTATTCCGTATATAAAAATATGTGGCAGACACGTACTCTTAAACACGATCAAGGTAAATTGTACTCTACAGAATTCTTCGAAATGCACATTAATATAAACAGCAAATGTAAATACATAGTACTATAACATCTTTAACGTTTTAAAATATTAGTATTTTAAACCAATTGTGTTAAAATTGGTTTTATTATGTAAAACATTAGATACCATTACTTGTTTGTCTATATTTCGCTATTTAATCTTTTAATCAATTTACAAAAAATAAATAAGGACGTACAAGACATCAAAACAGCCAGAGGAGAAACTTCTACATCGGAACTGAGTAACAATCAGGAGTCAAGATGGGAGCATTATAAAAGGAGAAGAATGTGTTTTAAAGAGATGGAAAGAGTATTTTGAAAGTTTTTTCGAAAGAGAGAAAGTGCAGGTACATACGGCACCTTCCATGGAAGCGAGTATAAAGGTTGGTGAAAGTGAGATAAGCATGGATGAAATAGTGAAAGCGTTGAAAAGTATGAAATTAGCTAAGGCTGCAGGGTATGACAGGATTGCCGTCGAAATGCTAAAGGCTGGACATGGCATAGTGGCTAGCTATCTGTACCGCCTTTTCAATTTGTGCTGGCGAAACGGGCAAGTACCGGGAGACTAGTGCAAAACCGTAATCGTCCCATTGTACAAGGGAAAAGGGTCACGGCATTTCTTTGCGGCGCATAACCAAAAAGTGTTTGGCAAAAAACAAAAAAGTGTATTGCGCGTTCGTGGATTTAGAAAAAGCCTATGATGAATGATGAGGAATAAATTGTGGTCAGCATTGTCTGTGATTGGTGTGAGCTGTGTCCTCATACGAGCATTGCAATCTCTTTATAGGGATTCTAGTGTAGTCTTGTGTGAGGATAAATGGAGCATACACTGAATGGTTTAATATCGAAAAAGGTGTTAGACAGGGATGTGTAACGTCACCGTGGCTGTTTAATCTATTCATGGACAATTGTTTGACAGATTTAAGAGAATGAAAATGGGTTGAGAATGAATGAGTTACTCGTCAAATGTCTTCTCTATGCTGATGATCAAGTATTACTTGCGTCTTCGCCCGAGGAGTTGCAGGAGATGGTAACTGATTTGAGTGGAGCCTTTGTAAGAAAGGGAATGAAGATGAATGTAAAAAAGACGAAAGTGATGGTGTTTGAAAGAGATGAGGCAGTGACAGACTGCAATATCGTGATTGGAGATGAACAAATTGAACAGGTGAATGAGTTTGTGTATCTGGGTTCAAAGTTTACAAGAGATGGAAAGTGTGAGAGTGATATTGAAAGAAGAGTGAATGTAGGAAACAGGGTGAATAGAGCTTTGCACTCCTTTATGAGCAGTTTGAAGATGTCTAACAAGGCTCGTTTGGGCTGTGCATGAGGGGGTGTTGGTTCCGACACTCATGTACGGAAGTGAAAGTTGGGTAAGGCAGAAGAAACATGAAAGCAGAATAAAAGCAGTTGAAATGAGAGCGTTAAGAAGTATGATAGGACTTAAACTGAGTGATAGGATAAGAAATAGTGAGATAGGGAAACGTTGTGGTTTGAAAGAAGATGTAGTGACAAAAATTGAGAAAGGTATGCTCAGATGGTTTGGTCATGTCGAGAGAATGAGTGAAGAATGATTGACGAAAAAAGTGTATAAGGCAAGTGTGGATGGAAAGGTTGGAAGGGGTAGACCTAGGCGGACGTTCCGAGACCAAATAAGTGACGTCTTGAAAAAAGGCCAGGTCAAGAGTACCCTAAACCGAAGAGCATGTATGAAGGGAATAATGAAAGTGGACGAAGCGAAAGAAGTATGTAAGGATCGTAGCAAGTGGGAAGAAGTGGTCTCTGCCTACCCCTACGGGAAAGAGGCGTGATTATATGTATGTATGTATGTATGTACAAGACATTTAAAATTATTAAAAATCAATTATACTCTCAAAGTAAATTTTGAATAATTTCAAATATATTTTATTGGAATTTTATTTAATGGCTTTAATTAACGTTTTACATTTTAAAAAAAATTATGATGTTGTCTCATTTCGCTATAAACATCCTAAATTTGTTGTGCGTAGATTTTACACTTAGAAACATCATAAAATATTCACATTGATATCAAGAGAAACGTAATTAATAGAGCTAAGTCGTCACAATTTTATATATTATTTTGGTTGATTTTTGTAATAATCGTGTCATAGCTATACCTATTGGTATTATAAGTGTAAACTTAAATATTGCGATGCATGTGTATATATCAATGCACTGTTAGAATAGCAAATTCCATTATAAGTAATAAAACAGCGTCATTTAACAGAAAGTTAATGGGTAATACAAACAAACTAGCGGCCTAACTATATTTATGGAATCATGATAACAGTATAAAGAACTAGTCTATATTATTATTCAAAGGAATAGTATAATATTTTAATAGGTATTTGTATAATACATACTAATAGTATAAAGAGGCTAGATTTGTATTTGTTTCTTTGTTTGAAATGGATAAACTCAAAAACTATTGGACCCAGTTACAAAATTATTTTTAAATAGAAAGCTACGCTGTCACTGAATGACATAGACTATATTTTAACGGTAGAGAAACCTGGATGGAAAGCTAGTCTGTTATAATCATACAAAATTTAAAAAGTTTTTATCTTTGAGTATATAATTGTATTGCTGATCATTTTTTAATATTAAGTATATCAAATATCGACCGTTCCAGCGGTGATCGAACCTGCACGTCCAACTGACCGTGTCGGTGCTCTAACTCTAGGTTCGACCCCGCTCCAACGATCGATTTTTGAGACGATTTTAAAAAATGTTTAGAATTACCTGGTGTGTGGGTAACTCAAAAATAAATAATAATATATTACTGATATTTTAAAATAAAATAATAACAATAAAAGTTGTACTACGTATATAAATATACTAGCTGTGCCCAACAAAAAAAATTTGTTCTGTTCGCAGTTATAAAAAAAAATCTAAAAGCCTAAGGAGTAACTAACTCCTTACTACAGAAGCTACCTGCCAGTCAAAATCTGTCCAGCCGTTTCAGAGATTAGCCGGAACAAACAGACAGACAGACAAAAATTATCATAAATGTTACTTGGGTATATGTACCGTACCGTACCGAGACATCCATATGCATTTAGTAAAAAGCGGTTATTTTAATATTACAAACAGACACTTCAATTTTACTTGTTTGTTTGTACAGATAACAACCTCGAAGTCAATGTGAAACTTTTATCTTAATAAATGTAACTGACCAAGAAATTGTGAATGTCGGAAAGAATGAGACGACAGGTATTATAGGTTTTAAAACTGGTTTAAATATATACACAGTCTTATAAATATTTCATAGCTGATGGCTTATTTTTTTATTTAGGAGACATAAACAACTCATCAATGTTTAATATTACGTAATTTTTGTACTATAAGATATATTGTAAGGAAAATTTAAAATATATTTTAATAGTATAAAACTGAATGGCTTCTTTCGTTAAAAACATTAATGTCGGGCATATAGTTATGTTAATTGATTATATATTGGCTATATAATAGCGTAACGCTACGACGAGTGCAATATCGAAGAAAAATGTTGTAAAAACGATACCGGCCGCGGTAGCACTACCGACTAACAAACAAAGTAACCTCTAGTTTCGTGATGAAGCCGCTTGTGGTAGACATAATCTGTTTTTCTTAACAAGCGTGTAATGAGTATATATTTCGCACATTTCCGATATTGACATAAAAAACTTAGTACGTCATATTTAAAAGTCTGCCATATGAGATTAAAGTAACGTCACTTTATTCTTCGAGTTACTCTCAGCAAGCACTTATTTGATATCCATACTGAAGAAAAGCATAAAAAACTTAGTTCGCCATATTCGATTTCGAGTAATGTCACTTTATTTTTCGGATTACTCTACGTAAGCCTTCTTTCATTTGGTACAAATATTGTAGTGTTTCATGTGAACAAAAACAACGGGAACTTTGAAGTAAAATGCAGTCTATCGTCTTGTAATGTTACTCTAGATCAATCGATCGATCTACATACAGTACGAGCTATCGACATTTACACACCAAATTTCATAACAATCGTCATAGTCGTTTTTGGCGTAAAAAAGTGAAATACATTTATTGCATTGATATATTATTGTATTGATTTTATCAGTATATTTTCTAAAATTTCTTAATTTAATATATTAGTTGTAATTAGTAAGTGACCTTAGATTTATAAATGTTTTCTCTTAAATTTGTCTGTTTCACTGAATTATTTTATAATGCTATATTGTAAACGAATATTCGATTTCAGAATACATCAAATTTGGTTATTATTTTTTAATGATTTTCTTTTTCCGTAACGTATACGTAAAATCATATTATAAACTAAGTCGCATGTCGTACATTCGTTTGTGTTATTCTGAGATTTATTTTATAATGTAACTGTATTATATATCGCCTTGTAATTGCTTCTTAATATATATGTATCTACTTATGTATTATATAATATTCATTACATTCCAATATTAAATCTTTCTTAATTACTTTGTATTATAAGCGTAAAGCAAAGTTTGCAGTAGTTAGAGTTGCATACTTTTACCTTACTAGTTTGGAAACTTTATAAGTAGACGTAGAATTAATTCAATAATAACAACAAAAAAAGCAGTTCGAGCCGAAGATAACTGTATAAATAATTTCAACTAGTCATTAGAAAGAGAACGTTCATTTTTCTGCTCTCGAATGAACATATCTTGTAAATAAGAACGAAAAGCGGTAGAAGTTCAAATTTGTACATAAGCGGTTGTACAGAGTTGAGCGAGGCGAGGACGAGCAGTCGGAGAGCAGAGCGGAGAGTGGAGCGCGGAGGTATGTTGTTGCAGGCGCAGGCGGCGCGACGGCGGCGCGGCGCGACTCGCTGGAGTTCGGCGGCGGCGCGGCGCTGCAGGAGTACGCGCGCAAGTGGGGGCCCTCGCCGCTGTCGCCGCCGCTCGGCGCCGCGCTGGGGCCCGTGGGCCTGCGCGCCGTGTCCGCCGCGCCCGGCGCCGAGACCGCCAAGTACAGGTCCCTGTACATAAGCCTGTAGATACGTGTAGCGCCAACTACCTACCTTCTAGCATGCTCGTTCACTTCCACCGTCCTAATTACGCTTTCGAAGTACGTGTCTTATGTGATACGCGTGAGTTTTCCACGTTTCGAATCGTTGTTTGTTTATATTACAGAGCCGTCAGCAGTTTAGCGCAAGGCCTAACGTCGAATGGTGGAATGTTCGGATCATCATCTTCGTTATTGAGCAAACTCAGTGGCGTCGGAACTATCTCAGGTTGGTACGGCGTTACGTCGATGTGTTTACAACTATTCAGAGACGTTTTGACACTTTCATTTCATATATACACATACAATATAATAATTTAAGAATTTACCTCTTTTCTCGTCAAGTTTATTTTATCTGTAATCGTGTTTACGAATAACAAAAACAGTCAAAACAAATAATTTTGAATGGAAAATTTGATTTAATATTTGTGTATATATATAAAAAAAAAAAAAAAAAAAAAAAACCATTTTGCTGTATTAAAATCAACAACAACGAAAAACTTCCCCGGAGGCTTTTCAAATGAGCACGAGAACGACAATATTCGGGACCAGTTTTACGGACATTGTATATTTCAAACGAAATGTTTTTTTTTTTTCATGTTTTATGTACTTTTTTATGTTTTTGTATGAAAATAGTTGTTATGATAAATTGGTCGGCCCGCTATAACACGGCGAGGGTACAGCGCACTAGTCGTGTCATACGGGCGAGCAGTCAGTCACGCTCCGCTATCATCTTGCGTCACAAGCATAATTAAATTACTTGATTGGAATAAAAATGTAGTCTTGCGGTAACTAATTACTAATTCCGTGATTTATCGATGAATCGGATCCGAGCGTGTCGTACTAACTTCGTATCGTAAAAATCGATCTTTGTAATAAGCCCCCCCCCCTGCCTCTTACTTCTACATTGTTTCACAATGTCGTTTTAATTTCATTAAACATATGATTCATACCTTAACCTAATTTCTGATTTTTATTTCAAGGCAAGTAAAGTTAATTTAAAGATTTTTAAAAAACATTCACTTTTTGATTAATCGTTTTTTTTTTCTTCTAAAAGAACAGCTATTACGTTTTTAATTTTTTTTTTCGTACAATAGAAGTAAATTTATGCATCTTTTACTTACGATTACATTCAAAGAGTAATTCACTAAGATAGATCTGTAATAACTGAATATTTGTGCAAGACGTGTTAAATTGTAACTCACCGTGTTATTGAATAAACATCGATCGCATATTTATTGAAAATATTAAGGATTAACTGTTGGTTATATAACCAGAGAGGCGATAGCGACGTTATTATAAGTTGCTTGGCTTATCTGTGCAATGTCTGAAGTTTTAAGTATTTTTAATATATTTTTTTAGATTCAGGTTTGACTTTATATTTGTAAAAGCATAGTCAGGCAAAATTATATGTGGCAAACCTAATAAAATATACACAATTACACAGTAAAAGTTACTTGGTTAAAAAAAATAGTAGCATTCTGCACTCCTTCTCTATATAAATTATAATTGTGCGAAATTTCATACTCCTCCTTTCGGGCAATTTTCGTAAAAAAGGGTACAAAGTTTTTGATTCACGTATTAATATATAGATTATAAGTATATGTCGGACACTTGGGGAGGCCTATAAACGCCGAAGGCGTTGTTTGGTACATACCTATATTCATTCTAATGATAAGTTTAGATGGAACTCCCGTCCCTCCGGCACCATGTTTGCTGTAAAGTATCCGAAACGTCGGGCATCTAAAAAAAACTTAAGAAACCGTGATAAATGTTTCATTGTAATAAGTTTAGACAGAGTTTGGGCTAGGTTGTATAGCTTGCAAAAAATATAATCTATAGAAGCGGAGCTCTCTTTATGAGATATAACGTAGTAAGAACCGCGCAATGGTTAACATGAATATAGTTCTGATAACCAACTCATGCGCACAGAAAATAAATTAAATGTCGCAACCCTGCGGGTATTAAAGGGGGCTTTCGCTAGTCTTTGAATATGGGTTGTAATTTTATTCTTGATGACGATTATTTTTTATCGAACCAATGCACAATACTTTAAAAGACGACGTTAAATACTAGAAAAATACAACTCTTTGATGTCAATTCATGTTTGGGATTGGGATTAGGTGTTATTAAAAGCGACATAAAAAAAAATGAAGTACTTGTGAAAAGTAACTAAGAAAATTCCATATAGACTATTGCAAATGTCCCATCCGCCGATCCTTAGCTTTCATAATCATTAAACAATAATTTCCGTACAGAACTAGTGGGCGGTGGCGTGGGTGGCGTGGGCGTAGGGGTCGGCGTGGGCGTAGGCGTAGGGTCGGTGGGCGCGCTGGTGGCGGGCGACAAGCCGGCGGCGGGACGCTCGCGCCTGCTCGAGGACTTCCGCAACAACCGCTTCCCCAACCTGCAGCTGCGCGACCTCGCCAACCACATCGTCGAGTTCTCGCAGGACCAACACGGCTCGAGGTAACATCTTGCTATGTATTGTATGTATATTGTATGTATATCACATTAAAATAAAACGTACAAGCTCTTGTAACAGTAATAAATAATAAGAATATCCTTTAGTTAATACATAGTTAATAAGATGCAATGACTATGTGTTTGTGTAAGTTTTTTTTCCCTATATTAAAACACTTGTATTGTTATATTTTCATTGTTTATAGAACTGTAGGTGGAACACTATTTTACAAATTTATATCCGTAGAGAAAAAAATATATTTAAAATTACTTTTAAACGCAATAAAATTGTAAACATGTAAATATTATTTACTTAGATACCCGCCCACAATATACGAAAGACAAAACCCAAGGTCCACTCTAAATGTATTTGTTTAAAAAGCTGTGTTTGCACGTGATTAGCGCAAGTCGCTCAACATATCATCTTAGTGTTACGCAATCGTAAAACTTAATTTATCAACAGGCAGCATTATACGTATTACAAAAACATGAGCGACTGTTTAGAACTATTATGCGAATGAGTCACTTTTATTTGTTGCAGATTTATACAACAGAAATTAGAAAGAGCGACAGTTCAGGAAAAGTTAATGGTATTTAATGAAATCATCGGAGCCGCCTATAGCCTCATGACAGATGTGTTCGGTAATTATGTAATACAGAAGTTCTTCGAGTTCGGCACCACGGAACAGAAGACGACGTTAGCACAAAAGGTACGTTGCATTTTGCATCCCAACATAGTTGATTAATTTGTAAATTTGTAACTTTGTTTTATAACTGATGAAATTTACAATATTCAATAACAATATATAATCAATCCCGTCAAAATCGTCGGGAACCAATCCCGTTGAGTGAATGTCAGCATATCACGCGCCAACGAAACGCACCAAAAAATTAACCGCCGCTTATAGCTGTCTCAGTCGCAACACTTGTATGTAGCTATCGTCTACACTCATAATAAATAAACATTTTGTTTTATTTAAACTAGATACTTTTACAATTTCTTAACGTTTTATTCTTTCTTTGTTTCTTTTTTACCTCCTTTTTTTGTTTGTTTTTCCTTTTGTTCCTAATTTAACGTAATTCGTAAAAAGGGCTCTCGACCAAATTGAGACGACTGTATAAATTAGTCACATTTATGATCGAGGTCTGTGTGTGCACAGGTGCGAGGCCATGTCCTGGCACTGGCGCTGCAGATGTACGGCTGCCGGGTAATTCAGAAGGCGCTGGAGTCCATCCCCGCCGAGCAGCAGCAGGAGGTGGTGCGTGAGCTGGACGGACACGTGCTAAAGTGCGTCAAGGACCAGAACGGAAACCACGTCGTGAGTACACGCACTTATGTATATGTCTATACGTTCTCTACCCTGCGTCGATTCCCGCTAGGCATCTGTAGGGTGGTGTGATATTTTCAATAATCAAGTCTGCTCACAAACTAAAAAAAAAACAATTGTAAATTACCTAGATAAGGAAGTAGGTAGTCGAAATAAAATTTAATTTGATACGTATTTTTAGGGATAACTCTGATAGTGCGCGTAGCTATGAGGTGACGCACATAAAATTGAAGAGAACTTCCTCTGTTTTTGAAGTCGGTTAAAAAAATTCTTTTTGCTTGAATAATAGAAATACTTCATGAACAAAACTAACAATTAGAAACTAACAACTAGTGGCGGAAAATATCACAACTACCCAGTCTTAAAAATTAAATGCAGATAAAGTCGTGTGAGACGTCTAGTGTGTGATATAATATTGTTGTTTTGTATCAAAATATAAACAGTAGTACCACCTCTACTATGTTGTCAAACTATTATATTTATGTAAGAATGAATATACTTAATAAAGTCTGGTTCATTCGCACATTTTTACCAAAAGCGTTGTTTCATTATCAATTATATTCAGTCGTTGCCCTCTGACCATGATATATTACATAATTATGTCTATTACATATATATATACTGCTTTTCGTAATTTGTAATATGCTAATTTATAATTGATAACAATTAAAAGGCGATTAAACCGCTTAGCACATTCTTACTAGGATATTTTATAGACGAATTATGTCATATTGTAAAATATATTTACTTGCTTTAGAAATAATTAATATTATTTATTATTTAATTTAAAATTAAAATTTAAAGTATCAAAGAAACGTGCGTCCGCAGGTACAAAAGTGTATAGAGTGCGTGGAGCCGACGGCGCTGCAGTTCATCATCAACGCGTTCGCGGGGCAAGTGTACGCGCTGTCGACGCACCCCTACGGCTGCCGCGTCATCCAGCGCATCCTGGAGCACTGCACGCCCGAGCAGACCGCGCCCGTGCTGGCCGAGCTGCACGCGCACACCGACCAGCTCATACAGGTGCCGAGCGACAGCTGTCTTCTGTAACCTTCAGCTACTTCCCCAGTCGGACTGCATTCGATTTTGAGCAGGCTATTTCCTGCTGTGCTCGATCTCAATGAATGGTTTGGGATAAGATCAGCAACACGTTTGTGATGCTTCTGATATTGTAGCTCGACGCTAGCGTCTATAAAATACAGCAACTATTTACATGGGCCGTAAACTTATTTGCGTCTTTTGTTATATGCATGCAACCCTTAGCATCCTACCGTTAGGCATAGGATTAGAGCTTAATCCACCACGGTGCTCCACTGCGGGTTGGTGGATATGTTCCCTTCTTATGAGTGATGATCGCTATCAGGTATTTATGATAATAAACGGGACCGACGGTTTAACTTGCTCTCTGGGGCACGGTGGAGGAGACCCACAAGGACAGATATCCAAACCGGAAAGATATAACTTAGACACTCGCGGTTTTCGAACATAGTCTATTTTTAAGTATAAACGAGTATATACCACGATATAGTTTTTGACGATTTTTAGTTTTTTGACGCTTTTTCTCATCGTGACCACGGGCCATGTAACTGGTCCGAAATATCGACAAAAATCGTCAAAAAACTATATCGTGGTATGTATCCGGAAAGAAATATTTATACACAAATACAAATATCCATCCCAAGGGGAGTGAATAATTCTTTAGTTATATCTTCTATAATATAAAAATGAGTCGCTGAATGTGTTGCTAAGCGCAAAACTCGAGAACGGTTGGACCGATTTTGCTAATTCTTTTTTTAAAATATTCCTTTAAGTACGAGGATGGTTCTTACGGAGAGAAAAATTTTAAAAAAAAAATTTAAATTTCTTGAAAAATTCTAAAAACAACACTTCTATACTCCCATACAAAAGATTTGTGATAATACTTAAAAGTCAATTTGAACTTTAATACCATACGATAAAGTTTGTGTTAGGCGATACGAAGTTCGCCGGGTCAGCTAGTAAATAATAAAAAAAGTTAGTGAGTGTCGTATGCATTACCTGCGCAGGACCAGTACGGCAACTACGTGGTGCAGCACGTGCTGGAGCACGGCGCGGCGGAGGACCGCTCGCGGCTGGTGGCGGCCGTGCGCGGCAAGGTGCTGCAGCTGTCGCAGCACAAGTTCGCGTCCAACGTGGTGGAGAAGTGCGTGTCGCACGCCACGCGCACCGAGCGCGCGCTGCTCATCGACGAGCTGTGCGGGTTCAACGACAACGCGCTGCACGTCATGATGAAGGACCAGTACGCCAACTACGTGGTGCAGAAGATGATCGACGTGGCCGAGCCCACGCAGCGCAAGGTGCTCATGCACAAGATCCGCCCGCACGTCGGCTCGCTGCGCAAGTACACGTACGGCAAGCACATCATCGCCAAGCTCGAGAAGTTCTTCATGAAGGCGCCCGAGCTGGGCCCCATCGGCCCGCCGCCGCCCAACCCTGTCCTGTAGTCTGTGTAGACAAGTATTAACGCCCGCGGAGATGGCTGATGCGACGGCGCGGGTATCCCCGCCTATTATAAATTTGTGAATATTTACTATTGTACATTTGTAACTATAGAGCCGTCGCCCGGCCGGGGCGCGGCACGGCGCCCTGTACATAGTAGCGGCAGACTGATGTACAGAACGATACGATTACTGTATACTGTAACAATAGTTGTACAGCGTCGACGCCGACCGGTGCTCGGCCGTCGTGTCACCGCGGCGTAGCGATTACTGCGTTTCTAGCTCTTAAGTGTTCTAGTATTATTCGTTGTTCGTATGAATCTTATGTATAAATATTTGAACGTCTCTCATTCTCGTGTAATTTATGAATCGAAGGAAAGCTGCGGTCCGATGAACCCATGCGTTTCCGTAATTTAGCTCGTTGTAGATTTACTATTAGCTGGGCTAGGGGACCTTGAATCTTCGAAAGTGATGATAAATGCCGCAGGCAGTTCTAGACAATCGGCACTATAGTCGTGATTTAATGTTATTATTATTTTGTAGTTTTCAAGTCGAGCTCTCGTTTAAGTTAGAAACCGGCTTTAAAATCGTACATAACTTATCGAATATTTTAGCGCCGGCGTTGTATAGTTTTTCAATTATAATTTTGTGAAAATGATATTTTTGTATATTTTTATGTAACGTGTAACTTAAGTTATTTAGTTGCCCCGAGCAGGGGCGCGCTTCGAGCGGGCGATGCTTATGTTGTGTGCGTAGGTTATAGTGATGATTGTAAAGTCCTGTACTGATAGTTGTAGTCCGAGGTCTGCCTTGCCGGTTGCACGTCACAAGCGTAGCTGCTCCTCATTCCCCCTCTGTAATTATTTTTATAGGAAGCGTAGTTTCCTACGACACCTCAGATTTTTTACGTCTAGATGTAATTGAAAATAAAATTATTGTATATGGCTGTACAAAAATGTTAACAAAATGATTTGTAAAACCTGTATGTGATGGAATAAGGCGGGGCGTCGAGAGCGACGAGGTATGACTGATCGCGGCTCCAGCCGTCCCGCCTTGTAGGTTGTACTAGATAACATTTATATGATGATCCATCTATTTAGAATTAATTAATAAAGCATTTCTGTAATAATATTACAAAGTACCTATCGTTTTATTACTGAACTCCCATACAACGATTCTGCCTGTAACATCCACAGCTGGGCATATTCCTCATTTTCAATGTTGGAGAATTGGAGCTAAATCTGCAACACTGCTCAAAACCGGAAAGAAATATTTGTACAAATACATTCATCCCGAGCGGGAATCGAACCAGCTAACAGTTGGTCTCTCAGGCGCCTACACGCAAAACTACTCCAGAGTGGTAGTTAACATAAAACCAACCTAGAATAAAGTTTCTGATATCGCCAGTCAGAAATTTATGTTCATGATAAATTTAATTAGCAATAATGAAACGTGTCCCTTTTTTGTACATATATAGGTATGATTTTTTGCAAGGTTATTCCTCAATCGGATTACATACTCAAAAGAATGTAATTTTCCACCACCACCACCAGGAACCACCCAGCAAAAACGAACTTCTGAGATGTCAAAGGATTTACAAAAACATGTGCAGCTCTGTTAGATGAAGCAAAAATTCATGGATAAATTACTAATTAAATTATGAGTATACAAATTTGATCTGAATACTCTTAAACTTTCTAGATAATTAAGAAAATCTGCATGCGGTTCCTTTTAACATGTACTGGTTGATAGCTTTTCTAATATGCAAAAAAGAACCACACCCCAGGGATTTACTGATACAAATGAAACTATATATTTATAATATCGTATTATAGCTTTAATTAACAAAAAATATATTAAATTATATATAGATACGTTTATTCGACGTTATCATCAAATTAGGTTTCGAAATCCACCGTATCTAGTCCATCTATGTCGTCTTATATTGCATTATCACTAATGAGACCATTATGAAAGCTCTGCATCTTGTGTAATGAGATATAATATGGATTGAATATCCGCTAGTTTCGCTGGTGATACTGGCTACCCTAAAGGCAACAGGAGAACTAAATATTCCGTCAAGATAACAGCTGGTATGCCGCAAAGAGCGGTTCTGTGGTAGCAAGGTGATAGCGAGTCCAAATTGTGCAGTTTTTTTATACTTTATTGTACACCACAAATATATTACAAACAAAGCTCAAAGATAGTCACAAACAGTGAAGTACAATGGGCGGACTTATGGCATTTCTCCCAGACAACCCATTTATTTATTTATTTATACTTTATTGTATCTATTCTTTGTTAATAGTTTCGACCAACACCTTAAGAAACTCTCTCTTGACTGTTGGATCAAGGGTCGGATTCAAAAGGCAGTGTTGCTTGAAACGGCCCTCATTGTGACGAGGTTCCTCAGCCTACAACCTTAACTACCGGCAACCTGGGCCTCAACCTGCCACCGGAGCCCTACTATTTTTATATTTTTAAATATTTTTATTTGTCTTTTTTTAATGTATTTAAAAATGTAATAATAAGGATATATGTTGTATAAAAGTCATAATAGACATATATATATCTTAATATATATAAATCTCGTGTCACAATGTTTGTCCTCAACGGACTCCTAAACCACTTAACCGATTATAATAAAATTCGCACACCATGTGCAGTTCGATCCAACTTGAAAGAGGCTATATTTTATTTTGATATATTAATTATTATATTTAAGAAAAAAATAAAGAAGGCGGTACAAAGTTCGCCAGGTCAGCTAGTATATATATATATATATATATATATATATATATATATATATATATATATATATATATATATATATATATACAAAATATATACATATACATAACAAACTGATAAAAAAAGAGAAAACAAAAACTCGTTCATGTCGTCTCCAGTTTAAGTTACTGACTTTTTTGTAGTTCTTGAGCACACTCCGAAATATATCCTGTAAAATACCGACAGACAGGCAACCCTGCGCCGATGTTCTAGACTTGAAGTCTGGAGTTAACCAGTGATTCGACACCCATGAGTCTTACGGTGCATCGATCCACAGAATTCAAAGTAGGTATTCGTAGCAAGCTGGTACTTGGCAGAGCAATCTCATAAATGACTGCAGTACTCCATGCACAATCGAACTTGTGCTTGGTACAGGGTAAGAAACTGTTGCGGTGTAAAGTATTGCCTGACTTTGTTGAGGCTACCTATTTTCTTATCAGTAGTTTTAAGTCGGAGCTAATGATAATGAACTCCATTTAGAGGTAAAAAGACAAGCTTGCGTTTTGGAAGCATTAAATTTGACTAGGTTGACATCAACCCAATCGGATACCTCTTTCAAAGCCAAATTTATGCGTTCGACCAGAGCCTCTATGCTCAAGAGTTTCCATTTAGCATAAAAAAAGACAATTAAATTGTATATTTAATTTACGCATAACCATACCACAGAAACTTGGTTCCATTTGGTATATTAAAATAATTGTTATTAATAGAATAATGTATAATGGTGCCAAGTGTGCGTGGATCTGTTTTGTATAAAATGACATGATAGTAATATCGTTTCTTTGTTTTAACAAAAATGTCCCATGGTACTGTGGTTCGGTTTTGCTTTTTATGTAATGTTCATTATTGCTGGTGGTTCCATTCTGCTTTTCGTATACCTTGTTTTCAAAGGGAAAATCACGTAGTTCTCTTTTGTATAATAATTTAGACCACTTTTAGATGAGTATTTTCAAAAAAAACAAAAAACCGAAAATTGTCGGTCCCTTTTTGCATAAATACGGACAATTTTTAAGTCGATCAAATAAAATTTGAATTTACTTTAAACATGTAACATTCATTAACAATTAATTAAAATGTATTAATTATTTATTAGGTCACTTGTTGAAATTTCTCAACGTTGATGGTAATTTGTCTGTATTACTGTCTTGAAATAATTGTGAATTGGGGTTTGGTGAAATGTATATTTTAAATCCAATAATTTACATATATTACTAAACCTAATTTTAAGTATACTAACAATTTATTCAGATAATATTTACATAATTTGTAATATTAGGAAATATTTTACCTGACTTCTTAAACATTTTCTCTGTGAAGCACAAATTCTAGACTTTTATATCTACGACTATATCCGCAACAAAAAAAAACCGAAAAAACATGTTACTCAGATGACCACAGGCATCAATAAAAGTTGCATACAAGCTACAAGAGCACGCATAATACGTATAATCGCGCGCAAGACTTGAAACATCTAAACCTGTTTAGTGTATACACATGGCTGCGGAATAGTTGCGGTCAAGTAGGCAACAGCACCATGTTTTTGAAATTTATTACATACATTGCTAGAGTACAATTCAATCGTTATTTTTTTTAAAGTTAATTAACATTGATTTAATTAAAAGTATTTGCGAGCAATTATTGGTGGCGCCCTGTTATTAATGTATTCTATTTATTAATTTATGGTAAAATTTGAGTTTGATTACCTACTTGCTCCAATATAATAAAGAATTATCGACTTCAAATTGTTGTGACATTGCGATGACTGTAATAAATTATTGGAACACATTAACTATCGGAAAAAGACAGGAGTCAAATGTCACTAATTAATTATTTCAATTCAATGACTGTTGAAATTTAAATAACTAAAAAATAATATTTAAATTTTACTAATAAATCTCTTAATATTAAATTTTAGTTATAAATAGTATATCATTTTCGCGTTTCATCAACAGTTTTAAATTTACTGTTCTAAGCATGACTTAAATTATCGCAAAAAAAATCGTAAAACGAAAATTCTTACTTTGATGAAGTATAAAAAATATGGAGAAGAAACTTTTAGGCAAGAAATTATATCTCAATAAATAAAACAATAACTTTGAACTATTATTTAATTAATCCATTCTTTTAAATCTAACTTACAACTAAAGCCCACACAGGTATTGTGTACTACACAAAATGGTCTAGCGAAAAATTCGTTTGGAAACTTATTAAAATGAATAGAAAGTGAAATAATTATTATACAAAAGCTTTAATACATTATATACGTTTTAATTACTTAATTAAAGAATAGTCAATCACAAAAACATTTAAGTTTAAAACAAACAGACTACGATGATATCAAACTTAATTTTCACGCAGAATGAAAAGATACGAAGCAACTTTAACCTTGACCCTAACTTGAAGACAAAGAACAAAAAAAAAGTATAAACTTTTATATGTAACTTTTCACACATTTCAATCTGCCTCCAAACGAATTCGATCCTGTTGTGACACGAATCATTTATCATCGTCCTTGTCCTTGGGCTCCTTGTTCTTGGACTTGCTGCTCCGCTCCCGGTCCCGGTCCCGCGAGCGCTCCCGTTGCCGCGGCGAGCGCGAGCGGGACTTGTGGCGTCTCGACCTCGAGCGGGAACGTTCCCGTCTGTAAGATCTGGAAATAGATTTTTTTTTAAGTAAAACTTCTTTACGCACGCTTGACTTGGAAAGTAAGCTGGTGAATGCGTGACGAGAGCGTTACGAAAAGTGTGATCGGGCGAGGCGAACGGAGCGAGAGAGAGGTGCGAGCACACATTTTAGAAAATCTCATAGTCAGTTACGTTTCGTATATCTAAGAGACAGTGCAGGCCTATTACTGAAGAAGTTTTACTGTAGTCGTGTGGTCTAAAGCACACTAGTTTTTTTTTTAGATTAGTGGAACGATTCCGATTCCTCAGCATTAAGTTGAATTTGTACGAATTAATACGTTTTTAGAAAAATGAGTATAAACTGTTTACAAAAATACTAGTCTCTGTTCCACTAGAATTAATCAACCATTCAAGCATTTACATAGATGTACTGGTTCGTAAGAAAAAAGATCCGTTTCTCGGTATAGTAACCGGGTATAAGTCGGTAGAAATTAATAAAATAACAATGTACAGAATGAACTCTCAACAGAAGGCATATATCAACAAAACATTACAAGAGTATATGATATAGTGAAATTGAACTGACAAAGTTCTGCACAGCCACTCTTAAACACATTATCGCATGTACAGGGTACCAGTCTAGTTGTATTGAAAATATCATGAATGCCTGTGGTTTAAGGTTTAATCTCACCTGGAACTTTCTATTTTTTTCAAAATATATAAAAAATAATCATTAACATACAGACATACACTATTGATGAATCTGTTGATTATATCTGTATGAGACCTGAATTGTTCCACATAGAGAATATAATATCGATCCTGATTTCTGTTATAAGCAGTTAACTAAGATCATTACATATAATTTAATCTATCACATCAGATTAATTTTTGAATAAGTAGACAATTATGTTAGTAAAAGTTGCTTCTCTCCCATATATTACAAATATTCCTCTCGTGAATTATTAATTAATTTCATGCAAAAAACTTATAATCGTATTATAAGGATATTATAAAATTTAATACTTACTTTTCTCTCGCTCTGTCTGGTTTAATGGAACGCGAACGTTCACGATCTCTATCTCTGTCTCTCTCTTCCTAGAATTATAAAAGTAACTTAGTGTAAACATTTATACAAAAAAAAAACTGCTGTAATTTTAAACTCGTTTATTTAACCGACTTCAAAAAAGGAAGAGGTTATTCAATTTGACCGTATATACATATATATATATATATATATATATATATATGGTATATATGTATATATTATGTATGTTCGGGGATAACTCCGTCGTTTATGAACCGATTTTGTTAATTCTTTTTTTGTTAGAAAGGAGATATTCCTAGTTTGGTATCATGATAAGGAAACCAGGATCTGATGATGGGATCCCAGAGATATCGAGAGAAACTCTCGAAAATCCGCATAACTTTTTACTGGGTGTACCGATTTTAATGATTGTTAATTTAATCGAAAGCCAATGTTTATCATGTGGTCACATTTAAATTTCATCGAGATCGGATTACAACTTTTGGAGTAACCTTTGATAATGCGTATTTACTTGACTATTTTTTCGTCTACCAACGTTGTATTACTTGTCGATATAATTGAAGTCAGTTTTTCTTCGTTTGCCTGCAAACACAATTATATAATCGACAACATATTCTCCTTTATTGAGAAATAGAAATTTGCTCAGTAGTGTGACATAAAGGCTACCAGTGAAGTTGAAATTATAAAACACACCTCGTCTCTCCTGTCTCTATCCCTGCGATCCCTGTCGTCTCTCTCCCTGAGGCGCTCCCTATCCCTGTCCCTGTCCCGCTCTCTATCCCTGTCTCGCTCTCTATCCCTGTCCCGCTCATGCAGGTGTGGTGGGAGGTGCGAGCGGTATTGGGGCGGGAACGGGGCCCCCAACACGTGAGAAGGGGGCATGTTGTGCGGAGGGCCTAGCGGGGGCGTCATCCCCATCGGGGGACCCATGGCAGGGGGGCCCATTGGACCCGGAGTTAACTCCTTTATTTCACTCGGCGCCCAGCCGCTTTGTTCCGGATGAGCTGTAAATATACATTTTGTTAGTCCCAAAGAAATGTCAACGATTTTTCTTAAAATCCTCAACAATTTTAAAATAATAATTCCACTTACAATATTTACGTTTCTTTCCTGAAATAAATAAATAAAATTGTGTAAAATTAAATAAGAATAAAAAAAAGTTATATAGAGATACGTTAGGGAGAATAAAAAATTTAAATGCATTAAATTGATAAGCAAACAAAAACATAAATATTATATGAATACCTCAACTGTTTTTAATACTAAAAATTAAATTAAGACGGGGTTTAGAGTTTATGTTAAAATGTATTTTAACATAAACTCGATTTAAGGACGAGTAACAAATGATTAGTATGGGTATAGACTCAAACATTTTTCATTTTCTAAAGTTATGAATGGTCAATTTGTAGTAAGCTAGTGATTTAGTGTGTAATTTAGCAAGCATTCTTGTAATTGATTAAAAATATTTTCCATTCTGGTCAAGCACAATTTACACGTAATAACACCTTGCTCACTAACTAACTCGACAAAAGTGACAGGTTTGGTTTTGTTTTTGACAGTGAACTTATAACCTAGCTGAGCACAAACCAACCAACCAGTTTTAGATCAAAACAGTTTTTTTTAACTTTCTTGCCGATTCTCTGTAAAATATACAATCCGAATCGTTGGTAGCTTTATTTTTAACGATAATTACGACGACTCGAAGGTACTTTTCAAGGCTATCTGAATAAAGATATTTTGATTTTGACAACTAAATCACTCGGCACTTGAGCGAGTCACGAGAGAGCTAGAGATAGAGAGCGGTAGAGCGGTAGAGCGGTACTCCAGGGCTCGTCGTAGGGCGCGGGCGGGTAGTAGTGCTCGGGCGGCGGCGCGCTGAAGTAGTCCGGCGCCGCGTCGCGCCCGTGCGTGCGCCCGTACTCGCGCTTGAGCGAGTCACGAGAGAGCTAGAGATAGAGAGCGGTAGAGCGGTAGAGCGGTACCCCAGGGCTCGTCGTAGGGCGCGGGCGGGTAGTAGTGCTCGGGCGGCGGCGCGCTGAAGTAGTCCGGCGCCGCGTCGCGCCCGTGCGTGCGCCCGTACTCGCGCTTGAGCGAGTCACGAGAGAGCTAGAGATAGAGAGCGGTAGAGCGGTAGAGCGGTACCCCAGGGCTCGTCGTAGGGCGCGGGCGGGTAGTAGTGCTCGGGCGGCGGCGCGCTGAAGTAGTCCGGCGCCGCGTCGCGCCCGTGCGTGCGCCCGTACTCGCGCTTGAGCGAGTCACGAGAGAGCTAGAGATAGAGAGCGGTAGAGCGGTAGAGCGGTACCCCAGGGCTCGTCGTAGGGCGCGGGCGGGTAGTAGTGCTCGGGCGGCGGCGCGCTGAAGTAGTCCGGCGCCGCGTCGCGCCCGTGCGTGCGCCCGTACTCGCGCTTGAGCGAGTCACGAGAGAGCTAGAGATAGAGAGCGGTAGAGCGGTAGAGCGGTACCCCAGGGCTCGTCGTAGGGCGCGGGCGGGTAGTAGTGCTCGGGCGGCGGCGCGCTGAAGTAGTCCGGCGCCGCGTCGCGCCCGTGCGTGCGCCCGTACTCGCGCCGCTCCGCCGTCATCACCTGCGGCGACACGCTCTAACTAAGTAAACGGTATTGCTTTACTCGGTTAACGAGGTAGGGTTGTGTTCCTGTTGGTGAGTAAGGTGACCAGAGCTTCTGGGGGGAGATTGGGGATAGGGTCAGCAACAAGCTTTCGATGCTTCTGGTTTGCAGACGTCTATAAGCTACGGTAATCACTTACCACCAGTCATGTTAATGTAGTCATTGACGTGTATTAATTAAAGTACGATACTTCCCAAAACAACAGTCAGCAATAAGCAATAGCTTTCAAAGAGCACTGTATAATGAAACGCCATAATATTACCGAACCGTACTAATTTATTCAAATCAATTTTTAAACTATGTGCAATCGAAAAGAAATAGTTTAAGCGCGATTTAAATTGCCATCAGCGCCATCTATTAGACGATTTATACATTAACATCCCGCCACCCCAAGGACGACTTAGTCCTTAATTAACAAAAGTAAATTAACAACTAAATTCATAATCATAATATTGAAGATCACTCAATCGTCCATGGGTAGAGGGCATAGCTTGACTATAGGTCTTTTAAACTTTTTAGTTTTATTTTGAAGTGTCACTACTCTAGTTATGCCATCCACACCTGGATGTTTATCAATTACTCGACCCAAAAGCCATTTGCCTGGTGGCAGTCTATCATCTTTCACTAGAACAATAGTACCAATCTTTATGTCTGGACAACCCTTATTCCATTTAGAACGGTTTTGGAGGGAAACTAAATATTCATTTTGCCAGCGGTGCCAAAAGCTTTGCATCATTTGCTGTAACATGCGCCAGCGTTGAAGGGGACTCAATTTTACATTTTCAAGTGGTTCATCAGGCACAACGAACGGAGGTTCGCCAATCAAAAAATGTCCAGGTGTTAATGGAGGTTCATCTAAGGAAGAATTAATTAAGGTTAAAGGCCGGGAGTTTACACATGACTCGATTTGTGTTAAAAGAGTATAAAATTCTTCAAAAGTAAGGGAAGTTTGACTAATAACTCTTTTCAAATGTGTTTTTACTGATTTCACCCCGGACTCCCACAATCCTCCGAAGTGAGGAGAGTGAGGTGGTATAAAGTGCCAGTTTGTTTGGTCATTAGCTAATAATTCTGAAATTTCTGAAACTACATGAGATTTAACATTTTTAAAAACTACATTTAATTCCCGTGAAGCCCCAACAAAATTTGTACCGCAGTCACTCCACATATCCTTACAGTGACCACGTCGAGCTGTAAATCTTTTAAACGCGGCTATAAAGGCAGAAGAGGTCAAGTCACTTACTACTTCCAGGTGAATGGCTTTTGTTACAGTACATACAAAAAGACAAATATAAGCTTTACAAAGTTTTTTACATCTACCTGGGTACAGTTTTAAGCTAAAAGGTCCTGCAAAGTCTGTGCCTGTAGTCCTGAAGGGACGATCAGGCCGTACTCTATAGTGAGGTAGATTACCCATAAATGGAAAGTGAGGTACAGTGCTTTGTTTAAAACAAGGAATACATTTTTTAATAACAATTTTGGTTAAGTTTTTAACTCTAAATATCCAGTATTTTTGTCTTATATAGTTTAATGTGAGTTGATGACCTCCATGCAGTGTCCTTATGTGAGCATCAATAGTTATTAATTTGGATAGTTGACAATTGTGACTTAAAACAATAGGTGATTTTTGATAAGGAGGTATTTCTGCATTGCGGAGTCGCCCACCCACTCTTACAATTTGATCTTTATCAAGGTAAGGATTAAGAGTATACAATTTACTTTTCTTAGGGACACATTTCCCTTGTGACAAACAATCAATTTCAATTTCAAAATATTTGTGTTGTGATAATTTAATACAAAGATTTAATGAACTTTTTAGTTCAGTTGCAGTTAAAAATGAACTAATATTCCTTTGCCCTTTAAGTTTACAATTTTGTATGAATCTCTGACAATATGCTGTCACACGGACTAATTTGGAAAGGTTTGAGAATTTATACAGATAAGAATCAATAAAATTTTCATTTAAACAAACATGAGTAAGTACTTTTGTTTTTAATTCTAAATTTGTTTCAGGAATGTGACTATCATTTGCAATAACAGTTGGTTGTTTTAAAAATGTAGGGCCATTCCACCATAGTTCTGACTGCTGTAATTCAATTGGATTAATTCCACGCGAGGCTACATCAGCAGGATTACAAATAGAGGGAATGTGATGCCATTGAGAGCTATTTGTACAAGTCAAAATTTCAGCCGCGCGATTAGCAACAAAAGTAGACCAGTTATTAGGAGTTTTCCGCAACCAAGCCAAAACGATGGTAGAATCTGTCCAAGCGTACACATTACTTTTATCAATCTTTAATTCCAGTATCAATACTCTTAGCATCCTAGCCAGTAATACTGCACCGCAAAGTTCAAGACGAGGTAGTGATACTTGTTTTACAGGAGCTACCCGTGATTTGGCAGCAATCAAACGAATATTAACTTTGTCACCATCCCGAACTCTGAGGTACACAACACAAGCATAAGCAACACAAGATGCATCACAAAATCCATGAAGTTCAATTTCAGACGTTACATTTGAAATGAAGAGCCAGCGTGGAAGCTCAATGGTTTGTGCATTTGCAAAATTTTCAATGTAAGTCAACCATTCAGCTTTCAACTCTGGAGTCAATTCTTCATCCCAATCTAAGCCCGCTAACCACAGCTTTTGCATAAATATTTTAAGACAAATGATAGCCGGTGCCAACCAACCCAGAGGGTCAAAAGTCTTAGCTATAGCAGAGAGTACATTTCTTTTAGTAATGAGTTCAGTATCACAATCTAAGTTTAATTTTAGCTCAAAATTGTCTGTCTGTGAATTCCATACTATACCTAATGCCTTAATTGTACCTTGAACCTTAATATGCACTACACTTTGTGACTCTCTATCGTCATTTGGGATTTTAGACAACACTGATTCACTGTTAGACGACCACTTGTGTAGTTTGAAACCACCACGATTAAGTAGCTCTGTCAAGCCACTTTGTAGCCTTATTGCATCTTCTTCGGTGGAGGCTCCTGTCATCAGGTCATCCATGTAAATATCTGATTTTATTATTGCAGATTCTTGAGGGAAGTTAACAGCTTCATCTTCAGCGAGCTGATGCAAGGTACGCATTGCAAGAAATGGTGCCGAGGATGTACCATATGTTACAGTAAGTAGTCGGTACTCTTCTACTGGATCCTTGGGAGATTTTCGCCATAATATCCTTTGATAATCACGGTCTTCCTTTGATATCAAAATCTGTCTGTACATCTTCATAATGTCACCAATCAAGCAAATTTTGTGTTGTCTCCAGCGAGTGATCAGATTCCTTATATCTTGTAGTATAGAAGGTCCTGTTAATAATTCTTCATTTAATGATTTTCCATTGACAGGTGTAGCACTTCCATCAAACACTACTCTTAATTTAGTGCTGATATTCTCTGGTCGCACTACAGCATGATGAGGTAAGTAGTAACATTGATTTTTTGTTTTAAGTTCTCTTTCAGGTACAGGTTCCATATGTCCACTTGTTAAATATTCATCCATAAACCTTATGTATTTTTCTTTCAGGTTATATGATTGTGTGAAACGCTTTTCCATCTGTTGCAGACGACGCAGCGCTACAAGCTTAGTGTCACCGAGCGCTGTTGGTGGAGTTTCTCGAAAAGGTAAGTGAACAACATATCGTCCTTCATCAGTACGAGTGTGAGTTTTCTTAAAGTGTTCCTCGCACAATACTTCCAGTTCTGTGAGAGGTTTCTCATGAGATAAGGGCTCTTCTATTTCCCAAAACTGCCTGAGCAACTGATCCACATCAACTTTTGTGTGAGTGACAATGACATCATGTTTTTGTGGTTCTATTTGTGAGACTCTTCCAGATATTAACCAGCCCAAGCGAGAATTGACTGCGACAAGAGACTTGTGTTTGTGTATACCTTCTTGTATTATTTCAGCATGCACGTCGGCACCCAACAAAATATCAATATGCCTTGGCTTGTAATACTCTGGATCTGCTAGATCTAAAGACATTGTAGAAGGCCAGGCATCTTGTGCGAATTCCCTTGAAGGTAGTAATGAAGTAAGTTTTTTAAGTATATAAGCTTTAACTTCAATTGGTTGTGTACATTGCTTAGTAGATTGTATTGTAAATTTCACCATAGACCTTATTGTAACCACTGTTGAATTGGATACACCAGTGACTTTGCCATGCACAGGAATACGGTCCAGTTGTAATAGTTGTGCAGCTGCTTCAGTAAGGAATGAGGCCTGAGAACCTTGATCTATTAGCGCTCGTAAGATGTATGTATTACCCTTTTGTGCCTTTACAGCCAATTGAGCTGTCGCTAAAATTACTTGGTGGCTCTGAGTTTCAGTTTTCATACAAACTGTGTTGCAAGATGAAGCAGGATGTTCTCTCTTTTCTTCAGTTGAAGATGAGCTACCACTTAATAAGTCTGTCTTATTGAGGGGTGTGTAATGCAGCAGAGTGTGATGGCGTCGCCCATATTTCTTACAAGTTGTACTCTGTCTACAGTTCAAAACATTATGTCCCTTAATAAGGCAATTAAAGCATATGTTGTTTCTCTTAATGAAGTCCTGGCGTTCTGAAACCTTTAAGTTGGCAAAATCTTTACAGTGGCAAATATAATGATTCTGTGAACAATATGTGCAAGCATTTTTCATTTCCGTTACAAAAGATTTGACGTTAGTGACTTTTTGCGGCATAGGTTTTCTTACATAATCCTTAGGTTGTGAGTGTATATCATTTCCATAGAGCGAAATCTTTTTTCTAAAAACAAGGTTAATTGGTGAAACGTAGGTATATCAGTTGAGTTTTCGAGGGACTGTTCCCACAACTTGTGTGATTCAGTATCTAATTTTTTAACAGTTATATGCACTATGATTGCATCCCAATTTGATACATCAATTCTGATATTCTTTAGCGAGTCGAGGCATTGAGTAGTAGTATCTAATAAGTCTTTAATACCTTGTGTAGATTCCGTTGTCATCTTCTTTTGGTTCAATAAGCGGTTTAAGATATTGTTTACTATAACTCTTTGATTGTCAAATCTGTCAACTAATTTTTGCCACGCATCTTGGTAATTTGCATCACTGAGACTAAAATTTTGAAGCAATTGTTCGGCTTCTCCGGTCAAACTAGATTTCAAGTAATGATGTTTCTCAATATTTGACAAGTTATTATCATTATGTATGAGTGATAGATACAGATCTCTGAAACTTATCCAATTACTGTAATCTCCATTAAATTTTGGTATTGGTATTGGTGGCAATTTTGGTTTCAATTTTGAGAAGTCAGAAGTGTCATTAGCATTCTTACCGGAGGTATGAGTAGAATCTAATTCATATAAATAATCCTTTAACAACGTTTTTAAATCCAAATAGGCATCTTCCGTAATACTATAGTTATTCTCCGAATCGAAGTCACAACTTTTTAATTCCTTTTCCGAATATTTTGTTTGAAAATAATGATATTGTTTGTTATATGAATCCATATACTCGTTTAATGTCTCTAATCGCGTGTCCAAATAACCTCTTGTTATTTTGGATCGGCTACATTTCTTAGTATTAGTTAACAACTTTATGATTTTGTTTGACAATTCAGTAATAATTCCTATTTGCGTTTTAATATCAGCCATATTTCGTAATTTTAAGTTTAAAAACAATTCAAGCACAATTTATAAAGTCTATTTTTATTATGTCACTGACAGTTGTTACAGTTAATTTTGAAAACAATAATTTTACTAAGTCCAGTTTGTTTGAAAATTTTCTAAGTCCACACAACGCCTAATAATTGAATTCGCTAAGTCCACACAACACGTAAGAATTCTAAGTCACTTTACGAAATTATTCTAAGTTCGATTATTCACCAGAGACTAAGTTGATTTAACACCACTGTACTCACGTTACCGCTAAGTCCACAAACAAAGAAGAGCAGTCCCGTCACTATCACTGCAATCCTGTTATGCGTCACTTCACAGTTCACTAATTTTGCACCACACAACTTCACTACACGACACTTGCACTTTTTCACTACTTAACACTTATCCGGCTCGAAGGACCACGAAATGTATAATGAAACGCCATAATATTACCGAACCGTACTAATTTATTCAAATCAATTTTTAAACTATGTGCAATCGAAAAGAAATAGTTTAAGCGCGATTTAAATTGCCATCAGCGCCATCTATTAGACGATTTATACATTAACAAGCACAGTGTTATGCTTCTTTTTCTAATTAAATTAGAAACAGCAGTTATATGACCTGTGCATTTTTCAATAATACCACAATATAATGTCAAAAAAGTAATAAATAATTATTTAAATAATTGACATTCTGCACACCACATAACATCACTATAAAAACTATTAAGTATTAAGTCAATAAATAACGGTTAGTTTACCTGAATAGTATTTTCACGAGACTGATAGTTGTTCGGCATTCCAGGCGGCATCTCATCATGTCTTGGGGGACCTAAAGGCAACAGAGATACTTATCATTAGTTATAAATTAAAATTACCTATAAGTTAGTACAACAACGAACAACAAACATTTTTTGCTCGATAATAGATCGTACACTTCTCCTACATGGAGAAGGGTACGATACTCCTAGCGGCCGAGGAGCGTCGTTGATGTGCATGCACCACTGCCGCTCGCACTGTGTAAATAGTACGGGAGCCAAGCGGGGATTTTGGGATTTACTCGAGTGCGACATAACATAAGGCGTGAAATCTTGCATTATGTTAAGTACTCCTCCAGGTATTATAGGGGCTTTATATAGAGCCATGCGTCTAGGATATCATAAGATTATTAAAAAGTCGAGCGCGTTAGATTAAGGGGAGGTGATTAATTTACATGCAGAAAAATGTGTACTTTAATAAATAATCAGACAATTTGAGCATAACATAAAAAACAGGACGGACCCAAAATTTTCATTTAACTTGGAAAAAAAAATTAAAGAAATCAGTAATGTCATTCTCAAGTTATGGCGTGACCAAGAGAAATGGTGATTCATAAATCAGTCTATAACATCCACTAATAGGCATAGGCCTCTTTCTCGGATCGGTGCTTAGTTCACCACGCCGCTCTACCGCGGGTTAGTGTATATACAGTACTACTATGAGTAACGATCGCTATTAGGTATTCATAATAACAACCGGGACCGAAAGCTTGACGTGCTAACCGAGGCACGGTAGGGAGTTCCACGAGGAAAAACATCTAAACTGGAAAAAAACGAGTGTGATTAAAACCACACGCCTGAAGTAAAACTTGCGACTCTTCACTAACTCATATTTCCTTCTCAACTTCCGTTCCATCACACTTTTCGTAACGCTCTCTTCACGCATTCACCAGCTTACTTCCTAAGCGAAGCGTGCGTAAAGAAGTTTTACTTCAAAAGATATAAGTTGACATGAGTTGCTTTCTATTATTTTTTATAAAATTATACTCTACACCTACACCGTCAATATATCATCTCCTTTGCCCTAAGGTTGCCTGGAAGAGATTGCTCTTAAGCAATAAGGTCGCCTTTTGTACATTTTTTTTTTCTACAAGTTATTGCTAATGTTGCTTGCTTATTTTATTTGTATGGTGTACAGTAAAGTGTTAAATAAATAAATAAATATAATATTTGTAAAGTGCAAATATCCATCAATATCCGTCAGTATGCAGCAGCGCAGTACCGGGAGCGCGGCGCGCGTCGGCGGGCGGCGCGCGCGGCGGCGGGCCGGCGTGCAGCGCCACGCCCGCCTCGTTGACGCGCATGCGCCGCTGCCGCTCGCAGTACGCGCTCCACGTCACCTCGTTGAAGCCGTAGTTGAAGTAGTCTGGGGACGAACGACACACATCACAGCCGACCCCACTGACGTTATCCTGTCCGTAATCTCAATTATTAGTTAAATAATCTACAGTACGCACGCACGCACTAGTTCAGTTTTTTTTCTCCCGACTTCATTTACAAATGTAATTTATCATTACGGAAACAAAATATTGTAAATCAGAATTAACACAACTTTTTAGTTTGTAAAGAAAATAATTGTCAAAACGTTAAGTTGCTCCAGAGATCAGTCTTTACTTAAATCTACAAACAAACTCATAAACTTCTCTTCAAAAATCTCTTTACAATATTAGGTAAGCAATTTTATTGGGAGAGTAACCATTGAAAAAAATTCCCTAGGAAATTAACAAGTAAATTAACTTATTAGTAAAATTTCAATAAATAATGTCTTTGCTTTATAATAATATAAAAGTACTTTATGAAACCAAACTCTTTCATATTTAGTATCTCAACCAAAAGATAACCATACCTGATATATCAGCACCAGGCTTATTCCAGGGTTTATCTTCGATAGTATCTATGTTAAATTCAAGAGCTGGCACTCCATTTATGCTTCCGGGTCCTTCCAAATCTTCCAGTGTCACTTTGCTTCCAGCAGCTGGACCTGGCCGTGGTTTCTCTCCACCGGCGGCTACGAGGCCTACTCCACGCTATAATTTAGAACATAAACATATATCATATCTATGCTAAGGGAATATGTGTCATGTCTCATTTCATCATAATCATTATCATTATATATAATATTCTGTGTGGTTACGGCATCAAGGGACATCCGTGGGTGTCGTAAGAGGCGACTAACACAGTTCCCCTACTACCTTGGAACTTAAAAAGCCGACCGATGGCGGGGTAGCCACCCAACTGCTGGCTTTGAAGTACACAGGCCGAAGACGGGCAGCAGCGTCTTTGGTACGACAAAGGCAGCCCTGCAGTCACTAACCCGCCTGCCCAGCGTGGTGACTATGGGCAAAACACATTTTTGGCGTGAACTTGTGGAGGCCTATGTCCAGTAGTAGACTGCGAAAGGCTGCTGTGATGTGATATATACAAATAATAAAACTAAGTTGATAAAATGTGCGTGCCGATAAAACTTAAAAAGGAGTCCCGGCATGATAAAGGGACAAGAAAGTTCCCGTTTTAACCTAAAGGGCGGGTTTTTAAAAATATAAGGGCTTTTCCAGCCCTTCAACTTGGAAATTAAGTGTAGTGGCGCCATCTGTTGTCGAATGTTTGAGTTTCATTCAGAACAACGATTATTTGGGTTGCTTTTCGAAAGGCGCTGCGAGCAATTGCAGCATTTGTAGTAATGGCGCGAAATTTAAAATTCCAATTTCAATAAAGTCTAAAATTACATTTTTTACTGTAATAAAGTTATAAATTTTTATGTATTTATACAGCAGGAGCTAACTTATATTTTGGAGTTTTGTGATTATTAAGCTTTTTAGATTCCCGGCGTTTCCTGGACCTGGTTGCTAAATAATTGTGTTTCTCGCAAACGAAAAAAAACCGACTTCTATTACAAAAGTAGTTATCAGATATCGATCAAATTTAAAAGCAGCAGCTTTCAATTAAAACAAGAATCATACGCCGTTACATAAATACGCGTTATCAAAGATTACTCATTGTATCTAGATCAAATTTAAATGAAACTGCAAGACAAGCACCAGCTCTCGATTAAAACAAGAATTATTAAAATCGGTGAACCCAGTAAAAAGTTATGCGGTATAATACAAACGTAAATCGAGGAAAAAAATAGTTCAGTAAATACGTATTATTAAATATAACTTAAAAAGTACAAGTTAAATCTCAATTAAATTTTAATAGGGCCACGTGACACGCACCACCTTTCGATAAAAAAAAAAAATAATCATCGAAATCGGTCCATTCAGTAAAGTTTTGAGGTAGCATACATAAAAAAAATACAGGCGAATTGAGAATCTCGTCCTTTTTAAGAAGTCGGTTAACAAAAAAATACGCGCGCAATGCATGTTTAAATCTGTCCTACCCACTGTGGCGTACAGCGGGCATGACGTCAATGTTTTCAGGTCACGCGCCGACACCAACTGAGTGAGTAAATAAAGATCCATATCCATATCCGTGGATATTGACACTAAATATCCATATCCGGATCTGTATCCACAGATATACATTTTTGACGATCCGGCACATCACTAATTAAAACTAATATTTAATTTTAAAATTATGTCTTTCAAAATGACAATCATGTTATATACAATAGTATTCTGAAAGTGTTTGTAGATCGATGGGAGAGTCCTATGCTGCGACATTGGATAAAGCTCCATGTAATATGAATAATGTAATAGAATGTAAATATAAAAAGGTTATAAATTTTCCATCTTAAATTTTCTGTACTAACACTAGGTTATAAGAAATATTGTTACTAACACTATATGGGCTAGTCCTGAAATAAATGTTATTATTATTATTATTATATTATTATAAATAAATAAAAATTAGTAAAAGTATTAATAGTAACCATGAAAGCTAAAACATTATAAAGCTTTCACATTTAAAAATATTTTTGTTTTGACATTATTCATAATTAAACAGCATTTGTATGTATGCAATAAAAATTAGTTTAAATAGTTCTCTAAATGTTTATGCATTCAGCCTGTACCATCCCACTGTTGGCATAGGTGTCTTTCTTCATATAGGAGAAGAATTGGAGCTTAATCCATCACACTGCTCCACTGCGGGTTGTGCGGATATGTTCCCTACTATGAGTAACAATCGCTATCGGGTATTTATAATAACAACCGGGACCGCCGGCTCAGCATGCTCTTCAACACAACACCCTGTCCACGGCAAATATCTGTATGATCAATACAAATGTTTGTCATGTGCAGGGATCGAACCCCCAACCACCAGCGCCACAGCCACAAACCAGTGCTGTGACCGTTGCACCAAAGCATCGTCAGATTTAAAATGTACAATTTTGTGTAAAAGTTATTAAAATATTGTTGAACTATTTTTCAGAATTATCACTGATATAGAAATTTGTTAAACATTTTGTGAAAAACAAATTGGACATAGCTGGTTTTTATATACTAATAAATATTTTTCACCTTAATATTTAAACTGGCATAAGCTTGTGGCCCCGATTTAATTTCGCCAATAGTAACTTTAACGTCGTCACTATCATCTGAATCCGAATCCCCATTGTCCTGGCTGTCGGCGTCTCCATTCGTTTGATCCTGATCTTCACGATCCACTTCTCCAAAGTGTTCATCGTTGAAATGAGAGTCGTCGTTGGTGACTTCATTACCTTCAGTCTCTTCAGTCTCTTTATAATCAATGTCCTACAAAATTATTACAATACATTTGATTATTTCTTATTACACAAATAATATTAAATGAGGTTAAGTGGCAAATTAGTTCCACAAAACTTACGGCAGTCCCTATTGTAGATTTTTGTGTAAATATTTTGAAATAAATAAAATTAAGTTGTAAATAAATCATGTGTCTGTCCTAGTGTAATTATTTTGTAATAGTTTAGTTACTAACAGCTGTAGTCTTAGTTTAACATTAAATGTTTATGTTGTTTTAGGTTATGGTGTAACAATGAAAGTCTGACTATTTAGACTGTTTTCAAAATTAAATAGAGACTGTTATCTCTACTGCACCGACCAATTAATCTCCTTCGTGTGTTCTCCACTCTACGTGACATTGGCGGAATCAACCGTGCTACTTTGGCACAACTGAAAGCCATTAAACCAATCAATCAATCAATCAAAACTTACGGCAAGTTCATCCGAAGTGTTAATTTGTTGCTGATCCTTGTCGCTTACACTGGGGGCTTTTGTCTCGTTTTGATCATTGTTGGAGTCTCCGTACAGCCAGTTATCATCATTTTCATCTGCTGGAGGTGTTTCTATTCCAGCTTCTGCCATTTTTGTTTGACACTTAAGCCTTCGATTCCTTATCAAATCGATTGCTTATCAAATTGAAATAATCAACATCGAGTATGTCCAAATTTTGTTTAGTTTGATAAATGCGAAATGATATATTGAAATGCCAGAGTCACAGAACACTATTACACTTACTCCTACCGGAGACCACAGTCCACACTACCAGTATATAAGTGTATAATCTATGGTCCACTCCAGTCCACACATTGGTCCACAGTCCACACACAATATATGAATATACATTAAGAAATGTCAATTTTTTTTACGAAACGGAAAACGAAAATTTTTTCGTATATAAGTATCCCAACAAAAACATTTACATGTAAAATGTTGCCAAGACGAGATCATATGGCTCGCACTGTCAAAAAGTTATCAGATCTCATGTAGAGCCAAGCTTCTAACTCTACACGCCCTAACTCTACAAGCCCTAACTTCACAAACTCTACACCTAAGTCAAAATATGTGGCTTGTCCGTTTCGCTACCGTCACGTGGGCGTAAGGCGAAAAATTTATTCACTGTTTATTACTTTTCTGTTATACAATAGTTCTATTAAAGAAAAAATAAAAAGAAGAAGAATAATTGATATACATATAATACAAATAAAAATAAAAAGAGAATATATATGTATTAAATTTATATATATATATAAATTTTTCGCCTTACGCCCACGTGACGGTAGCGAAACGGCCAAGCCACATATTTTGACTTAGGTGTAGAGTTTGTGAAGTTAGGGCTTGTAGAGTTAGGGCGTGTAGAGTTAGAAGCTTGGCTCTACATGAGATCTGATAACTTTTTGACAGTGTGAGCCATATGATCTCGTCTTGGCAACATTTTACATGAAAATGTTTTTGTTGGGATTTCACTTCTTTTTGTAAGTTGCTTATGACAATATTTTGGTATTTTGTTCATTTTTTCTTTCTTTGTTTTGGGGTGTATTTCTTGCAAATCAGAGGTGCCTTTTTTCATAGATTACTCTCTATCTTTGCCTTTTTTCTTAATTGGTTTACTGTTTGTAATAAGCGATAGATCAGGGCGATACTTGGCTTTGAGGCGATTATATTCGACTATAGCTGCCTGTTGTGCTTTAATACTACTAAAGTCAATATTTATCTAATAACCGATTTTTGTTTTTTATGTATTTTATTATTATTATTTATAACAAGGAGTAACAAGGAGTCCCTATATCAATTTTCAGACTTCTAGCATCAAAATTTGCGGAAGTCTCATACAAACTTCCATCCCCTATTTTAAGGGGTTAGGGGGTAAAAGTTCCAAGTTTTAGATTTTTTTTTTGTTTGTGTACTAATACTAGCTTACATACCAAATTTCAGCTTTCTGGGACTTCAGGAAGTACTCTAAGAATTTTGATGATCATCAGTGAGTGACGAAATCGGGGTTTTTTAGATATCAATAAAATCTAAAGTATAAGAGCTATGCAATTGAAACTTTATATGATTAATAAGTCCACTATTGACATCATATCCTGAGAATTTTGTTTATCCGGTATAATCCAAATCCAAGTTATGAGGGTTCAAAAAAACGACGAAGCACTTCGAGAAAAGATAGGTAGTGCTTTTCGTTTTTTTTTTTTTTTTTTGGTTCGTCTTGCCGGGGCACTACCGTGCCCCCAGATCGATAAATACAGCCCTACCTAGCTCATTTTTTTTTACTCTTTTGTGAATTTGAAGGTTTCAACTTTCAAGAAATTTTCAAATAAAAGAGGGAGTCTGCTAAGCATGATCATATATTTATATGACAATAAAATGAGAGGAGTAAGGTTCGAAAAGAATGAGACGTTCGCAGTTCACTTAATTTTTTCTGTTTTGTCATAACTTTACAATACTTAAAACTTTTTTATGACGAAGGAAAGTCATTCTCACGTACTTAAGAAGTCTATTATTTACTATTAGATATATAGATTTTTATGAACAATTACCTAAATAATAAATAAAATACGAATATATAGTTATATAGTAACACATACGATACGAAACATAAATTTTATTTTATATTAGCGACCCGCCACGGCTTCGCACGGGTGCAATGCTGATAATAAATATACTAAAGAATGTCTTTATTTATAGTGTGAAGCTAGTTATAGCATGGTTATTAACATAATAATAACAACATTCAAATATGCGTCGTTATATTACGCGTTCTTACAGAATGCGTTGAAGAAATATAAGTTCACTGCTCGTTTCCCGTAGGTGATAGCGTGATAATATGTAGCCTATATGTTGACCCGACTTTTTAATAATATTCGTGCCAAATTTAAAGTAAATCCATGCAGTACCTTTTGAGTTTATCCCGGACATACATACTGACAAACAGTCAAACTGACAAAAATTCTTATAATCATATTTTTAGCTTCGCTATCGATTGTAGATCACACCCAAGTATTCTTTTAAAAAAATATTCAATGTACAGTTTTGACTTTCCTACCATTTTATTATATGTATAGACAGGCACATATATTTTTTTAATGTCTTGTATTACATACTTAAATATTATTTTATGAATTTCAACAATAAAAAAGTGTGTCATTACTAATGTTCGCACGTAAGAAGTTATACTTAGCTATGGCTAGTTAACTTCACGTTGCTAACTTCTTTTTCAATTTAGCTAACATCAGGATGTCGGTTTTTTGTGACCGTGTGCGCGTGCATCGTAATAAATTACTATCTTCTTTTTTCCCTAACGCGCCAAAAGAAGTATACCTTCAAAAATTAAATTATAAAATGACTATGGAACCCGAATCACTCGGCTAGTGCTTTTATGAGCTCGTCATTAGGCTAGTTACCTATGATATTGATGTTTGAATTAAGGGTACGTAAACGACTTAGTACATTGAAGTTCATATCTACTTTTATTTATGTTTATCGTATAACTCTAAACTTGGTTGGCAAACACAGTGTGGGACATCCTCCGGCCAGTTGGACCGACGATCTACTTAAGATTGCCGATGCCGGTGTAAGCTGGTTAAGGATTGCGGAAAACCGGGATGTCTGGCACGAACTTGCGGAAGTCTATGTCCAGCACTGGACTGCAATAAGCTGAACCGACTAACTGACTGTATAACTATAAAATAATATAATCGAATACCACGTGCTGACGCCGCTCTTATCCCGCAATCCTCAGTAATTTTTGCGCAGAGCGGCAACATCAAAGAGGTATTGGTAAAAATATCGTCATTTAGGTAACGTTATCGTTATCATTATAATTCGATTTATCGGAAAAATTAGAAAATAAAAAATGTAAGCTAACGCTTACAATACCGTAACCGGTAAATATATTACCGTTAAAAAAAATTAACGGTAGAAAAGTTATCGGAAAAAAATTAAAGCTATCTACCGGTATTTTACAATGGTAATTGGTAACGCGTTACCATACCAAGCCCTGTTTGTATAGCAGAAAGCCATCAGAGATTTCTTACAGGTTTCTTTCCATTTACATATGGGCGAATTTTTATTTTGTTTGAGAATAAACATTTTTATTTGAGTTATCAATGGGTTTAATAAGAAAACAAGGTTTAAATTAATATAACTTTTTATTTAGAATATATTATGAGATACTGCAATATAATAAATAAAAAACAAATGTAGTTATATAATAAATATTCTGGAATAAATCTAGTCCAAGCCATTTCTTCTTTTAGGGAACATTTTTTCTTCCACTTGCTCAACCTTCTGAGCAACTGCTGCTAATTTTTCTGATGCTGCAGATGCTGCTGTTCCACACATCTCTGCTAGTTCTTGAATACCATGAGACACCTAGAAGATAACATTAAGATTATTCACAATTATTTAAATGCTTTTAAACTATGTTTTAAAAATGGAAGGATTGTTAAAACATGTTCTTATAACTCATTCTATAGGTAATATTTGTTACTCAATTTACACATACATAAATTACAAAAATATGTTAGATTTTATAACCGATATATATATTTTATTATTTAAATAATAATACAGAACTATTTTATTTTTCTTTAGCTATATTATCTTTTCAGCCAAAGAGTACTGTATCTTTTTGGGGTGTGATAAGTGAAGGCTTTTGTTATTACATTATCATGTCCGTAAATTAAAATATATAAAAATATGACATTGCTTTATATTATGTATTGCAAATTAAAAAATCAACAACTTGAGTAAATAGTTAAAAATATTGTTTGTTGGAAAACGAAAAAAAAAAACCGACTTAAATTACATTGACAAGTAACACAACGTAGGTATAATGAAAAAATAGTCAAGTGAATACGCATTAGTAAATATAAAAGTTGTTATCAGATCTCGATGAAATTTAAATGTGGCTGTGATATGATAAACATCTGCTTTCGATTAAATTAAAATTCATCAAAATCAGTACACCCAGTAAAGTTATGCGGATTTTCGAGGGTTTCCTTCGATTTCTCTGGGATCCCATCATTAGATCCTGGTTTCCTTATCATGGTACCACACTTAGGATATCTCCTTTCCAACAAAAAAAGAAATATCAAAATCAGTTCATAAATGAGGAAGTTATCCCCGAACATACATAATATATATATATATATACGATCGAATTGAGTTCGAAATTGAGTAACCTTCTCCTTTTTTGAAGTTGGTTATCATTAACTGAATTCAACTGTCATTTTATTTTGTTTAGCTTCAAATTACGATTATATTAGTAAATTCGACAAATGATACTCACAGCATCAGCCTCTGCTTTAACCTCTGCAGCAGCCATGTGTAGTTTGTTGACAGTAGCCTGCATATGCGGAACTTGCTGTATTGCCTCTGATTCTAGTACCGGGGCAGCCTAACAACATATTTCAAAACAATATGTTAATTTTGTACTATAAAACTTAGTTTTTTTTATGTTTATGAAATAAAATTGCCTATAAGGAGAAAGGGGCTTTACCCAAATAGTATTATCTAATAGACTAAAAAAACATAATTACATTTTTGTAATTGATACATTATGTAGTATGAGCACTCATCTTACCTATAACCCATAATCTATATTAAAAAGTAATTTCTATTTAATTATTTATTAAATTATATAAGACATGAGTTTCTATCGCTGTAAAAATTTTTTTTCAAAAAATAATAAATACTATAATACTACAACTGGTATAAATAATTTTATATTAAAATTCAGATAACTTCAAAAGCTTTTATGTGAAACATACCTGTTTACAGCGGTGCATGCATTGACAGTGGTGTTGGATGACAGGCTCCGCTGCAACTACTTCATGCATATGCATGTTATTTTGTTGCATCTGGAACCACAATATGTACTGTGTTTGTTTTTGGTTATGTACATAATAGCCAATTTTTCAAATGAAGGTGGAGTTTAACTCAGTAGTACTGAGGTTCACTTTACATTTACTATAGTTTAAGTTGTTAATAGTATATTTTATAACTCTAACATAATATGTAAAAGCCTTGAGTATAACTGTATTATAGAGTTCAGATCAGGGTCAGTGGGGGGAGTATTACATCTATACTTCTATAGTAATATTATAAAGAGGTAAAGTTAATAACTTTGTTTGTATGTAGGGGGTAATCTTCGCAAATATTGATCCCATCATGAAAATTCTTTCACTAACAGAAAGCTACACTATTCAGGAGTGACATAGGCTATATTTTATTGTAATTGAACAAAAAATTCAGTAAATAAGAAAAAGATTAATATATAATATCAAAATGGTAAATAAACTAGCGCCATCTATCGCTAATAGAAAACAATTTATTAGTCTTTCGACGTTATTAATTTAGTCTTATTTTAGTCTATCGACGACGTTTTCTCGATTTTTGATAGATGGCGTTGGAGCAACATATTATTTATTTAAGTGCTATAAAATGAGGTAACTGAATTGAAAAAATGGTTTAACTGAGGTAGGGCACAGCAGGAATTTCCTGCTCAAAATATGGAGCAGTCCGACTGGGGTAGTACCTCGACCTTACAGGAGACCACAGCTAAATAATACTGTTTTCAAGCAGTATTGTGTTCCTGTTGGTGAGTAAAGTGAACAGAGCTCCTGGGGGGGGGGATTGGGGTCCGCAACGCGCTTGCGATGCTTCTCGTGTTGCAGGCGTCTATAAGCTACGGTAGTCTCTTACCATTAGGTGTGCCGTACGCTTGTTTGCCGAACTAGTGATATATAAAAAAAAAATTGTTCTTTAAAGTATGTCATTTGGTTAATATAATAATAATTAACGCTCAACGAAGTGGACACGGGTAGGCTAGTATATTATAAAGCTAAAAAGTTTGTTTGTTTAAACACACTAATCGCAGAAACTACTGGTTTGTATTGAAAAATTATTTTTGTTTAGGATAGTCTAATTACCGAGGAAGGGTATAGAATATTTCGGTATGTCTTTTCTTCTAATAAATGCGATTGAAACCGTGGACACTTTTAGTTTAAAATAAACTACTTACGTTCTCAACAAGGTTTGGATCAGTGTAATTATTCAGTTCACTTGCTATATTCTTAGCCTCAGAAAGTTTTTCATGTCCTGTAGTGGCATTGTTCATAGCTTGGGCCGCATTTAACAGATTTGTCGTCACAGAATCCCCTTGTTGACCATCTTGTTGTGCATCAACGAGAATATTATTATTAACACCCAATTTAGCTTCTAATTGTTCTATTCTACTTTGTAAAACCGCAATTGGATCCATCTTTAAAACAAAATTTAATACTATATTTAAAAAAAATGAGATCTTGTCGAATAAATATGACAAGCTATTCAAACAATTTGTTATTTAAAAATGTCTTTCAATAAAATTAAATTTCGAATTTAGAACTCTCAAATGCAAGATTTTATATTGATTGATGATTGATAGAATCGGAGTATATAAAAATCATTGAGGTGAGAAATTAAAATTAAAAGTTAGATTTTATTTTTAATGACATCACAACAGGGACTTGACAGTGACAGACTCACGATCTATAACGGGCGTGTTCCACCACAACGCCATCGGTCCCGAGTCAACAACAACAACCAATAATATTGGCCTAAAGGTCTAGATACCAGGCCATAAACTCCAAAAAAAAAAAACCCTATAATAATAATAATAATAAAATTTATAGCAATAGCAAATAGCAATAGCAATAACGTTTAGACTTGCGCAAAACAGTGCTTCAAAGTGTAATGTAATATTACATTACATTTCGTACTGAGTAATATGGCATCACACCATCACACCGAACATTACCCGAAATGTGTACTGTTCGGCGTGACATATTTCTTATGAAATGCTATATATCACGTAATTGTCATCACACCAAACATTCCATGAGATTTTGTACTTATAGTATGTTTAAGTGTACGGTGTTCGGTGTATTACGTAGCAGACCAAACATCACTTTAGCATAAAAATGGTAAATGAGAGGTGGAAACTGGCTAAAAATTCATAATATTTGTTTTGTTTTTTTTTGTTTGGTTTTCTAAAAGTTTGTTCTAAAATTAGCTTTGATTTGTAAAAAAAGTTGGTTTCCCTTCATACTTAAGTAAACCCCAAGGAAAATTGGGATATTTATTCCAGGCTTAGGATAATCCAATACACATGGACAACTAAATTAATACTAGCCGTGATCCGCGATTTTACCTGTTTAGTTTCGATCCTCATGTGATTATTGATACCAAATTTCATCAAAGTCAGAAAACGTAAAAGGTAGATAGAGTTACTTTCGTATCCCTACTAATATTATAAATGTGTGTTTGTTTGTTCGCCCTTCTTTCACGTCAAAACGGCTGAACCGAATTTGTCAAATTTTGGTATACAGATAAAACAGACCTTGGAGAGCCTTAGGCTACTTTTTATCCCGGAATCATAACAGGAACGGGAACTACGCGAGTGAAACCGCGGGACGCAGCTAGTTTATAATATAAGTTAGGAATAAACTAATGACCATGAATACTGGCGTATTTAAAAATCAACTTTATATACATACAATGATTACCTACTTTTTTTATGCCAATACTTCATTTATAATTTTATTTTCACAAGCAACATAAACAAACAAAACATTTTAATAAATGCAAAAGCAGAAATTTGAACTCGAATTTTAGCGGCAGTCAAGTGCGTAACGCATTATTAAAAAGTATTACGTACAGTGTTGTGCTATAATATGCCTTAGCATTCTTAAATACGATTCATATTTCACTTAAAAAAATGACGGAAACTCGCCACGGCTCGGAAAATAATATAGAGCTAGAGAGTGAGGTTATGACTGGTTGCAAAAGTGCGCCGCGCATCACCGTGTCTCACTCAGTAAGTGAAGTTAGACAGAGCAAATAGATAAGAAATCCAACATTCCGACCGAACAGAGCGCGTAATGTCAAGTGTGATGTGTAATACTTCATTTCGTCGCGTAATGTGTGATGCCATATTTCATGTTCGAGTAATATCACGCGTAATGTATCAATTGCATTACTTACACATGTCTAATAACGTTTGTCTTTTAGATTTCTATACTATAAAAATATTTTGTGTGTTTTGGAAATAATAACTTGTTTTGAAATATAAATAACTTCTCTAGACCAAGATGGACGAGGAACAAGGAGGACTAACAGAAGATGATTTCTACATACCGCCGGTGAAGTACGAATGTAAGCACTTATTTTATTTTATAAACATAACCTATAAAACGCTTCTGATAGGATTATCGACTTTTGATACACATAAATTTCTTACTAATAATTTTCAATGAGAAGATTGATCGTCAAAGCATGGTGTAATATATATAAAACATTTTCTATGAGATTGACAATTTTTTATTATAAACATACTAATATTATAAATGCGAAAGTAACGTCTGTCTGTCGCGCTTTTACGCCAAAACTACTGAACCAATTTAAATGAAATTTGGTACACAGATAGTCTAGTCTGAGAAAGGACATTTTAATGCGAAAAAGGGGTGTAATGGGTTGAAAGGTGAGGATGAAAAATTGCATGGAAGTATCATCGGTTTTAGAGCTAGAAGCTTGAAACTTATTTTATAGGCTGTCGATTCGATATTAATAAATATGACATTCAAAGCTAGTAAAAGCTTTACCCTCAAGGGTGTAAAATAAGAATAGGGAATAGAGGATAAAAGTTTGTATGGAAATATGTAGGATTTATGTGACGTTTCATTAGTTTGCGACAAGAGACAAAGTATTAGAGCTATTCTGATGTCCAAAATAAACCAAAAGATATATATCCAAAAAATGCTGTCCACTATTCCATGCGAACGAAGTTGTGGGCACAGCTATTATCTTATATATATAAAATGTTTTAGTAATAAAGATAACAATAAATAAATAAATAATAAATGTAAAGCTAAAAATGTCGAGAAGAAAAATAAAGGGATTTTTGAATTGTTTGTTTACAATGTTATTTTATGGTACAAAAATAATTAAAATTAATTCTTACTTTCTGACACATTTAGATAATATGACCCGGAATAGTAACATGTAATATATTTTATTTTCTTTACTTCCTTTTTATTAATTTTTGTTACTTAATAGTTTTTCGCTTTTTTTATTTTATTAGTAGTATTAAGTTTATCTATAATAAACTCACTAATTTCAGGTTCTATTGCTCCAATTTTCAAAAATCGTAATAGGTGCCTTATTCATAAAAAAACTATCAAATGCTACACTTTTCATACATATGAATTAGATGCCAGAACTATTCCCAAATAATCGTAATAAAATATGATAAATAGTATTTAACTTCTCATTTTCAGATCTTGATCACACAGCAGATGTTCAGTAAGTGTAGATAAATTTTTAATTGTCTTATATTTTAATTGTCTTAATTATGTCTTATATACTAATATTATAAAGAGGAAAGATTTGATTGTTTGTTTGTTTACATTGAATAGGCTCCGAAACTACTGAACCGATTTGAAAAATTCTTTCACTGTTGGGATGCTACACTATCCGTAGGTGACATAGGCTTTATTATATTTTAAAAAAAAAAATATTTTGAAATTTTTGTTAAATACCACCGTGCGAAGCCTGGGTGGGATGCTAGTACATTATTGTCACATGACATTAGTCAGTAGTGAAAATTAAAAATATCTTTGTTCAAATAATTTTCAAAAATATCTCAAAATTGTCATTTTACATATTAAAAAATTTTACAATTTAAAAGTTAAGCTACCACCGGTTCTGAATGCAGATTCTGCAGAGAAGAACCGGTAAGAAACTCTGCAGTTACCCTTTAAAAAATATATAAACTGTTTTTGTACAAGTTTGGTAACATCTTGCATTAAATACAGTGTCACTAAGTTAATTTTATTTAAAAATGTTAAATATTATTAAAATTCAAATGTAATTTTCATTTTCTGGACATAGGCCTCCTTCTACATGGATAAAGAGGCCTTTGTCCAGCGGTGGGATGCTAGAGGCTGAATCGTGAAACGTAATTTTGCTTAGAGTGCAAATATAACATGAACATTGTGAACATTTCAGATTGCATGCATGGGGAGATACTTTGAAAGAAGCCTTCGAACAATGTGGAATGGCCATGTTCGCTTACATGACTGAAATGGAATATGTTCAGATCAAAGAAGTTCACACTGTAGAAGCAAATGCTGATGATCTGATGGGCTTACTTTATCATTTCCTTGATGAATTACTCTTTCTGTTTTCTGTAGAACCATTTCTGATTTGTAAGAAACTAGTGATAACAGAATTTAATACAGAAGAATTTAGGATAGTTTGTAAGTGTTATGGTGAAGAGTTCCAGATTGGTAAACATCCTCAAGGAGCTGAGGTTAAGGCTATCACTTATTCAGCTATGCAAATCATAGACCAACCTAAGGATAATAAATATGAAGTTTTTGTAATTATTGACATTTGAATATATTTATTTTTTAATTATACTTTTTAATTTATTCTGTTCAGAGTAAACCTAAAGAATACAAAGTAATATGAAATTACTGAAATAAAATATATTATCTAAGTATTACCATAGGTGTTTTTAAGATGTATCTTTTATATGAAATTATATTTCTGTATAGAAAGTATGGTTTTTGGAATTACTATATGCTTTTGTTTAACTTTAAAGGAAAGGTACAAATTAGTTGTGTTGTTTCTTTATGCAAGCTTAACAATAACGTCATAAAGCCTATTATAGATTTAGTATGTTGCTGTTTACATGAATAAAAATATGTATAACTTTTTTATTGTGAAGTTGTCACAAATGAAAATCATTTTAATTTTTCATACTACAAGGATAAATGTATGATCTGTGATTTATGTTGTAAGATTTTTATGTAGCACAAAATTTGTGTGACTCATATAGGCGATAATGATCTGATAAGCATAGGGCTTCTTTTATTTTAATTTATTATTCAGATTACCAATAGAAATATCTGACAATTAAACAGAATTTTGTGGTAAAAATTAATGGTGCATACAGCCTAATTTTTAGGTGAATGTCAGATAGCTTTATACAATAAAACTTATAAATAAACTTTGTAAAATTATAACAAGAAAAACAGGCCCTCGATGAGCTTAAATGTTTTGCTACTGATTTCTATTAACACGTGGTTCAATAAGTCCCGAGACTAAGTACTAAAAAAAGGTCTTTTTTATAAAATTAATTTTTATTCATCAACATAGTCTCCTCCAAGAGCGATACAGTCCCTCCAACGCTTTTCTAACTTTTCTATCCCATGTGTGTAGAACGATTTGTCTTTGGCTTCAAAATAAGCCTCCGTTGCTGCGATAACTTCACTATTTGAGTCAAATTTCTTACCCTGAAGCATTTTTTTGAGGTCTGCAAACAGCCAGTAATCGCTGGGGGCCAAGTCTGGCGAATAAGGGGGATGAGGAAGCAATTCGAAGCCCAATTCGTTATTTTGGCCATCGTTCTCACGGACTTGTGACAAGGCGCGTTGTCCTGGTAAAACACCACTTTCTTTTTGTTCATGTGAGGCCGTTTATCCGCAATTTCGTACTTCAATCGCTCCAATAAGCACATGTAATAGTCACTATTTATATTTTGCCCCTTTTCAAGGTAGTCGATGAAAAGTATTCCATGCGCATCCCAAAATATAGACGCCATAACCTTACCGGCCGATTTCTGAGTCTTTGGACGCTTCGGGCGGCTTTCACCAGCCGCTCTCCACTCCGCTGCCTGCCGATTGGATTCCGAAGTGAAATGGTATATCCAGGTTTCATCCATTGTTACATACCGACGTAAAAAATCCTTTTTATTATGATTCATCAGCGCCAAACATCGCTCTGAATCATTGATACGTTGTTCCTTTTGATTAGTTGTAAGCAAACGCGGCACCCACTTAGAAAAAAGCTTTTTCATGGCCAAATTTTTATGTAAAATAGTGAAAACACTACCAGCTGAAATCTTCACTATCTCGGCTATCTCTCGCACTTTTACCTTCCGATCTTCCAATACGATTTTGTGGACTTGGTTAATATTTTGTTGAGTCACTGCTTCATTTGGACGACCTGAGTGTTCCCCATCATTGGTGTCTATGCGACCGCGTTTGAAGTCGGCATACCACCGACAAATGGTTGCTTTAAGGGGCCTACTCAAAGCACTGCCTGCAGGGCCTGCTTGCAGTTACTGCCGCAGAGGATGTTGCTCCACAAAGCACTGCAAATCATTTACGTGGCATACGTTGTCGTGTTCATTTGTGTTCTCTTTGTCCTTGCCTAAATTCGTCAGTTTTTATAAATGGCTCCTACATTATTCAAACACCAAAAAATAGCATTGGGTTTGACTGTATTGAGTACTTGTAGCGTTCAAAAGAAAAAAAGGAAGCACTGGTGTAAAAAAGTTTTATATTTTTCATGTAAAAGCGACATAGCCTGCGACCGCATATCTTTGTTATGATAATGATCGTGGTTAGTTTTCCAAAGACATGGCAAATCCCTATACAATTAGATTACGTCCCTCCACACGTCTTTTTCTCGCTGGCTCATTTTTCTTGAAGAAAACAGAGCCAAACAAATAATATAATAAAACCAAACCAACTAACCACCAACTAACTGATTAATTGCTAAATGACAACCACTGACAAGACAAACCCCAGGTCAAATAGAGTAGACAAACGTCGTAATGTACCGACGTAAACAAAATGGTGGGCTAAATCGGCCCGACCTAGCTACACATGTCCCTGATTGCAGTTTACGGAGTGGGGAGATCGTGTGTCGGGCTGGCAGAACGACACTGCGGCCCTGCGACAGGGTGAACAATTAAAATATCGGCCCTGCATGCATACATACAATACGATCGGCAGTGGCACTGCAAGCAGGGCCCTGCAGGCAGTGCTTTGAGTAGGCCCCTTTAGAGGGAGCTGATCCTGCATAACATTTTATAAGCCATTGCTGTGCTTCAACGGTATTTTTTCCCATTAAAAAACAATGTTTTATCAACACGCGAAACTCGTTTTTTTCCATTGTATCGAAATTACAACCGTAGCATCACTTAAATATTTCAAAATCAATAATTTTATTGTTCCATTTTTAAAAATTTGACACATATTCTTGTATTGATAGCCAGTACTTTTTAAAAATCAAAAGTTTTTTTAATATATGCGCCATTTCCAGGTTAGTCTCGGGACTTATTGAACGATCTAGTATTATTTTTACACAGTCATTTAATAACCATGTCCGGGGGAAAACCAATATTGTAGATTATTTAATTAACATACCTGCTATTAATAAAAGAGTAAATACTTTTGACGAGATCGTTAAGGACGTAATAGCGAAATGCTCTCACCATTTATTATGTATAGGGTTTTGAGTCTCTGAAGCATGATGTATAAAAATACGCATGCGATTTGTAAATTACAACTATATTTTATCAATGGTAGTGATGATTATAGACATTCTTTATTCGATTTTAATGTGCTCAAAGACAACTTTGTCATATTATTCTACGAACCCATTGGCGCAGTTGATAGTGATCCTGCTTGCCTCCCCAAGGTTTTGGATTTATTTCCGCCTAGAATCTTGTTCTAATATTTCTGTTATTATAATCGATATGTTATTATTTGCATTACTTAAACATGGTATCGTTCGACTATTACGTAGGTATAAGTAGGTAAAATTATTTAAAACACAGTATTAAGTCGCTTACCTCAGGAGCAGATATCCATAATTATGTGTATGATAAACATATTATGTAGATATATAATACTCATAATGAGTTGTGAATAAATGTGATTTTAATTGTTACCTACCTACTTTTTTGTCTTTATAGTGTTTTCTGCGTACTTGGAGACGCGTAGGGGGAGGAGTTTCCGTTTGCCGCGTTTACGAAATACTACTAAAATTATTGACAACGTTTTGGTATGGCAAAAAAGATTGTTAAAAATTTTTCGTCTCATTTGAGCATAAATTCATATTTTTTTATCCTTTTTCTACATCTTGAAAATAATGATAGATAAAATTAACTTGTAATAAATTTGTTTGTAAGTTCAAAGTAAACTTTAAAGCCCATTCAGATGTTTTTTTTATGTAAGTATTTGATGTATCAGACGGCTTATCGAAGCCGACCAGCGCACAGAGGGTGATTTGACCCAAAAAGCTGGTCAAAATTCAAAAATTCAAAATTTATAAATTTTAGAAAATTTTGCTACATAATCATAGATAAGGACATAATGAATGATATACCGTAAACTTTCATTCACTCTTGCTTCGTTAAACATATCAATCAATCGTCATTTTACCGTCTCGTTTAGATCGTCTTTGTTCTATACGGTTTGCTGCGAAAAACAATTGAAATTTATATTTTATTTGAAACAAGATTAAGTGAAACTGAACTTTTTTATACAATGGACCTTTATGCACCAGGTATGTGTAATTAATGTTTATTAGTAACTTGGTATTATATTGCTTAGTATCTTTAGAAACAAGTTTTTTTCTAACTACCTTCAACATATTATTTATTTTATTCAAAGATTAAATACTTAAGTTTTTTAAATATGTTTCCCGAATGGTCCCAGCTTGTATTTTTTTTCTACTATTAACCTAATGAGTTGTGAAGAGAATTACATAAAATTTAGGTGCCAATAAGTGCCAATTTTGAAATGATATTTTTTAAATTAAATTTACTCTTTTACAAAGCAAAGTTTTATTTGCGTTCAGATATTTATTTACCGTATTTTATGGTTGTAGGTTCTTCTGGGTTAACTGTTTTATCAAGACACAGTATATATATGATGACTAAGAACATAAATGAGAAGAGTTTTAGCGAAAAAATAGATAAGGTACAAGAAATAATAATAAATAAATACAGTTTAAATGGTAAGGAAAGAAAAAAATTATCATTAAATTTTCAAAGCTAAAGTCGGAAATGAAGTCACAGTGGATAGCTGCAAAAAGAACAGAAGATAAATTTTTGAAAATGAATCGAGATTGGCTGCAAGGGACAATATCAATGACGAGAAAAAAATATCAAGTGTTGGTCGTCCCTCTAAAAACTTTGAAGACTTATCGGAGCGTAGCAAACGTCGCAAAACCGAGCCTTTTAGAAAGGAAATGACAGCACCAGAACTTTTATATGCTAGTCAAATGGTACTCCGTCAATCAGGAAACATAGGTGGGGCTTCGGTAGTTAAAGATATAATAACATCGAGGTGATAAGTATAGAAAAGCATTGCAAGAAAGCAATAAGTCTGATATTGCGGATAGATCCATGACACCTACTCAAGCTTTATCAATTTTTGTGGAGGCAGAATTGACGAGGAGACAATAGAAATAAAATACACCAAAAAAATCCAAACCTTTTACGCCAGCTGCTCTGGAAATGCTAGTTGCTTAGAAATATGATCAAAATGATGATGATGATCAATTGTCTAATATGCAGCTGCACATAGATCAAAGTGATGAAACTTCTGATGAAGAAGCATGGGATGGTTCTTCAGACTGATTACTTTTTTGTTTGATTTGAACTATATTTTTTGTGTGAATATGCCTTTTAGTAATTAATAATTACAATATGGTGACTAAATATATATTTTTTATAGTAAAGGTGGGCAAACGAGCAAAAGGCGCACCTGATGGTAAGTGTCACCGCTGCCCATAACCATCTGCAGAAACAGAAGATCCACAGTGGCGTTGCCGGCCTTTGAGGAAGGAATATGCTCGTTTCTTGAAGGTTATCAAATCGTATTGGTTCGGAAAGACATCCTCTGGGAGCTTAATCAAAATTTTGGTATATATTTTACCAAATTGCATCAAAATAAGACACAAAATATATTACATTATTTTTGACCAGCTTTTCTTATGAAATACCCCTCTGTGCAGCGCAGGCAGTTAGTATTAGCAGTCGTCTCAAAGTAACTACTATGGTATATATAATGTACTCTGTGCTACTACGTATTTTTTTGTCGAACTCCGACCATACTTGACAGAATTCAAGCTTTTTACAACTTTATTCTACGTAGTAACTACTACTTCTAGTCAAAACTATTTTGCTCGCTATTAAATCCAAAAGAAACAAGTTATAATTAATTTTATAAACAATGATTTGATGAAATATAGTTCGTATTATAACGAAAATTAATAAGCAGCCAAGTCTGCCTGATAATTGTTTTACACCAAATTTAAGGATGAACTCAACAATTTGAGAGTTTCCTCGACGTAGTGCGTATTTAACAGAGCATGACAGCCAATCACTCATCATTTCAGCTTATCGCAGTCCACTGCTTGACATAGGCCTACACAAGTTCGCGCCAAAAATGGAGTGAACTCATGTGTTTTGCCCATAGTCACCACGCTGGGCAGGCGGGTTGGTGACCGCAGCTACAGGGCTAGCTTTGTCGCACCGAAGACGCTGATGCCCGTCCTCGGCCCGTGTATGTCAAAGTCAGCAGTTGGATGATTATCCCGCCATCGGTCGGCTTAACAGTTCCAAGTCGACAGCCAATGATTATATAAAATTATATAGTAGAGCATTTCACACAAGCTCACGTCGAAAATTAAACACATGTATTTCTATACACTATTTATTTCTATTTACTCTTTACGTAAGAAAATTTGTTCGACATTACGCTACATATTCTCATTTAGGTGCGTACATTCATGATGCAGCAGCTCAGCCTATCTTACTTGATACCTTTTAATTTCGACCTGTCAAATAATATTTACCTTAAAAAACAATTCGAGAAGCGGCTGAAATGTCTTTAGTTTACTCCTTTTAAAAACGATTACCGTGATATTTAAAAATATACGAGGTTCGAGGTCTGAATATGAAAACAAACCCAGAAAATTTTAAAATTATTTTTATTTTTTTTCGTAAACACCACTCTTCTCAATGCTCTTCTTTCATCTGATTTCTAAAGCCCTTATACCAATTTTTTAAAAATGCCTCATATTGGCCGCCAAAAGGCAATGTGCTGAGCTTCAATCTCTTCGTTTGATGAAAATTTCTGTTCTCCTATATGTTTTTTTTTTTTTTGATTGGGGATGAGGTCGAAGTCAGATGGTGTCAAATTAGGCGAATAAGTGGGATGTGGAAGTAATGCGAACCCACAATTATAGGTTTTTTTTAGTTAACATTACTGGGCATTTTTTCTTAATTTACAGATAGTAATAAGTAGAGTTTATAGTGGTTCTTTTCGGTAGGTAATCGATCATAATGATTCCCTTTGAATCCCAAAACACTGACACCATTACCTTGCTTACAGACAAAATTACATTAGTTTTCTTCGGAGGCTTTGAGCTTGGTATTCTCCATTTTTTTTATTGTTGTTTTGACGCAGGATTATTGTAATGACCCAAGATTTATCAGTAGTAACAAATTTCTCTAAAAGGTTTTGTGGATCGGCTTCAAGTAACTCCAAAAAATCGTGCGAAATCGTAAGTCAGTTGCGTTTACGTTCGGCTGAAAGGAGCGCCAGTACCCATCTTTCAGAAACCTTCAAAAACCCCAATACATTATGAATTATATTTTAAGTTTGTTCATACAATATGCATATGATGTCACCTATCTCTCTGATTAAATCTACGGTCTCCCAGTATAAAATCGCAAAATTTTCCGATGTTTTCTTCAGTACTCGAAGTTGATGGCTGTCCAGTGCGTAAGTCTAGTCATCAAATGTCATTGGGAGAGCATGGAGCTCTCCCAGTGACATTTGAATTCTGCCGACCACATACGATGGAGGTAATTCTCTTAAAGTCACCACCATATGTTCATGAATCTGTTTCGGCGTTAACACTTTTTTAAACAGATACTTGATAAAGCAATGTTAGATTTTCTCCGTTTTTAAAAATCGCTTCATTTAACGCTCAATAAAACACTGTAAACTCTTAACCTAAAGTAACACTAAAATGAAACTTCACACAATAAAAACTAAAGAGTTACTGAACATAATGAAGACATAAAAAAATTAAAATTGTAATCATGTCTATATGATGCCGCAAACTTTTCAATCCACCCTCGTATTTATGTCTTTCTTGTAAGGGACGTTATGCGATAATACGTCTCTCAGAGCAGGTCGCGACACTACTCAGCGTTACTGTTTCACACGATTTTACTCCCCATAGTTTTTTCATACCACGGCCTTAAATCGTTTTTAGGAGTAAACTCCAATACATAAATGTCAAATTGACAATTCGAAAGTGTCCATATCATGGAGCGTTTTAAACGTACCGTAATTCAAACTTTCGTGTACACAGTGTACCGATAGATACGCCTCACGAACCCACGTAAAATACTGTAAGACCTATGACATTCACATGAAAGTTTACTACTTTATTTTAATGACTTGTAACGTGATATAATCCTGCCTGAAGCCTATAATCTTCCGCTTTAAATGAACTTCAAACATATTTAAAAAAAAAAAAATCGTCCTCGTTGATAGTTGTTAGTGCTTGCCAATAAACAAACTATTTCTTACTGATGATAAGTGGTTACCATAGCCTTTGGTCGCTTGACACACCAGGAGCAAACGCGATGACGGCTCTAAATCCGCTGTAAATACAGTGCATCCCTAATAGCTAGCTTTTGGTTATCTTATTGACTACAGGGACACCACACTTTTTGAGAACAGAAAGTACTATTATTAGTATTTTGAGCAAAATATTTCTTGAGGTGCCTCAACTCAAATAAATACACGTTATGCAGGAATCAGGAGTTGCTTAAGCTACAAAGCAGGGGTTGCGGTGCACCTGGTCGCAGTATGTCATTGGACACCGAAAACCGCATACCAGGGCAAATGTAATATCGATATAAATGTTTTAATATTTAACCCGCACGTTTGGGGCAGATTTTTTTTTGTCAACAAGGTTCAAGGTACCTATTAGTTGCACTCGGGCAATACATGGGCTAGAGCCTTCCTTGTTAGGAATTTAAATTACAGACAGATGCAGACAGACAGACAGGACAGTATGGAGAAAACGTACGTAGTGACGTTAGTTGGCGATTATAATATTGTATTTATCACCAAATCTGTTCAGAAATGTATTGTTGTCGAAATCACATTAGCGAGCCCCATTTTCTTTCCTTTCCGAGATGTAAGCAAGTTCGTATCTCGTCCATTTAAAGGTTGTAGTCTATGAAGGTATGTAGTTACATTGGTCTCGTACCTATCTGCACTTAAGAGAATGTGTGAAGTGATTGAAACAAATAATCATCTATGGTAGATTGCGACCATCGCGGGGTATCTTTAAAGGCGAGGCCGTGAGTGTGCCTCCACTGTGCCTAGACCTAACTACGCCACAGGATAGGTTATATCCATACATTTTGAGGACCAATTACATTGCTAAATCAAAATTGGCATCGATTTATTAGTAAATAAAAAACGCTATTGTGCTTTATGTGAGAAAACTTTAAAAAAAAATCTAATATATAAAATTTTCGTGTCGCGGTGCTTGTAGTTAAACTCCTCCGAAACGGCTTGACCGATTCTCATGAAATTTTGTGTGCATAAGGGGTAGGTCTGAGAATCGAACAACATCTATTTTTCATCCCCCTAAATGTTAACGGTCCACCCCTAAAATATAGATTTTTTGATTTTTAGATTCTTCGTTGACTAGCAAACTTTAGTGTGTCGGTTTTTTTTTTTGTTTTGTTTAACGCGCCAAAAGAATAATAAAGAACAACAAGTATAACTTTAAAAAAAATTGGGTGTCTGTAAAGTCGGTTTATGGACGATAGTTTTAAGTTGGGTTTAGACTAAACTAACAAAGTGCTAGAGCTAGAACAAGAGCATTCTTTCTTGATCTTTATGTATAAAAGAAAAAAGAGCTGTAAACGAAAGCTAGATCAACTGAATGAATGTTCTTTGCTCATTCGTATCAACTCTGTGGTTGGTATTGGTAATGCTTCGTTATGTCTGACTCTGACAGCGATATCATAGTTGCAAGTGCAGCGTTTATTCTTTTGTCGCAAAAACTCAAAAATAAAAGAAGACAGAGACGTTGGTGATTTACAGATTTAATAAACGAAGGACACTGGATAATGTAGGTGAAACACATCTGGAATTTTGGTAGGCTTCTATCATTAATAAACATTTTTCTTTAGACCAATCTATGATTTAATCGATTAGATATTTATACAATCGCTAAAACACAAGAACACTTTGAAGAGACCGCTCAGGGGCGCGAGCACGTCCTAACACGCAAGAACGCTCTAAGCAAATGTTCGCGCGCTCTAGCGCCACGCTACATCGAGCGAGCGAACATTCTTAGAATATTCCATAGAATCTTTGCGAATTCACTAAGAACAACGAAAGAATGCACTACGCCTGTTTACACTAAAATAATTTGATAAAATGAGGATGGAATGAGCATTCGCTCGTCTGATGTAAATCGACCTTTACGCGATAATGTCATAAAGAAACATTGATGAAAAATTGCATATTTCTATGAATTGAATTGAATAATTATTATAAGAGAGATAAATGTGTCACAAGCCAATGCTAGGGCCAATCGTGCCTCTCTATCGCTTGTTGCGAGCTCTTGCTTGCACGCTCAGGCTCGGGCCGAACGTGACACTTATTCGTGCGTGTAGTAGTAATATTGCTTTTGCCATACTCAAACACCTTAACTCCTCTTCATCAGTTCTGGATTGGTTCTCCTCCTATCTCCGCGGTCGTCAACAGGCTGTTCGTCTTGATGATGTCTCTTCCAATTGGCTTGAGCTATCATCTGGTGTTCCTCAAGGTGGCATCTTGTCTTCTCTTATTTTCTCTCTTTTTTATTAATTCACTCGCATGTTCCATCGAATACTCTTACCATTTCTACGCAGACGATTTGCAGCTTTATGGCCACGCCAAGTTAGAGGACTTACATTCAGCTATAAACAGGATTAATAAGAATTTCCTGAATGTAAGCAATTGGTCTAATGAATTTGGCATTTTGCTTAACCCTACCAAGTGTCAGGCGATCATTATTGATAGCTCTCGCCTAGTCTCCGCCATCGACCTATCCTCTCTAACATCTATCATGCTGAATAATTGCATAATACCATACTGTCAACGCGTTAAGGATCTCGGCCTCCACATTGACTTTTCTTTAAGCTGGAAGGTTCACATCATGGAAATCATTCGCTCTATTACTTCAAAGCTAAGGTATCTTAATCGCTTAAGAATCTTTCTTCCTACAAAGACTAAAGTTCTACTTGTCCATTCTCTTATATTTTCCATCATAGACTATGCTGATGTCTGTTATCCTGACCTCAATGAAACGTTTCTTGACAAACTCGATCGTCTTTTAAATAATTGTTTGCGTTTCATCTTCTGTCTCAGAAAATTTGATCACGTGTCTCGTATTCGAATTCAACTCAAATGGCTTCCAATTCGACAACGCAGAGAGTTGCGAATACTTAGTTACTTCCCTATACTCTATTCTTTTTCACCCAAACAGTCGGCCTTATCGCTAAAAAGCGATCTCTTCCAGGCAACCTAGGGGCAGAGGAGATGGTATTGTGTCAGTGTAGGTGTTCAAATTGAGACATAAACGTTTGAATATATTTACTTATTTACATACATACATAAATACATACATACGTACATACATACATACATACACATATACATACATATATACATAAATACAAATATACATAAACATATACATACATAAACATATACATACACAAACACATACATACAAACATACATACATATATATATAATTTTATTCACGTTGAATATCAAGATAATACTTCCTGACAGCCTTTTTAAAAATAGAAAGCGATTGTACACGTCTAATATGCACGGGTAAAGAATTCCAAAGTCGAGAAGCTTGAACAGTGAAAGATTTAGTATAAAAGGAAGAGGAGTGAGGGGGAATTTCAAGAAGTAAGGTATTCTCAGAACGAAGACTGCGTTCATGGATATCGCTAAGAAATTTAAATCGTTGCATTGGATAAGCAGGTGCAACAGGGTTAAATAGAATAAAGTAAGTTAAAAATATGCGTATTACTGCGAAAGCGAATAGGGAGCCACTTAAGTTTTTTACGGAATTCAGAGATATGATCATATTTACGAAGTCCAAATACGAATCGTATACATAAATTCTGGTTTCGCTCAAGTTTATTAATCTGCTCTTCAGTAATGTCAAGATAACATGTGTCTGCGTAGTCCAGAATTGGTAATAGAAGACTATTTGCAAGAGCAATTTTGGTGGGAATTGGAAGTAGGTTACGCAGCCTGCGAAGAGATCCAGCCGAAGCAAAAACTTTACGACTGACTTCAAAAATCTGCGGGCCCCATGATAGATGTTGATCAAAAATAACGCCTAGATTCTTCACATTTTCACTATATGGAATTACAATACCATTAAAAATTACAGGAGGTAGTTGAGATCGATTTATACGGCTAATTAATTTAGAACTTCCTATAATTATAGTCTTAGTTTTGGTTGGATTTACTACTAATCCGTAAGCTTTACTCCATGTAGTAATGGCAAGTAGATCACCATTTATACGAGATACACATTGAGGCAAGTCACTTACAGTAGAATGAGAGTATATTTGGAGATCGTCTGCATAGAGGTGGTAGAGAGAAGTTATAATATTACAAATGGAATTAATAAATATAGAAAATAATAGAGGGGAGAGCACACCACCCTGGGGGACACCAGCAGCAACCAATGACCAGTTTGAAAATGTGTCATTCAATTTAATTCGCTGCCGGTGACCCTGCAAGTAACTTTGAAACCAATCAGTGGCCTCTGGAGATATGTTAAGAGAACGCATAATGTCACAAAGTATATCAAAGTCTACAGTATTGAAAGCGTTACTGAAATCAAGCAACGTCAATACTATAACCTCGCGCCTGTCCATGCTAGATCGTATATCGTCAGTTATTTTGACAAGTGCAGTAGTCGTACTATGACCAGGACGGAAACCGGATTGCGAGGTATTTAGGAGACTGTGTTTCAAAAGGAATAGGTTAAGTTGATTATACACAAGGCGCTCGAAGACTTTGGATAAGAAGGGAAGAATAGAAATGGGACGATATTCGGACAGGGATGATGGATTAAGTTTTTTCGGGATAGGTATAATATCAGCATCTTTCCACGTAGACGGAAAAGAGCCAGTGGAGATTAAAGTATTAAAAATTTTGGTTAATATGGGTGTAAGTAAATTAAGGAGAGGAATGATCATCTTACGACTAATGCTGTCAGATCCGACGGAGTTGGACTTAATAGCTAAAATGTTCTTCTTAACATCACATTCAGCCAGCTGATTAAGAAAGAAAGTGGGAGTATTAGGAGTTGGCAAGGTTGAAAGTCGATTTCTTGTTTTGACAAGTTTTAGTCACACTATCAATGGTAACAGATGAGGAAAAATGGAGATTCAACTCGTTAAGGTCTAAATTTTGAGAGCGATAATTCTGATGCGCTTTGCCAACTCCTAGTGGTTTTAGAAAGTTCCAGACTTTACTAGGATCTTCTTCTTCGATGACAGATTTATAGATGTGGCGTCGTTGTGCATCTCTACACACCCTATTACAACGATTCCGAGCCTTAATATATATCTCTCTATTAGCTTCACAGCTATTCAATCTGTATCGTGACTTTGCGCGAACCTTTTTCTCCTGTAATTTTTATTTTAGAATTTTTTTATTTTAGAAATTTATATATTTTATAACTCTGCGCACTGAACAACGACGAAGTCGTGGGCACAGCTAGTCTACAATAAGATAGTGTCAAAATTATTAATTTGGCTTCGATGGTAATTGATATCATGACCGTGAATGATAGCTCATTATTTGCGGGATTGATTAAGTAGTAAGTAGTAGTAAATTTTTTTTTAACTTTTGTAACTTGATACACCGATAAACATAACGTAGGTACATAATTTCTAATTTCACGTAATTCATTGAACAGCGGCTTAAACCATATCAAGAAAATTTCGCAGAAAAAGATTAAGATATACCTACATAGGACTTTATGATTAACAGGTTGTTTAGCTCGTGAAGGAAAAATAGGGATGTTATATGTTTGACGCCAATGTCTGTGTCGCTCTTAGATGGATGAACCGATTTACCGACAGGTAAAAAATTATCCAATAGTTTAAAGAGTATCAAATCTTTTTCAAAATAAAAAAGCATTTTCGGCATATAATCGAATTATTTTCGATTGTCAATCAACTTCGTAAAAAAGAGGCGGTTCTAAATTCGACTGTATTATTTTATGTGTAATACTTCATTACATTTCATTAGGCGGACCGATTTCGATGATTCATTTTTTAATCGAAACACCTTTCGTGCTTATCCTTTGATCTTATTTAAATTTAATCGAGATCTGGCAAGTGTTGTGTGGTTACGGCAGTAAAGAATATAGTCACTCCCTCTTTTCCCGTGGGTGTCGTAAGTGGCGACTAAGGAATAACACAGTTCCACTACCATCTTGGAACTTAAAAAGGTAGCGGGATAACCATCCAACTGCTGGCTTTAAAATAAACGGGCAGGAGCGTATTTGATGCGACAAAGCCAGCTCTGCGGTCACCAATCCGCCTAGACTATGGGCAACACATATGAATTCACGCCATTTTTTGGTGCGAACTTGTGGAGGCCCATGTCTAGCAGTGGACTGCGATAGGCTGAAGTGATGATGTGATGATGAGATCTGGCAAGTACTTATTCTGTTATATCTAATGAATAATAATGCGTATTTACTAGACTAATTTTTGTCGACCAACGTTGTAATGATTCCTCACAACTTTTTACTGGGTATATTAATTTTGATGATTCTTTTTTTAAGCGAAAACTGGTGCTTGTCATGTTTTTTGATTTAAATTTGATTGAGATATGACGAGGACCTACTTTTTGAGCGATTTCTAATAATGGGTCTTGACTTGACTATTTTTTCTACCTACATTGAAAAAAGACGACAAACGACTACTCTCTACATGATAGTCCTTTAAATCAATCAAGAAGTTTTAGATAATATCGGGAAACACCTTTAATGTAAAATAAAATAAAACAGGTAGTTAATACCTTTTAGTTTAAAAACTTTTTACGCTTTTAGCAATAAGCTCTTATTTGACACAACAAACAAACACTTCAGTTTTTTTTTTTACTAAAAACAAAATAATTTATAGTTATAAATTTTATTGTTTCCATACCTACTAAATTAATTTCCGATAGACCTTTTTATCTGAAGTGTCCCTAATTGTTATTCTAATAGCGTGTAGGGCAAATGATCGGAGGAAGTAACTAAATAAACAATTAATTTTCTTTTTAGATATATTAAATTTACATTACGAATTAAGCAAATTTTATTTTATTTGTGCTAATTTTGATGTCTCCCTGGCTACCCAGCAGGAATGGTTTTTAATTCGGCAAAACTTGGATCCAATACCTGACCTTTTATTTTTTTTAACGCTGGAAAATCCTTTCACGTACCCTGCTGCTGGCGGCGGAAATGTGGCACTCTCCCGCACGGACAGAACGTGCCGAAATACCCACTAAAATCCAGCGGTGCCCTCATCGTCATAGTCGGGCGCTACGGAATCGCTAACGCATGAAACTGTGACGCGACAAAGTTTGGTTCGCGTATACGTGCCGCCTTCGCCTTTGGAGCGCTCACGGGCATCGCGAGCGCTCTATTACCCGGTGGCGAGGCAGGAATGGTGCCCTCCTCGGCTCTCCCAGTCTATTGCAGAGGGTTAAGGAGCGCAAGTCAGCGTCTAATTCTATTCTGTCATCTTCTGCGGAGTGGGTCACCGTGAACGTCGACTTTGTGCAGTAGCTTCGCAGACTCCTTTAAAGCCATGACCTACCCATACACTATCCTGTTAAAAACCTGAAATGAGAAAGACATGACAAATTAAAGTTTCAAATGCGCTAATTAATGCTTTTTAATCTTATTTTAGGAGCCTAGGTAGATTTAATTGCGAAATTATTTTAAAGAGCAAGCTACCATTATAATTCAACGCATGAAGCTAAATTATGAACCCCTTAGACACGGTCCTAAAAATCCTAATAAAATAAAAAAAAAAAATCCTATGATGATTTAAGACAGACTTATTTATAGCTGTAAGAAGTCCTATTCTGAACATTAAAAGGTATTTTGGGCCACTTTATAATCGATGGATACTAAAAAAAGAAACTACCTACTGCGAGCTTACGAGCTAGAATACTATTAGATACTTCTTGTCCAGTTCTTGTGAAGTTCAGAAAAGTTCCGTTTGCAAAAGGGGATGAGACACGATGTGTAGCTACTTATCAACATCTCATTATAGCGTGGTCCAGTTTCTACCATTCTTGTTTTATTAGATACGATATTTTAAATATTGTTCCATAAGTGCATCAATCATTTTTCACATTAATTGAAAAAAGGTAATTTACATGAACATGATGAAACAAGGCTACTTAGGTATATTTTAATTTCCAAAAGGTCAACTTCTAACATATTTTAGATTTTTTTACTTTTGGATATCCCTTGATATTAATATTATTTTAATTTATAAAATACCAAAAGAATAAATGCAGATATGTTTTAGAATAGAATAGTTTTAATTTTTATGCGATTAATGCTTAGAAACTAAATCAGAAATTCATTTTTGAACTTTTGAAATTATAGAGGTCACAGAGGCCCATGGTTATAAATCATAGTTTTATAATGAGTGAGTCATTTATGTAAGATCCTGTGCAATTCGTCAGAAGTTATTGTAATATTTTTGTACAAGTAAAGATAACGGATTTGAAGATGGCATGACGACCAAATGTTACTTTATTTTATTTTAAATAAAGATTTGATATGATCAATTTTAACTATGTAGGTACTCTACTACTAGGAACTAACCACCATAGTTCTGAAAGACATGAGCGTAGCGAGGTACGAGCAGCGTACAAATTAACTACCACAATACGAAAAAAGGACCGACTAACTCTCTAGATAGACAGATAAACAGACAGCGGAGTCGAAATTTTGATGAAGTTCGTGATTCACTATTCTGGTATATTGTTTTTAGTTTAGCATGGGACCGATGTAATTATGTGTATGATGAATAAATAAATAAGGTAAGTGTGATAAGGTGCATGATACGGAAAAAATCGTATATACCATTTAAAGGCAATAAAACATTCAAGAATATTATTAAAAAAAAAGAACAACGGATATTACTTCTGACAAAACATTAATAGACATCAAAACGTAAAGACTACTTTTTTCAATAAGCAGCCCTTTGTACCTTGGTGTACAAAAAAAAAGTTGTGTTATTTTATCTATAATATACCTATATAAAAGCGAAAGGTCACTCACTCATCGCGAAATCTCCGAAACTATAACACCTACAAACTTGAAATTTGGCAGGTAGGCTCCTTATAGGACGTAGACATCCGCTAAGAACGGATTTTACGAAACTCGACCCCTAAGGGGGTAAAACGGGGTTTGCAAGTTTGTATGAAAGTCCTATGTTTTTGAAGTAAGAGACTTGAAATATAAAATGTACGCTCTTTAGATGGTGAGAAGGTGTCCAAATAATGCATCGTTATCTATATATATAAAAGAGAAAGGTAAATAACTCATGCATCACGAGAACTCAAAAACCGCTGGATGGTCTATCCATCCAGGTTGGACAAAGATAAAATTTGGCAGGCCATTACCTCACATTATAGTTAGCAGACGTCCACTAAGAACGGATTTTACAATATTCCACCGCTAAGGGGGTTTAATTAGGGTTGATAGTTTGTATGAAAGATATACAGCCTGAAAACAAAACTAAAAATGTGGTGTATAGAGAGGTTTTATAAAAATAACTATTAAATTATACTAATACAAATTAAATTGAAATCGGTTTTATTTGTTTTGACATTTATATTATACTTTCCTTTTATAGTTCGACGAATTTCATTTTTTATGAGTTATGTAATTTTAATTATGTTTTATTGACTATGTTTCAAATTTGTATATTTTGATATTTTATTTTATTGTATTAATTGCATTTTTATCATGTATTTAATTGGATTTTATTTTTACTGACTAGGTTTAAACTTATTTATTGGTTTTAATTTATTTTATTTTTAATGAAAATTATTAAATTGACGAAATTATTATAGTTTTTATTAATATAGATTATGTAATTTGACTATGTATTGTGAATTTTTAATAATAACTTAGTTTTATTTTGTTAAATGAAATAATGGAATTGAATGTGATGTCAATTTTTATATTTGTATCTTCATATGACATCTATTTAATACGATAACGACACTAACGCATTAGGATAATATCCTGTAATGTTAGATGTATGATGGAATAAATAAATAAATAAACAAAATAAAATAAACAAAATAAATTGTGCCTTTTAAAAAGTTACTCAGTTTGATAAGCATTTCAAGTGACTGAAATAAAAAAAAATATTTGCGTTCACCATCTTAATAGTAATGCATATCTTCATAACCACACGGACGTAGTCGCGGACAACAGTTAGTGTACTATAAAACAAAGTCCCCAAAAGTGTATGTGATCGATTCGCTCTAAATCTACAGAACGGATTTTCATGCGGTTTCACCATTGGAGAGAGGGCTCCACCACTGGCAAGAGGAAGGTTTTCGGAACGGCTAAGCCGATTTTGATGAGAGTTTCACTGGAAATTTACCGGGAAAACTTTGTGACACACTAATTTCAACGCGGGCGAAGCCGCGGGCACAGCTAGTTATATTATATTGGATTCGTAAGCCTGTTTATTAATTGCTTTCTAATGTATACGCGAATTTCACTTATTATAATGAAACAACTTCTGATTTTATCGCATTATCTTATATATATATTCTCTATATATCGCATTTCTTAAGTTTTTTAGATGCCCGACTTTTCGGATACTTTACAGCAGCCATGGTCACGGGAGGACTCTGTTTATTAAGTTTAAAGATATTATATAACGCTACGATTAATTTAAGCGATGCGGTAAGGAAAAATTTCAACCAATCACAACAAGATATAATCGCAGATGTGTTCAGTCTGAACTCAATAACTTTAAGTAATTCAACTCAAAAGTATATTATGCAAAAGTAAGTGTACTTATACCACTTGTTAAATGTTTAAATATCAAGTCCTAAACACATAGTAGCTAAGCATAGAAGTAAAATTATTTGTAAAAGGACTATCTACAGTAGTTTTTTTCAATGATATAAAAGGAAAAGGTAGATTAATTTATTAAATTACGTTTATTATATTTACAGACAACTATAACAACAATACAAGGTGTTTTTAATAAGTATTAGGAACAGACACCATTACTTACAGATAGAAACTGTTATTAATTGTGTTGAATTAAAATTAGATAAAGCGTAGCGAATACAATATATGTATATAAGTATAACCGTATCTTTGTCAAAAATAAAACGTGATTATGATATCACAAGTAACATTTACATAGCTTTAAACATTATCGTTTATGACATTAATTTACAATACATATAGGTATTCGTAATAAAATGTACACACAAGAGTTATTTTTAAGCGTTGTCGTGTAATACAAATAATGTGACGACAAAAAAAAAAAACAATGTGTAATATTATTAATTCCTCCTTTTTATAATAGAAATTGGATTCACCTAATTATTTAATGTATTTTACAAAGCGGTTGCTTTTTTGTTTATAAGTTTATTATATATGCCTGCTGTCGCCAATGACCGTTAAAAATTTGAACTTATTGGTATTGCAAGCTAGCAACTATAAATAATTTAACTCCGAAAGATTTCATAATATTTTGTTTATCGCAATTATATAAATTAATCTTTTTCAAGTAATAAGGTATTTATTGTATGTATATGTTAAATGATATTTTAATAGAATATTTAATCATTTATAACTTTTGTTTTTAATATAATGTTTTTTGTGAAAATTAAACTGAACAAGACCTTTCAAACTAAATATTTTCTTATTCTTTATGTTAAATTGAATTATTTATAAATTTACTTATCTTACACTTATTTTGGAGTTATAAGCACAAAGCACATTGTCTTGTGTTTATGGATAAGCATAGATAACATTATAATAATTTGTCTATGATAAAACGATTGTTTCCTGTCGTGTACAGTCACTTCCGATGAGGTCGCGGTTTCACAAACTTGACTTCCGCAATATGAAAAATAAAATGAGTTGTAGTTTTTTCTATTTCTGTAGTAGATACGAAATTTAAACAAAGGTATATTCTGAAGTTTATAAATGTTTAATAAGCAATATTTCGCTATTATTTTATTTATATATTTGATAAAAAATGACTACTTTCTGGTCATAGAATACTACACTAACAATTATAATGGCAATAACAAGAATAATTCGTATATTAATTATATCATAATTCATTTTTTAACTAAGTCTGGAAATTTTTTAAAGGGTTAAGGAGCCTGTATTATATAAACTTTATTGTAAGTTTTAAGTCATAGTTTCATAATTGTTTACACACTACAATTTGATTTATTATTATAAATTATTTTATTTATAAATGTTTAAAAGTAAGTATAATTATGATATATGACTTATTTAGAAAAAAAAAATTGTTCCTTAAAAGATTAATTATACACTGAAGGTAAGTTTACTTACTTTTGTTTTCATTGGGACGTAATTTTATAAATTTAACTTTAGTCAGATGAATAAATTATTTGCAAATAAGTTGAAATATCCTAAGGTCCTTACTTATCCTATTTTGTAATCCAGTCATAATATTATACATCATTTATATTGAAATTACTTTGATAGCTGATATAACATTTACACAACATTTTATTGAAATGTACTACGCGCAACACAAAGATTTATATTACCTATTAAGTTTAAGATTAGGCACCAATAAAAACATCTCACTAGCGAAAAAAGTGTAATGTCTTATACGAATAACCCTAAATATTTCGTAAGTTGTATAGTACTTTAATATTTGCGCTATTTATTGATTTTTTACGTTTTGACTATTTTAATAACACTAACATGCAGTTTACGTTGCCTTATTTAGAATAAAAATGTTCAGAACATTATAATTCTTGTATTATGATGAAAATAAATTGTTAAACTTCTACTAATCTACGAAGGATTTCAAATTAATGCTTAAAAACATTCACGTTTTATTAGTATTGGCTTCATTTGGACTTAGCGCAGTGCGTCGCGTTTCTCTGCATAAAACCGGTCGACGAACGAAAATTCAAAAATTCGTTATATTTTTTATGGCTTCTTAAACAAGGGGAGGAATTTGGAGAACGGCGTCGCTAGGGGTTGCTTGGGTCGTACGGTCGCTTCGCGCCTGCGCGCGTAGTTCGCGCCACTGCTACGTTGCTTGCAAGCCAGATGTTCTGAAAAGCTTCCTGTCGTCGTTACATTGCTCTGCATTTTTATCTAGATGTAAAATGTGGACTAGGATTATTATATTATTTTATGTTATGAGTGAAGTATTTAGTGCATAATTTAATATGTGTTTAGTAGATTGTGTCGTTTAATTGAAAGTTATCGAGCGTCTCGATGTCCACGAGTTCACTCGAGACCAACAAAGCGGCGGACATTTTATTTTGAGTACTCGATAATGTAGCGTTTGCGTCGAAAACATTAAATGTCGTTTTATGGTTCTGTATTCGGATATCGTTCGCTTACACCTTTCGTAAGTATAATAACTTCATATTGAGTAATTATAGTAAAATCATAAGTATGTTTGCAGCGTAGTTTAAAAGGCGGTTATGGCCAGGAATTACCGCTAGGACTACGATATTTTCGTGAAAAATGTCGTTTTAAACAGTGACGTAAGCAAAAACCGACCTGTACCCAAAATTTGAGGTCTTTAGCATTACATAAAACGTATTACAGTCCCTATCGACCCAATCTACGTTAGAGGCTTCTCACTTGCGATTTCCGCGCGCGCGGCGCCCCTAACCTCTTCACTAATTAAATTGAAATGATTACGAACCCTTTCTTATGATAATTCACAACTTTTCTATTGATTTGTTTAATAAGAATTTTGTCTAATAGCGATGCCGAGGGGGGTGAAGCGAGGGCCGGTGGAGGGCGAAGCTGAGGTGGTGGTACGCGTCGGAGCATCTCCGTCGCAAACCACACTCTTGGATGACAGCCCTAGCCAGCCTATCAGCTATCACTTGCTCGACCATGGCTATGGGGCCACACCTCAACACCAGATTCGGCGGGAGGCGCCCACCGCACCGCCGAAGACTTCAGAAGTAAGTGACATTGGCATACTTGCAGGATATTGTCATAGCAATCTTTTTAGTGTTGTAGGTGTTGAAGTGGGCAGTTGATCGCAAAGTTTGTTTGCCATAAATGTTGTTAAACAAATGTTATACTTATCAGCTGATCAACATATATACATCCTCAATTTATAGTCATTGATGCAATGCAACTCAGCGAGTTTCACTTCTTTTACTGCTAAAATGATAATACAATATGCCAACTCAACAATTTGTAACATATACATCAAACTCTTTGGTAAATTTTAATTTAAAATATAAATATGATTTTCTAAACTTATTTTATGGATTACAATGGTTTCTTGTAAGCAAAGACACAATCGTCAGAAAAGACAATATGTTTTCTATCTTAAATTGGTTTAATGATGTAATGTATTTAAAAATGTATTCATCATCATCATCATCAAAAATATTAAAAAGGTATTAGTTTATCTATTTTGTTACTAGGCTCTAATCTTAATATATTTTATTTTACTGATGCCAATTATAAAAGATTGCAAACTTATATATTATATAGGTTATACTCTCACTAAAGAAACTAAATCATGTTTTATTCAATACTCAACAAATTGTGCTTCTTGTAATGTATATAAAATTGTCTTGTCTGACGATATAATAAACATGGCTTCTTTACAAATCTGTAAAACCTTAATGTGGGATGATCATTGCTTCTCTAATAAAACTAGTAGAATGCAACACTAGTAAATTGAATTCAAAAGATTGGATTGGATAGCTTAAGTATAAAATAGCAATAAATGGTTTTTATAGTTCTTTTTAAGTAGTAACTTTAAAATTTTAGATTTCTTTTTGAGAAATGAACGAACTAATATAACAAATAATTTTAAGATTGCAGTGATTTTCGGGATGTACTGTGTAGGGGGTCAAAGACCTTTTTCACCCTGGGCCATTGAACTTTGTACTCTTACCTAATGTTAGTTCAAGCTATCTGTGACCATTTTACATGAAGGAATGTTATTTACACAATTGCACAGAAATAGGATTCTTTTTCTGTGTGCAATTATTTGGTTGATGTTTTAATAGCATATCATACCTCTATGGAAGAGTGACAGCACATTTTTGGAGTTATATCTGGAATGTTTTGTGTATGAGTGATGCAGAAAAGGATTTTTTTTTTTGAAATCTTGTATTAAATGCTACCTGTAGCTACGGTCTATGTCTACAACCTATATGATATATATATTTTTAGTCAGTAAAAACATGGTTTCGTCCTATCAGTACATTTTAATCAGTTGGATTGAATCTTATTGACATTGGGATGTCTGATTTTTATAAATTTTGATATTATACTTATTAATAAATATTACATTTAAATTTGGTTCCCAAGATTAGCAATTCTACAAGTGAGTACAAGATATGTGTTGAAATTGTTTCATAAATTATTCCAGCTGTGTTAATGTGTTTACTTAAACTAATAAGACTAGCGGAAATATTGCATATTCAGAATTACATTTCAATTTGATATCAATTATATATTTCATATTATATATTTGATATTATTTAAATTTGATATACATGTATGATAACATTTATTAAATTAATCTTTTTAAAGCTTTTTTGTTCATTTCATTTTTTAGCTTACTTTGTAACATTATTCTTGTTCAAGTTGACAATAATAACGTAATTATTTCATATAAGAATTTACCATTTTTATATTCATTGTTATATAGTTTCTAACATGAATTAAGATGACTATTTTGTATGAAGATGTAATCATAATAGATATTGAGGCACCAAATTGTTGTCAGGGTATTTTTTATTGACATTTAATAATAAAATAGCTTAGTGGAGAGGACCTTGTCTAGATGTGAAAATTTTATCAGATAACTAATATAAATGTTGTATGAATACTTTAGATTATCAAATAATGTCACCTAATAATTGCTTTATGATATTTTTTTAATAATCACATAGTATCTTGTGATGCCTCAATTTACGTTTCCTGCAATAACACTTAATTTAATTACGTTTCTTCTGTCGACCATCGGGAGAGTCCTTCCCTCTTAAATTATTCATTTCAGTTCGTTCGTAATTAGCTTCCCATTTCGTATGACACTTTTGGCAATGTTTCGAATAATTAACGGTTCAATTGTCGCTGCAGAAGTTCCCTTTCGTAAGTCAATAGATGGCAACTTGCCCGATGTCTTTGAACATTGTTAGAAAAATTATTTCGCGAGAATCAGCTGGAGGCCTCACCTTAAACTTGTCTTTTCTGTAACTATGCCTAAAATAGCCTGTAACAAGTGTTACCCGCACATATGTGAGTGGCGATCACCCGCAGTCGCACACATACGCCGTACGCCATGTGGTCGCTCCACCATGGGGTCACGTGGCCAGGTACTCATTTCCTGCGCTCCTACATTGCGCAACGCAACCGTCATTGTCCTTATCGTGCTCTAACGACACAACGCCCTTCGAGTGTTTTCATGGATTCGTTTTGAACGTTACACGCTTCTCGATAAAAATAATCGTTGATTAAATTAACTTTGCAGTTTCTACATGCGATGTGTAACCTTTATTCCCCTTTCCTTTCTAGCTAGTTTAGTACATCATTTGGTTTTTCTATTCATAAATTATCTATTAGAATAATAACAGGGGTTCAACTGATTGTGTGAATACTTTGAGCGAAACTTTTAACACAAGGGTATCGAACGATACGTTGTCTAAGATGTTAAGCTTAGAGGCACATCTGCTCTGATTTAGTCGATGCCGAACAATAAAATGAACCGCGAGACCTCTGCAACTCGGTTAAATTAACAATAAAATTTGTAGACTGTTAATAATAACAAAAATTTAGATAAGAAATTGGCATTCTTTTGATAAAGTCCCTTCCGAGAGCCCGGTTGCTTTTGTGTCGTTTCTAATTTATGTCGTGTATTGTGTAGGTACTGGTACCCTCCCCACACATTTCCTTAAAGGGGGCTTTGGCCCCACACTGCTTCACTTTGAATTAGTTGCATCAGCTTATTGAAAATGCTTCGTTCATATATCTGTCTGCGGAATTAATTTTGCATACTGTACATTTGAAATTGTGTTAGTGAAAATTGTTTCCGAAACTTTATTCTGTGGAGTTGTTTAGTGTATTAAAAATGTTTTCAATGTTGTTTACCGGCGAAGTGGTGTCAGTGCGGCGACAGTTTCATTCGCACAATGATTGAGGATAGTTGAATTAACGATGACGTACTCCGTTTTAAGAGTAAGTCGTGAGATTTATCCAGTTTCCTTCTGGCAATAATAGCTACAACAATTCCTATTACAGCGCTTCTTGACTCACTTTAATGACATTTATAATTAAGTGATGGAAAGCTTGTACATTTAATTTTTTTCTAATTGCCAATATATTTTTTAATAAACTCGCAGTGTAGATAGTTTATCATACACCTTGAAATAAACGTTGCATAAACATTGTGGCAAATTTGAAGCACCATCATCGGAACAGACTGGAGATCTTGTGCACGTTTTTAATCTTAACATTAGAAATATTTTACACGGCCGTCCGTTTGAGTGCCCATTACCTATGAGATACGTTGCAAATAGTTCCACAATCCCGTCTGACTCTCAACACTGATTGATGGTTTTTGTCGCATATTCTTGTCAAAAAATTATAAGAATGTTATAAGTTTGTGGATGTGTACATTAAAGCATCGTAGCATTTTAATCTATGTTTAGGTATATTGTTTTATTGTGCTAAATGTTCATTCATCTCACTATTAAAATTGAGGTAGTATAAAATGTAATAAATTAATCCTTAAACCTTAACTTTATAACGTTAATTTTTAACGAATCTATACATCACGATTGAAGGTATAACTTAAAAAAATATAACGTACGTTACTTTTTAAGTGACTTATTATTTAATTAACGATAGTGATAAGATAAAAAAGGAATAATTTCTCTAAAAGTAACGTAAATAGGCGGTGAAAAGAAGACTGAACCTGAGCGAAAGCAGCTCGGGTAGCCAGGGCCACGTGGTGCCGATGAAGGGTGACTTCAAGACGCCCAAACAGAAGCGCGTCAAAGTCCTAACTCCCTATAGCCGCCCGTCCAGTTCTATGAAAAAATACACCGAACGTTCCAGGTACAAAACTTTCGATACAGGTAAATTTTTTTTCGTAATAATTATGTAACCGTTGGATTATTCTTATATGACGGGTAGTATTGTGATTTTATACAGATGAATCGATGAGTCGAGCCGTGTGTAGGTTTGAAAATTTGTTCAATCGAATTAAATTTAAAGAAAAACTTTCTATAAATCTTTTATTATATAGTGTATAGAAACGTCATTTTTAACCGACTTCCAAAAAGGAGGAGGTTCTCAATTCGATTGTATTTTTTTTTTTTTTTTTTTTTTTTTTTTTTTTTTTTTTTATGTATGTTACATCAGAACTTTTGACTGGGTGGAGCGATTTCGACAAATTTTCTTTTAATCGAAAGGTAGTGTGTGCCAATTGGTCCCATTTAAATTTATTTGAGATCTAACAACTACTTTTCGAGTTATATCTAATAATGCGTTTTTACTTGACGCTTTTTTCGTCGACCTACGTTGTATTATACCGCATAACTTTCTACTGGATGTACCGATTTTGATAATTCTTTTTTTGTTGGAAAGAAGATATTCTTAGTTTAGTACCATGATAAGGAAACCAGGATCTGATGATGGGATCCCAGAGAAATTGAAGGAACTTCTTGAAAATCCGCAATAACTTTTTACTGGGTGTACCGATTTTAATAATTTTTAATATAATCGAAAGCTGATGTTTGTCATGTGGTCACATATAAATTTTATTGAGATCTGATAACTACTTTTTGAGTAATCTTTGATAACGCGCAGTTACTTGACTATTTTTTCGTCGATCTACGTTGTACTACTCGTCGATGTAATTGAAGTCGGTTTTTTTTCGTTTGCGAGCAAACACAATTATTCTTCAGTTTTTAACGATGGTAACGTTGATAGTATAATTACGCATACGTAATTTAATTTCATATTGTTTCAGGTTTGACACATCATTAGGTTTATTAACAAAAAAATTCGTAGCGTTACTTAAATCGTCACCAAATGGTGTACTCGATCTAAACATAGCAGCGGAGCACCTATCAGTTCAAAAGCGACGCATCTATGACATCACAAACGTATTAGAGGGTATAGGAATATTAGAGAAGAGATCGAAAAACAATATACAATGGAAGTGCGGTGAGTGCTGTTTTTATAGCGAAAGTATTTGTCAATTTTTTATAAGATTAGTTCGTAGTAAATGTGTTTTAAGCAGTTAGATAACTTAATTCAGTTGGGTAATACAACTTTGTTTATTTTTCACCATTTTACTCTTTTATTGTTAGATATAAGTTGTCTTATTTTTGTGTAAATAAGTACATCTGAAATCCCTAAGTGTCTTTATCGATATGGAAGCCATACACGTATTTTACTTCTTAAATGTTGGTAAGGCTTTATATTAAGAACTGTCGAATTATCTAAGCTCAAAATTTGACCGTTTATTGGTATAATTTAGATATAAAAAAAAAATAAAATAAAAATAACCCAACCTATCTAAGTTCAAAATGACGGTTCTTAATCTAAAGCCTAGCCTTAAATGTTTGTAACGTCTGGTTTTACCGGTTAATAATCACGTACCACAAACAGTTGCGAACATTTTAAAAAATTCGTAGGGTACCTTGAAATTGTACCATTATTGGTGTAAGTTCTCGATGCGCGATGCGGGTTACACCCGTGCAATTTCCTATCCCGTAACAATGTCGGTATAAAAAGTAGCCTATGTGTTACTTTAGACCTCCATCTATCAACGTTCTAGTTTATTAGATTCAGTTGAGTAGTTTTTGCGTCAAAAAGTAACAAATCTTCATCCATCCTCACAAATTTTCGTTTTCATAACACTAGCAAGTGCTTCGTGGTTTTACCAGTTTATGTGTAATTCTTGATCCATCTACATATTTCTAATCTATCTACGTACCAAATTTCATTATAATCAGTTTAGTAGTTTTTGCGTGAAAGAATAAACGACATCTACCATCTATAATCTCATATTTTCTTATTTATAATATTAGTAGGATTAGTAGGATGTAACGGATCGCTGTCTGTACATGGAAGATATACGAGAAAAAATATTATTGGGACCTTTATCAATGCAAATAGAACCCGAAACAATCATTGTTAGAATTTTTGTCTGTTTGTCTGTACGTTTTTGCACGCTATTCTCAAAAACGGTAAATCCGAATTAGATGTGTTTTTTACTAATATATAGTGGCAAGCTTAGCTTATTATTTAGCGTTTGTTTCATGTCAATCGGTTCATATATAAAAAAATTATGCCAATTTAAAAATCACGAACATGTACTGTCACTATTCCACGCGGACGAAGTCGCGAGCACAGCTACAGTCATAAAATATTATCCATACCCAGTCCGTTCTATATCGGGACTATCGGCACATAATTTAACTTGTATCAACATGTAACTTTTATGTACGTTGTTAATTCTCAAGCGACTAGTTCCGCCTTCGCACAATAAAAACGGTATTGACATACTAAAACTTTCTCGGTTTTTTACTGTAATCACATCGGAACAGTGTCTAACTACAGTATCACAGCATCTGTGATTTGTAATATCTGTTCTAAGCACTAAAATTGCTTATTGTTAAATTGTCGATTGTGATTAGGGTATTACTGGGCCTGATATTTTCCGCCTCGCTGAAAAAAGTCGTTCTTTGGCAAACTAATTTTTAAGTCTCGTTTATATTTATACAAATCTAAATCTTTAGATTTCCTTTCCAGCGCCATCGACAAAAACGTTGCCGTTTCATCCGTAGAAATTTCACCCTCACGCGCCTAAAGAAGTTTCACTTCAAAAACAATTGCTTGCTTGACGATTCAAAAAAATTATTAATATTTTACGATTGATGTATATATATATTTGGATGGTCTGTATTTAAATTTATTTATCAGCAGCGTTTTGCACCCGCCGTTTCACTCTCGTGTATTACACGAATTTGTCTTTTTCGCTTTGTCACTAAAATATAGCCTGTCTCTCGCAGATTATATAGCATTCTACTGGTGAAAGAATTTTTGAAATCGTCATAGTTGTTTTTGAGTTTATCTATTACAAATAAACTATATTACTAAATATTTACAAATGGCTCAGTAGGTTTTAATGTATGTATATAGCATCGTTATAATCGTAATGAATTATAGCTAAGTGAAATCTAGCCAATGGTGTGATTATAATATAAGAAATATAGACGTGATACTTGCTTACATGCAATTTGATTTACTAATCTATAATCTATATCTATATCTATATATCTATAATCTATAATATATATAAAAGCGAAAGGTCACTCACTCATCACGAAATCTCCGAAAGTATAATACTGTAGGTATACTTGAAATTTGGCAAGTAGGCTCTTTATAGGACGTAGACATCCGCTAAGAACGGATTTTACGAAACTCGACCCCTAAGGGGGTAAAACGGGGGTTGCAAGTTTGTATGAAAGTCCTATGTTTTTGAAGTAAGAGACTTGAAATTTAAAATGTATGCTCTATAGATAATGAGAAGGTGCCCAAATAATTTATCTTTAGAAATCAATTCCCTTTTAGGGTTAAAACGGGGGATGGTAGGTTGACTCACTCATCACGAAATCTCCGGAACTATAACAGCTACAAACTTGAAATTTGGCAGGAAAGCTCCTTATAGGGCGTAGACATCCGCTAAGAACGGATTTTACGAAATTCGACCCCTAAGGGGGTAAAACGGGGGTTGGAAGTTTGTGAGAAAGTCCCATGTTTTTAAAGTAAGAGACTTGAAATTTAAAATGTATGCCTTATAGATAATGAGAAGGTGTCCAAATAATGTATCTTTAGAAATCAACTCCCTTTCGGGGTTAAAACGGGGGATGGTAGGTTTACTCACTCATCACGAAATCTCCGAAACTATAACACCTACAAACTTGAAATTTGGCAGATAGGCTCCTTATAGGGCGTAAACATTCGCTAAGAACGGATTTTACGAAATTCGACTCCTAAGGGGGTAAAACGGGGGTTGGAAGTTTGTATGAAAATCCTATGTTTTTGAAATAAGACTTAAAATTTAAAATTTATGCTCTATAGATGGTGAGGTGTCCAAATAATGCATCGAAATCTATATATATAAAAGAGAAAGGTCACTAACTCATCACGAGAACTCAAAAACCGCTGGATGGTCTATCCATCCAGGTTGGACAAAGATAAAATTTGGCAGGGAGGTAGATTATAGTTAGCAGACGTCCGCTAAAAACGGATTTTACGATATTCCACCGCTAAGGGGGTTTAATTGGGATTGATAGTTTGTATGAAACATATACAGCCTGAAAATAAATACCTCCGTTTGATAAGCATTTCAAGTGACTGAAATAAAAAAATAATTTGCGTTAAACATCTAAATAGTAATGCATATCTTCATAACCACGCGGACGTAGTCATGGGCAACAGTTAGTGCATTATAAAACAAAGTCCCCAAAAGTGTTTGTGATCGATTCGCTCAAAATCTACTGAACGGATTTTCATGCGGTTTCACCATTGGAGAGAGGGCTCCACCATTGGCAAGAGAAAGGTTTACGGAACGGCTAAACCGATTTTGATGAGAGTTTCACTGGAAGTTTGCCGGGAAAACTTTGTGACATACTGATTTCAACACGGGCGGAAGCCGCGGGCACAGCTAGTAAACATCAATATGTCTTAAGGACTTGAAAATACTTTTTACTTTTGAGATTTTATTTTGGTGGCATTACTAAAATATATTTTGGATATTTTGTAAACAAGTTGTAGACTAACAATATATATGTACCTATATTAACAAATTTTATTAAAATCAGTAATTAGTAAGCGTGTATAGATAACATGAAATATAAATGATTATTTTTGGATGGATAAATATAATTCTAACTCGAATATTAATAGACGCGACACGTAGTGTTTATAATTATTATGTATTGTGTTTGATGTATTTTAATTTAGATTGTTTAAATACTAGTTGTGAAATTAGCTAAGTGTTTTGTTTTTATGATGTTGGTTCATTATTTAAAGTATTGTCTAGCGCAATGCGTGTTTTGTATACAAGACTAGAGGACCAGTACGAACTTCGTACTGTCGTATAATTTTTTTCGTAAATATATTATGGATTTATTTTTACATTTTCTTTTATGCTACTCTTTTCCTGACAATAACGAACATAAAGAAAAACTTATTTATGAAGTCCTTCGGAAGACTTCAGAGATTCATCTAATAAATAAAATTCTTCGAAACGGCTTGGCCGATTCTTATGAAAATTTTTGTGCATATTTGGTAGGTCTGAGAATCGGTTGTAAACTATTTTTAAAACCCCTAAGTTGTGTGGCCCAACCCAAAAAAAATTTTCGCCATTTTTTTATTTTTATTAGAATTTGGCATTGAAAAATACATTTAACCCTAAATTTTCACCCTTCTACTACCAACCCCTATTTTTTAATAGCGATTTTATTATTTTAGAAATAATATATATGGCAACGTTTGCCGAGTCAGCTAGTTGTTATATATGTATGGATTATAGAGAGACATTTAAGACCCACTCGTAACGCTTACACTTGTAAGCAAACAGTAGGATACCGTCGTCAACTTAAATATTTTAAATGCTAAGTTTCATGTGTTTGTTATTCGGGCCCATTCACCCTTTTTGTGTATAATAATAAATGTCTCATATTTAACGGCGCCCAATAAGAGTTCTCCATCGGGGGTCCGGAAACCCATACAACAAACTACCAGAACACGACAAACATCTGTAAGGACTATATAAAATAATTGTCATTTGCGGTATCGAACTAGCGACCGTTATCGGGACCATTAAACGCTTAAAAATTTTCATCTGAAAATACTGTCATATAATGTTAGTAAATTAGAGAATTGAAGTGTTACTTTATTTTATTTTTATTTAAGAATTTCAGTAACAGACTACAGAAAGTAGTTGTAGCAGAATGACAAAGTTGTAATAGTGTAATGTATGTATTTATATCTATGAGAATATATAAACCGATGAATTGGAAAGTGAGATATTAGTTTTGATGATACAAGTTTTGTTAGTTATTAGGCGGCTGCGGTTTTCACATATTGGAATATATGATAGTTACTTTGCTCCCATCACTCGAAGTATGTTTCTAAATTTTCTTAACAAAGAAGGGGTGACCGCAATGAGAATCTATTAAATTTAATTGACTTTGTTGTTTTCGACAATAACCGTTTTTAAAAAACTAAGAAATGTAGGTGATTTTTTCTTACATTTAACGTTTAATCAATCAGAATAATTTTTCTTTACTCATTCATGAGTTTTTATGCGTTATTGACGTTTACGGCTTAGTTGTCGTTTGGATGTATGGAACAAAAAAAAAAAATGTTTCAGAATTTCAACCTATCACCCATATATATGTGTTTAGAAAATATAACAAAATTTCCGAGCGGCAACTTTGCTATATGATTGATACGTAAATTTATTTTTAATTATGTTAAAAAATACCCTAGTAGGTATATACATGAATATAGCAAACTTTTTCTTAACTTTTCCCAATTACACTTCAAATTATTAGGTGATTCTTTCTATAGGAGATTTAGTATTATCCAGTACTATCATCAGATATATTACGAATGATAAGCTTAACATTTTTGTTATCTATATGCATATGCATTAGTGCAGCTAGGTGCGGCTTAGTGAGCTATTTTAACAAAAATGTAAAAAATAATAATGAGGTAAAAACAGCTGAGGGCATTTAGACTACTAGATACTAAGTAAAGTAGGTAATCGGCGTAGGTTTCTTGTAATTTTTTTGTAACAATACTTTTTCGTTAAATTTTAAATGATGTTTCAAACTTTGTTCATCATTATCATTACAGCCTATACAGTCCACTGCTGGACATAGGCCTCCACAAGTTTACGCCAAAAATAACGTGAACTCATGTGTTTTGCCCATAGTCACCACGCTGGGCAGGCGGGTTGGTGACCGCAGTACTGGCTTTGTCGCACCGAAGACGCTGCTTGCAAACTTTGTTATCAATATTTAAATTGAAAATATCTGAAATGACCCGCACGATCTCAATCTCAATCTTAATCTTAATTAATGTTTATTGTTTAGTTTCAATGCCTAAATATAGCTAGTAGATCTCAAGATGATATATAAAGTCATTGTTTTTTTTTGTAATTTACTAGCTCTACCCGCAACTTTGTTCGTGTGGAAGATTCTATCTCATTGCTCTTTTAACGGCGTGATTCTGGCCATCGCGCATCATCCAGTGCGAATTATGGAATAAAAAGTATATGTTGCCATTTGACGTCCGTTGTTTTATTTTAGCCGTTCCAGAGACAGGTGTACAGACATAGACAACACAGTGAAACGCCCTAAAAGTTAATACACCCGTTCCGAAGATTAGCTCGATCAAACAGAAAGACAGAGACAGACCGCCGCGATAATTAAAATCGTTTGTGTTTTAGTAACGTGTAAATAAGTATATGTACTTGTAAATTCACAGTTATTTAAATCACAGACAGACAAATTTTATTTCTATGTATATTCCTCACTAATTATTATTACTACTTCAAGTCGTAATATTAGTATCAGTCAGTCAGTTCAGACTATCGCAGTTCACTGCAGCTAGCTGGACATAGGTCTTTCCAAGTCTGCGCCAGAATATTAGTATTTACGTGAATAATTAAATTTTGTTTTTTGTGTTTTCGGTAGAACCTGCCTCTCTAGCTACTAGGTATCTCAAGTTGTACAAATCGTAGTATTATAATTGTAATTTTGTACACGTTATATTTATTCTAATAATAAAACGAAAAAATACCAAAAATTACATCGATATGTAAATTCGGCGTAAGTAGTCAATAAAAAAGTTCATAAAGTACGCATTATTATTTATTTGTGATTTTTCAAAAAATAGTCGTCAGGTCTCGATCAAATTTAAACGGGACCACATGACAAGCATCAGCTTTCGACTAAAAAAGAATAATCCCAAATCGGTCCACCCAGTAAAAAGTTATATGGTTTTAATACGAAAAAAAGTAAAAAATAGTCTAATTGTGAACCTTCTCATTTTTTTTTTGAAGTCACCTAAAAATAGATTTGACTCGGAAAGCTTATTTTTTTTTATTACTAGCTGTGCCTGCGACTTCGTCCGCGTGGAATTTAACAAAATAATTATTGTTAAGTTTGCAGCTATAGAAAAAAATCTAAAATAAAAATAGCCTAAAATACTCCTTATTACATCAGTTATCTGCCAGTGAAAGTCCCGTCAAAATTGGTTTAGCCGTTTCAGAGATAGCCGGAACAAACAGACAGACAAAATTATAAAAAATGTTATTTTGGTGTACCGTGTATATCCATATGAATTTAGTTAAAAGCGGTTATTTTAATATTACAAACAGAATCTCCAAAATATTTATTTGTATGGATAAAATTACATTAATATTAAAGAAAGATAAACTAGACATTTAAAAACTTAACTAATCGTAAATTTATCTTAAAGGTTTTGCACGTACATGCCCCTTTAGTTAAAAATTCCAAAGGAGGATCCGATTTAATATCACATAATGTGACTATTATATTATTATAACCGCTTTGGTGTAGTGGTTCGAGTAGTCGCCTGAAACACCCGCGGTTTGCGGGTTCGATTCCCGCTCGGGAAGGATATTTGTATTTGTGCAAATATTCCTTTCCGGTTTGGATGTCTGTCCTCGTGGGTCTCCCCACTGTGCCTCGGAGAGCACGTTAAGCCGTCGGTCTCGGTTGCTATCATAAATACCTAATAGCGACCGTCACTCATAGTAGGGAACATACCCGCAGTGGCGTAGCGTGGTGGACTAAGCTTCAATTCTTCTCCTGCACGGAGAAAGAACGTCAGAGAAGTACGTCAGAGCGGTAGTGACGTGTGGTGCGCGGCGCAGGTGTGGCGGGGGCCGGCGGCGCGGGGTCGGAGGCGCGCGCGCGGCGGCTGCGGCGCGAGGTGCGCGCGCTGGGCGGGCGCGAGGCGCGGGTGTCGCGCGCGGTGGGCGCCGCCGAGCTGGCGCTGCAGCGCCTGTCCGCCGAGCACGGCGCGCGCGCCTACATCACGTACGCCGACCTGCGCTCCATCCGAGACTTCCGCAACCAGACCGTCATACCGATCAAGGCGCCGCCCGACACGAGGCTCAGTGTGAGTTACACCTCGAATCGAAGACTCTTTTATATAACTAGGTCAGCAAACAAACATATGGCTCACCTGATGGTAAGCGATTACCGTTGCTTATAGACGTCTGCAACACCAGAAGCATCGTAAGCGCGTTGCCTGGCTCTGGTCAACTTCCTCACCAACAGAAACACAATATTACTTGAAAACAGCACTATTTTGCTGTGGTTTTCTGTAAGGTCGAGGACCTCTATACTCGGTACTGCTCGGAGTGCTATATGAGATCTATATCGCCGACTGGACGATATGGATTGTGGACTTTTTGCTCGATTTGCGTAATGCTTTCATAAACGTACAGCATCGCCACGACGTAGAAATTCAAACTTTAGAAATAATCATATGTAAAAACTGTTCACACGGACTAATTGTGTTGTTGTTGTCATTATTTGTCAGTTAGTAATTAGAATAGTATGTTTTGTATAAATCATATTGACAAATTAATTAAAAAAGAAAAATTATAAAAATCAAAAACCACTTTATTCAAATAGACTACTAAAGCACTTATTTGTAAGAAAATATAAGACTTAGTAAAAAGGCAGCTAACATTTCAGTATTTCTATTAGTTTGTATATTTGTATCACGTGTGCAGAGGTCCATTGAAATAGTTTAAAAATAAGATTTTTTTTTTCAAGGAAATAAGTAGGTTACAAAACATTCGTCCCTAAAATTTACAACTTTACCCCATTTAAAGTTTTCTTGTTTTGAGATAGGCAATCTTATTATTTTATATTGTTAATAATTTATTATTAATAACACATATTTTACAAGGATAACAAATTATGGTTGATAAAGGATTGAGGTTTTGCGGAAACATGATTGTTTAGGAATTAATTTAGATCTGATGGGATATGTAAAAACATTATTTACGTTATTTATGTTATCTGTTACAACCTCACAACTTTGAATAATTATTAAATATATTTTTTCCTTGGAATTTTTCAAATATCTGTTGTGTTACTTAGATAGTACGTAATGTAGATAATTTAAAATGGTCGAAAACAAGCAGATAGGTTCATTTGCGAGGTGTAATAAATGCATAGAATTGGTGGAGAACAAAGGTGTAAATACATAAATCCTCATGTTGGTTTCTAGATCTCTATAACCACACCAGTTTAAAGACTCTATTTATTCCAAGGTTTTTTAATAGTCTTGATTATGGAGATGTCCTCAATCGTGTCAATGATTAATAGTCACCTTCTATGGTGGTAAAGAGCTTTTAGTGCACCTGATTGTTAGCGGTTACCATCGCATGTCGAAGCTGCGACACCAGTAGTATCACCAGTATGTTACCAACTCTACCGTTGTCAATATACTGTATACCCAGGAGTTCTATTCATCTTACCAAAGGCACGCAGCGTCATTTTAGAGCAGTAATTTTACTGTGATCTTCTGTATTCCCGTGCTCTAGGTGTTGAGAAGGATGTTCGAATGTTTTGTTCTCTACCTCAAAAAAAAAAAAAACAACCAGGTTCCAGCAAAGTATTTGAATTATTAATTATTGTGTATTGTAATTTGCAGGTACCACATCCAGATGAGAAAGGTTACATGATACATTTGAAATCTATGTCTGGAGAAATAGAAGTCTACCTCTGTCCTAAAGAAAGACCACCGACACCTCCTCCCTGTAAGTAAATAATATGTGACATAACATACATAACTATAACTATACTTATAAGAAATATTCTTAGATATGTTGCGAGTTCATTCATAACATAAACAATTGATGACAAAATATGCAACAAAAATTCATATGTAAATAGTAATTTTTGAAACTTGGACCATGAACATTTATTTTAAGGCTTTTAGAATTACACTTATTATGAGTTAAAATGGACTATGAATATTTCTTTGCAAGTTAAATATCTGTTAGTATGGAGTTGTGAGTTCAATAGCTTATTTAAAGTGCTTTTTTTTTGTGATATAACTTCATTTTTTTTATTTGTAGCTTCAGGGTTATTGCCATCGGACCCCTTACTAGAAGACAATAAGGCTCTGTTGGCTCCACTCATAGCACAATTACAGTCCATGCCCTCCAGTTCCATCACTGCTACCTTTACGTGAGTTTGTATTTTAATATAATTGCTATAATTTATAGTTAAAAATTTAAATTAAAGAAAACCAAAAATTATGAAAATAACCTTTTTTTTAAAAACATTCAATTTGACTGCAGACTTAACATATATGGTAGTGTGTGTAATGTTTTTTTTTATTGATATATTTTTATATTTATTTTTTTTGTGTGAAGTTGTGAAAACTTATTTTGATACTATATTTTTTGAAAGATAGAAATTAACTTATGGTATCTAATTGTAGGACGCCGATGAAGCGCGAACCGTCGTCGTCATCTCGCCTTCTGTTTACTTCTGTTACTGTTTCTAATTTTAGAATCATATTAATGTTACTTCATTGTAGGACGCCGATAAAACGCGAGCCGTCGTCGCCGTCGTCGCTCTGGTCGCGCAGCCTGGTGGTACGGTCGCCGTGCGTCACGGACCCCACGCTGCCACTGGCCACGCCCCCGCCGGCCACGCCCCCGCAGCGCCCCGCCCCCACGCCGTCAGTGGCCACGCCCTCCACACCCGCCTCGCCACTGCTGGCCACGCCCGACAGTGAGTACATCTTCAGCCATAGTTCCGTCCATACTAGATGAGTGAGTGAGTGATAGTGGAATGAGTTTTTTTTATACGACTAGGTCAGCAAACTAGCGTAAGACATGATGGCAAATGGTTACCGTAGCCGCCTGCAACACCAGAAGCATCACAGAGAGTTTCCGCTGCTACGCCCGACCGTCACCTGGAGCTCCAGAAACTTTACTCACTGCAGGAATACAACAATACTTGCTACTTGAGAGTAGTGTTATTTAGCCGTGCTCTTCTGTAAGGTTGCGGTACTTCCCCAGTCGCATGTATATAGTTTGAGAAGGATTCTGCAGTGCCCACCTCAAAAAAAAATTTGAAGTCAGTTTTTAACAAGTGAACACTTAATCTTTTAACTTGTGAGACTATTTGGCAGACGAGTTTATTACTGCAAAGTACTGAACAAAGTGAAAACTATAAATATAATTAGTCTTCTTCTAATAGACTACAGCTCAAATGTGTTGAAGAAGTTACAGATATAAAGTCACGTTTTAATTTTGCACCATAACTCTTCTTGTTTAAGAGTCTGATGTTTATAAAATTTACATTGGATAGTCTGATCAATTTTGCTATCCTTTTTGAGCTGATTCATAAGAATAGTATGTGCGCCGAGTCTATCTGTCGAGTGAATCTTTTCAAAAAATCCTTTTGTTATCTTGTGATGGTTGTTATCGGTTTTAACATACTTCTTGAATACATTGCTCGCTTCAGTCTGTAATATTCCACTGCTGGGCATAGGCCTCTTTCCCCATGTAGGAGATGGATCAGGACTTGATCCACCACACTGCTCCATTGCGGGTAGGCGGATATATTCCTTACTATGAGTAATGATCGCTATCTGGTGTACATGATAACAACTGGGACCAACAGCTTAATTTGCTCACCGAGGTGCGGGGGAGAGACCCACAAGGACTAACAACCAGATCAAAAATAAATACTTGTATAAACACAAATATCCACTCCAAGCGGGAATCGAACCCGCGACCATCGGTGCTTAGGCGCTGCCGACACGGCACACGCACCATTACACCAGAGCGGTCGTCACACCAGAGCAGTCGTCACACTAGAGCAGTCGTCACACCAGAGTGGTCATCACACCAGAGCAGTTATCTCTTTTGTAATTACATTAATCAGTTATTGTTATACATATACACTCATTTCCCACAGATGGTAGTGCTCGTGGAAGGCTCCGGAACGCTCTCATTGCTGATAGTGACGACTTCGCTCCCATCATGGGCGGCGGTCGCTTCCAGCTTCAGACAGAGGATCAGGAGTCAGGTACTCGCTATTCACATACATGTTCTCTCTTTCTTCGGTCTATTTCAGTCCACATAAGTTGTGTCATTTTTTAGAGAGCCCACAAGGTCAAAAAAATCTTTTTAGAATATCAAGAGAGATAGAGATGAATGCAAGAGATGTAAACCATATGAAATGTATAAAAGATGAAGCGGGGAAGATTTTGACGGACGATGAGGAAATAAAAGAACGCTGGAAGAGATACTTTAATAACTTGATGAATGAAGAAAATGAATGGAGCGGAGTGTTAGAAAATGTACGAAGTAATGAAGGAATGGTGAAAGAGGTAAGTATAGAGGAAGTGAAGATGGCAGTGCAGAGTATGAAGAATGGAAAAGCAGTTGGGCCAGATGGTATACCAGCGGAAGTATGGAAGTTTTTGAAGGCGGATGGATGGAAGTGGCTGACTTTATTTTTCAATAAGTTGCTGCAAGAAGAGGTCATACCCGAGGAATGGTGCTACAGTTCACTGGTGCCCATTTTTAAAAATAAGGGTGACATACAAGACTGCAGCAGCTATCGGGGAATAAAGCTCATGTCACATAGCATGAAGATATGGGAGAAAGTGATAGCGCGACGAATGAGAGAAGAATGTGAGGTCACACAGAACCAATTTGGATTTATGCCGGGCCGGGGAACTATGGACGCCATATTTGCGCTCCGCCAACTCTGCGAAAAATATCGACTCGCACAAAAAGACCTACATATGGTGTTCGTAGATCTGGAAAAGGCATACGATAGGGTCCCCCGTAAGGTTCTGTGGTGGGCTATGAAAAAGAAAGGAGTGCCAGAGAAGTATGTACGACTTGTTCAGGCGATGTATGATAGAGCTAGCACCCACGTCCGGTCCGAAGCCGGGGTAACTGACAAGTTCAGTGTGGCTGTAGGTTTGCACCAGGGGTCGGCTCTAAGCCCGTATTTATTCCTTCTAGTAATGGATGTTTTAACATCAGACATACAGGAGGAAGCACCCTGGTGTATGCTGTTTGCTGACGACGTTGTTCTTGTCGGAGATAATGTTCTTGAGGTACAGAGCAGACTGGGAAAATGGCAGGAAAGACTGGAGGGCGCGGGACTGAGAATAAGTAGGTCTAAAACCGAGCACTTATTCTGCGATTTCAGCGGTTCGTCCGGTTTTTCCCATATTGCCTTGGATGGAGTACCCCTACCAGTCTGCTCCGACTTCCGCTACCTTGGGTCATTAATACAAAATGACGGCAACATAGACCGTGACGTGAAAAATAGAATAAATGCGGGATGGATGAAATGGCGACAGGTCTCTGGAACAGCTTGTGATCCACGAATGCCCCTTAAACTTAAGGGGAAAATCTATAAAACGATCATAAGACCTGTCGTAATGTATGGATCGGAATGTTGGGCAACAAAAGTGACGGATGAAAGAAGAGTGCACGCAGCCGAGATGAGAATGCTAAGATGGATGTGTGGAGTAACGAGGAAAGACCGGATTAGAAATGAGTATATAAGGGGAAGTTTGAAAGTAGCACCCGTGACAGAGAAAATGAGGAGCAATAGGTTAGCGTGGTATGGGCATGTAATGAGGAGGGATGAACGCTATGTTGGTAAAAAAATGTTAGGGATGAATGTCGAAGGACGAAGAGCGATCGGCAGACCGAAAAAGCGATGGATGGATTGTGTGAGTGAGGATATGAGAAAGAAAGGAGTAAGCACTGAAGTGACGAATAATAGAGAGGAATGGAAGAGGAAAACATGTTGTGCCGACCCTACATAAGTGGGATAAGGGCAGGAAGATGATGATATTTCAGTCCACATCTACATACATATTATTTCATGTGATCTACTGTCATGACTAGTGTACTTTAAATCTAGCATAGCAGTCTGTAGCTGGCTGTAGCACCATAACGAAAGATAGGAGCACGTGCCTATGATATTATCTCAAACTATTTTTATTCCACCTAACATTTTTACTTACAACACAGGAAAATGCTTTAACTGGGAAGCTCTACAAAAGCACATTTTCTGAATTGTACATTACATATAAAAGCTTCACCATTTGATACAATTTTTTTCATCAAATGAGTAAAATGTATTTTCATACATTAAAGTAAGCATTTTCATTGTATTAGGGATGTAATTTAAGTATTGTAATTAGGAACAATAATGTAGTTATCGCTTTAAAGCTTTGCTTGCGACTTGGAGTTTGGTATCAGGTAACTATTTTATACATTCTTAGCTCCTATTCTAATTAATGTATCAACCTAAAACATAATCCAGATTTAAATTTATAGGGAATAAATTTTGTGATTTCTATCAAATTTCATGTAGTAATATAACTACAGATAGGAAGGTTAAAATTGTAAGTAAATAAGTTAGTATTGCTTTTAGAGACGTTCGTTCGTCATCGCTTAATGTGCCGACGTCAGGAAGTCGCCGGGTGTCGCTGTGCGGCGGGCGCGTCTCGTGGCTAGCACTCCCGCTGTGACTTGTGTTGCGCTCACATCACAGTCAGAGTTCTAGCTGCGTGGCGCGCCGATCGACGGGCTGCATGGATGTCGGGACTTCATTGATGTTGGGACTTCATGGATCTTGGGACTTCATTCATATTTGGACTTCATGGATGTTGGAACTTCATCTAACATCGTTGTGTCGCATGTTTTCCTAATCGTCATTCATCCTTATTCATCCTCATTACGCTTTTACTAACTCGTCGAATCACATGTTTAGGGCTTAACTTGTGTGTGAACGTTAGTTTCGTCACTGCTCTTGTGTCTAACTTGATGTTTATGTTAAATCATTGGAATATAGAAGCGCCTACCGTTGTGGAATAATTAAATTATATTAATACATCATCTGGGTATCTAAGTCTCACTTTCAACCTTGTATTGTAAATAGACGAATAAATTTCACCTAGCACGCCTCATTCCTTTTCTACTATGTTATTAAGTTCAAAAGCACTATCTGTAAACTGAAAACACTTCTCGGCCAAAGAAACCTTCAGCGTCCAGAGAGCTCTAGCTACTAACCAACAGTCCAGTTACCCTTAATCGATTGTTAAAATATTTTACTGAGCTAGTTAGTGTGTACGTGGACTGGATTAGTGGTTAGTGGCTAGTGGCTAGAGGCCAGCGGTCGGGCGGAGGCCTAGGCCTGCGGCGGCGGCCCCGAGCTGCTTCCCGCGGGGCTGCAGTGTCGTCGTGTAGCACCATGGGATTCAGCTCAGGGCTCCGCCACTAACATCTACTAATACACATCGTAACACCGCCCTCGTCTAACCGGCGCTTCACGCTTGTGTCCTAACGCTTCAATGTGTGCGGAGCTATCTAATGTTTCGGTTTGTTTTTGTGTGGGTCCGAGTGTAAGTTTACTCTTTTACGGGACTTACCGCAATTTTTATTTTAAATGGAAAATAAAAAAAAAAAAAAAAATAAAAATCGCGGTAGCTCTTAGATTAAAAAAAAAAACTTTTTTATAGTGACGGTGAAAGTTTAAAAACTTACTACGCTTTTATAGCGACAAGCTAAAAGAATAATAATATTTTCGAGCTATTTTGAAATTTTTATGCATATCTAGTATTACAACAGCCTTAACGTAATCTTGCACTCGAGTCACTGATTTGTCTAAAACTTTGTTTTAACAGTTTTTGTTGATAATGAAATAATAATTGACAAATATGTAAAGAACAATTGTAGATATCACGATTTTTGTAACAAGAAAACACTTGTATATTCTTTGTGTACATACAGTCCAACTGGGATTTAGTAATAAAAAAGAAAATCAATTTTACCAAAATTTACCCTTTTAAACGTATGATATATACCGTTCACTGCACTTTTAAGTTGTATAATGATACAAACAACGTGTATTACGTTTAAAAAATTACAATGAGATTTGTTGAAACACGGACGTCATTGTCGCTGTACTCAATAAGTATATAATTAGAAAACATCGGTCTTTATGATAATAATGTTTTGTCTATTTCAAATAATCTAGTGTCAAGTATTATTCTTTTTTTATATAAAACTAGGTCGGCAAACATGCGTACGGCTCGTCTGATGGTAAGCGATTGTCGTAGCTTATGGACGTCTGCAACACCAGAAGCATTGCAAGCGCGTTGTCGACCCCATCCCACATACCCCCAGGAGCCTTACTCACCAACAGGAACACAACACTCCTTGAAAGTAGTATTATTTAGCTGTGATCTTCTGTAAGGTCGAGGTACTACCCCAGTCGGGCTGCTCCATATATTGAGCAGAAAATTTCCTGCTGTCCCCTACCTCAGTTGATTCTTACTCTAATTAAATAAATTTATACACGTATCGTACCCACTAGTTCAAAGGAAAAGAACCGATTGACCAATCATATAACAATATAATAATTTTTTACCTAGCTCCTGTGCCATTGGCGTACCTGGAGTTTTGTAAAGATTGAACAAAATCAAATAAATGTAAAAATTCCAATAAATAGTAGAAATTAAAAATTATTTTTAATTACTGCAACTTTTCATATAGCTTCACTATCTACACTACTTCAATAATGGCTTGCTAAGGTTTTTGCTTAGTCCATTTAAATTTTTCTAATTCAAATTTAAAAATTTTATTCACTTCGTGTTAGGGTGTCTTGCCCCACTGTGGGCACGTTCATGTCCTGTGCCTTATTTCTACCACTAAATAGGCTTAGTTTGTTTCTGCGCGGGTTTGAAGACAGCGCTTAATATCCATGCCCGATAACTATATTAAGTCATTTTCAGTTTTCTCTATGATGTTCGTTAGTGTGTTAAAGTGATATTAACAAATATGCAATAAAATTTACAAATTCTAAAAGCGCCAAGCGTATTTAAAAGTGTTTTCTTTGTTTTAAATTAAGTATCTCATGTTCAGAAGTTTTTTTTAACTGTCTGTGATAATTCGTTTATGTAATAGGATTTCATGTCTAATGTGTTGCAAATATCATATTTTTAATACACGTTTATTGGTTAAATTTTAGTATTTAGCATAGTACATTATTAATAGAAAAAAATGTTCATTTTTATAGTCTCAATTTACAATCTATTTCAAATCGATATTTTGTTGATGGGCAATTTGTTTATCAAAATAATGTGCATAAATTAGGCTATTTTTTGTGTCTAAAAACACCGGACACAATTTAATATCACAGATGTTTGTATCAATTAAGATTAATACAGTCTATAAATGTCATACGCTGAGCCCTTTGCTCAGTTTACTTCGCTTTTACCTATACATAAGGCTTAGTCGAGGATGGCAAATGAAAATGACTGGCCGACGGTTTCACGTGGGTTTTTTGAGGCACGGTGGGAAGACCCACATGTCAATACTTCAGACAAAACTGACTGAGAAAGTGAAAAAGGCCATTGATATTGTTAATGAAACTAGTCATCATTTTTGCACCAGTTTACAATTTGGCGAATTGTGATAGGTTACCATATACCTATATACACATTAGATACCATATACCTATAATACCATAATATGTACATTAGGTTACCATAATATAACTAATAAATAATACGGCAATGAAAGTATAAACGTCTTTGTTTAGGAGTACATAGTATATTTACACATGTTTTGTAATAAATTATAGAATCTTTCTAAAATCTAAAATCTTTTTTTTAAGTTATTATAAATCTAGGTTTGGTCTAATGTTTAATAAAAGTATTCTGACGTATGCACCATATTTAACATGTGGATGATTGAATATTTTAATAAAGTCTAGAATCCCATTAACACTAATAAAAATAGAATTTCAATATACAGTTTTAAATCTTTTAAGACAGTTCTTTAGTTTACTCGATAAAAGCGTTGAATATTTACACAACCGAGTACAGCAAATGACTCAAAAAAACAAACAAACTGTATTTCAGAGTCGTTGGAGCTGGAGCCGTTCCTGGCTCTGGAGCCGCCGATGTCCGCCAACGACTACGGTTTCTGTCTCGACCACGACGAGGGCCTGTCGGAACTTTTCGACTTCGAGTTCTAGTGACGTGAGCGTGCTCCACGGCTGCGGCCGGGTGTGAGTGCGACCGTGCGGGTTCGTCGAGGGCGAGTGCAACAAGGGAGATTTCGTCGCGGGCAAGGACTACGAGGGGGATTTCGACAAGGCCGAGTGCAACAAGGGAGATTTCGTCGCGGCAAGGACTACGAGTGGGCTTTCGACGAGGCCGAGGACTACGACGGGGATTTCGTCGCGGGCGAGGACTTTGAGGGAGATCTCGACGAATTCTTCGTGGACGAGTTTGACCCGCTCTTGCGTGCCCTCAGTGATGTGCGTGTTGTGACGTTAGTGGTGCCACGACTAAGTACAGTTTACGAGTATCTACAGCCGAGCTGGAGTGTTACACTGTTGGTCGATAATAAACTATGCACAAATGAGTCGCGAGGAGTACGCTTAATTGTACATTGTAAAGAATGATTTTTTTATATCGGCCGTGAATGCTTTGTGTATGCGCAATATATAACATCGAATCTACAATAGAACTGCATGTTTTTCATTTCATTTTGTGTGTGATCGACGCAGTTATTATGGCTCGAAATTTGTCGTTAACGACTGTTCCTGTATTTTTATTTAAATTGGTATCACGTGTGATTCAATAGGTACGCGATTGGTTAAAATTAATAGAATTAAAAAATACACAGATTTTTTTTGTCAACGATGCTACGGTGTCCTACGAATTTGGTGACTACGTTTACGTTTTGTTGCGATATTTCACATAGTTGTATAACAAACTGGTCGTATAATAATACTGTAGCGTCGTATGATTTGAATTGATTTTTGTAAAATGTGAATGAGTCAGACCGGTATTCACAGGTGAGTTATGGTGGTAGGGTGGTGCCGCCCGCTCTGTACATATTACGATATAAATGAATGGTGATATCTTAGCGGCCTTCGATTTACTTGTAAAGCTAGTTCTAATTACTGTTTATCACTAGCGGGAGGATACGGTTGCTAACATGATTATTGCGTTGCTTTAATTTTTTGGTGGGATGATTAAAATTTTTTTTAACACAAAACTGACTCGAAGCTGTATCCCGCCGCCGTTATTTGTGTCCTATACTTTAAAACCGTCGTTTGCCAAATATTTAGTTGATAAAACTAACTTTTCATTTTATTTAAGCTTCATTATGATTTTCATTTTAGTTGTCATTGTAAATAGACGCGAGCGGGATGGTGCCAGGCGAACTTTTGTCCCATCGCAGTATTGTTTCGATTAGTACAAAGTTTAAAGCTGACCGTCTCGACAGTCGCAAGAAATCGCTCGTTCGCCGTCGCCATTCCCTCTGAAAATAGTGTACAGCACAAATTCCATTGTAAAAAAGTAAACATAAGAGCATATCAAAATAAAATTAATGTTAGATATAATTTAAAGCACGTGGGCGTTTTGGAGAGCGGTTCGGGCGCGGTGCGATGTAAGGTTGAACCGTAGCGGCTGCAGTAGCGACATTTTTTTTTTTACAAAATCCTTTATTTATTATATGTTCAATACAGGTTCCGTAATATTGAAGACTGCGTTAAATATATCTTGAAAAATAATATCGTAATATAAACGATCTTTATACGTTGAAACCGTATTTCTATTCTTTATTTATTGTTTTCTTTCTAGTTATAGCAGAATCTGTTCTAATCGGTTTCTCTGATTAAATTAATGTTATTTTATTAAAATAATTATAAAATCTCTAAAGGGGATGTCCAATAGTAAAAACGGTAATCGAAATCTTAATTAAATAAATGAAATATAGAAATGAATTTTAGGCGCTTTTTCAATATCGTTAACGATTAAGTTTTATTTCATTTTTGATTTGATAAGTTTTTTTCGAATGTTTAGTTATTTCGGCGAGTCGTTAGAAACATAACTACAAAAAAGTATCGCGAAAGTAGTGTTTCTTTTGATGAGGCTGTCTATTCTTTAAGTTTATAAATTTTGATGAATATTACAAATCTATCCCTTAAAGACATTACGTCTTCAAAGCGAATAAATAATACTAGTAGTGTTTTTTTTTTTTAATGAAATTGTTTATTACACAAGTTCTGGGGCCAAAACAAACGAGAAAAGGAAGTACAAATGAAACAAAATCTTTCTCGTAATTTAGTTTAAGGTTTCTACACTTTTATCATATTTTATCGTTGATCGACTCTTATTTTAAAAAAAATCACCACATCATCAATCTATTACGTATTGTTTATAATTGTTTGCCTAAAAGTTAAAAAGTTGTTTTCTCTATTATTTATTTTTTCACGCCACACTATTGTCAAAGGTTAAAATTTCGCAGCCACATCGAATGATGGGTTATTATTTTACCTATAAAAATTAATTTTAAAACTTCGTGTGATTTTTTTGCACTTGTAGTGTTTAACATATAGTTGTTATATATAAATATATTAACGCTTTAAATTACAAAAGTCAAATACTAAAAGTATAAATGATTCCTAGTAGGTGATTTCCCATTGCCATGTAATGTCATGTACAAAAGTAATGTTTTGGTGGTCAAGGTCGAAAACAATGATCATGGTTGTATGACTTAGACAACTCGACTGCCCAATTTCAAAACACAGTAAGGGACAAATTTTTCGAAATCGATTTTTAGCATTTTTCGTTCCATTGGGGTCGTGTGAAAATATATATATATATATATATATATATATATATTAAAAAAATTGTCCCTTACTGTGTTTTGGAATTAGGCAGCCGCGCTAGTACGAATCAATATTTTGTATTATTTTGTATACATAAGTGTTAAAACAACTTGCAAGCAATGTAAAAGTTTATAGATTTTTGCGTACGAAAATATAATTAGATTGTAAATCGCTACAAGTGCACAAGAACGACGAAACAGCGAGAATAGAAATAAACGTATTCTGTTGTAGCGTTTAATTCAATTCTGGCATCTGGATTCCGCAGTCAGTTGGCTAAGAACGCGCTAACAATGTCGGTCTATTTATTAAATATAAGATAAGGTAACCTCATACTTACGCTTATATCATAGAAACTTATTGCAGTTCATTTCAAGCGTGACGCCGTGTCTTCTTGAAATGACCTGCCAGAGCAACCATTGTATAAAACTGTTACAACGATTTTAGTCCATACAGAGACATTGCGTCGGTTCGGCGGTCCACAGGGTCCTAATGTAGTACACGTTTCGTATCAGACAATATTTGTTGGTTTATTGACGACTTGTGCTGGTCGGCCGAATGATAATTTTATCCTTTATAAAGTTTTGCATGTAATATAGAAGAAATGAAACAAATAAATATAAATTATTTGACAAATTCTGAAATAAACCAGCGTAGTGACTATTGAATAACGATTAGAATTCGCTTTCTTGATAATTAAATTAAATTTATTAAATTATTGTTCTGTTGTGCACGTTTTAGCGATGACTGATTTATTTTTCTTGCTTTGATTTTATTGATAACACTTAAATACTTTGCTAAAAATTTGTTTCGATAAATGAAACGATAATATTGTGAACAGACATTTTCGACGGTATGTTTTTGTGTAAATATATTTTTGGTTTTAAATATAAAAATTGAAGGTGCAATGTTATATAATGCTGTATTGTGGTGTGTAGGAAGTTCGGAGTACGCTTGTTGGCGCCATTTGTTGTTGGTGAGGCCTGTTCGGTTGGTATTCATTTGTGTTGGAAGACAGGTTGATTATTCCAGTTTCGATGGACGGCAAGTTATTTGTTGATTGAATTTAAATATAAAGTCATATATATAGTTAGGTTATATTTTTTAATAAATATAATATTGAGATATGTAATATAAAATGTCTTTTATTTCCCTCATAACAATAATATACATCTACAGACTAGTTTGTGAAACTTAAAAATTATTATCATTTACCTTTACAATTCTATTTTACAAACAAATGCGGACTATTATGCAGCAATTAATGAATTATGAAAAAAAACTATGAAACTTATTCGACATATTATTTAGATCGTATTTCCGTGTTTGCCAGTAAAGCTGTTTTTCATGATCAGATATAACTAGTGAACCAAAAGTTGCAATTATGAATCGAGTCTTGACGGTCTTATCTCCTGCTGATAAAACTAATCGGTGACTTATTATAATGATAAACTTTTTGAGCAACCTTTGAAATAGCCCTTTAGTAATTTTCACACATTTGGTCTTTTCTCCATTAAAGAAATCTTTGATCGCTACATAAAATTATTTAGACTCTGGTACAATTTTTACGCAGGATATCTTAACTTATTCTTGAATGAACTCTTGTACTGGGAAGTCCTTAAAGGACTTGCTCCAGATGTCGGTGAAGGCTGTGCTCACAAGGTCGTTGATTAACGGACGGATCACTGCGAAGCCTGGCTTCCATGTTGCGTTTATTATGCGATCGAGAATTTGTTCTGTGGACAAGGAGGCAGTGTTATATAATGAGCATTTACAAAAAATAGATACACCTATAGCACCTGGTCTGGTAAAATCTTGGATCACATCAAAATTACTTTAAAAATTTTTTGCTTTGTGCTGGAACGTTGACCACTTTAAAAGAAATTTTGTGATCTGAAATAGGGTTGACGATTCTTTTAAAAAAAGATCGATTTTTAAATCGATTCGAATCATAACCTGATAAATCAATTTATAAAAAAATCGAGGTCCAAAAGATCGATTTCTAAAAAAAGGTTTTTTTCTAAGTTTGTATTTACAATGTAAATAGGTATAAATCCATTTTATGAAAACAGGAAAGATACCATAATAATCAGTTTCTGGGATCTCATCAGTAAAATCAGGATTTTTTAGTTCAGGGAATTCGATAGTAAAATTATTGTTATTACCATATCAAAGTATCAGTACAAGTATAAAAGAAGACATATTTTCTAAATATATTTGTTACATTAAAAAGTTACGAAACTGTAGTCAGGTTTATTCTATAGACAATCAGAGTTTTGGGGGGAGGGTATGGAGGGGAGTAGCGGGTTACCCTCTCGTACCATTCCCACCGTGTGAAACCCCATGGTTATGGAGGTATCATGGTTAAAGTTTTGAGGTTAGAATAGTGTTATTTAGAGCTATGAGTCTTACCTTAGAGCTCCGCGTCTGACTGCACCTTAGCTCCGGCGCTGCGGTAAAGGGCTGCGCTTCCCGCAGCGTCGGAGCCAAGTGTTATTGTAACTTCAAAACTTTAACCATGGATATTTTTAACCGACTTCCAAAAAAGGAGGAGGTTCTCAATTCGACTGTATTTTTTTTTTTTTTTTTTAATGTATGTTACATCAGAACTTTTGACCGGGTGGACCGATTTCGACAAATTTTGTTTTAATCGAAAGGTGGTGTGTGCCAATTGGTCCCATTAAAATTTATTTGAGATCTAACAACTACTTTTCGAGTTATATCTAATAATGCGTTTTTACTTGACGCTTTTTTCGTCGACCTACGTTGTATTATACCGCATAACTTTCTACTAGATGTACCGATTTTGATAATTCTTTTTTTGTTGGAAAGAGGATATCCCTAGTTTGGTACCATGATAAGGAAACCAGGATCTGATGATGGGATCCCAGAGAAATCGAGGGAAACTCTTGAAAATCCGCAATAACTTTTTACTGGGTATACCGATTTTGATAATTTTTGATTTAGTCGAAAGCTGATGTTTATCATATCGCACCTTCGGTGGAACAAGGGCGTATCTTACAAAAATTCGTAAAATGAGTTAAATATGCAGAAATGCCCAAAAAACACTCTAGTATCTAGTGGGACAAAGACTCCCATTAGATTCACTTTAAAAGTCGCTACACGGCAATAGTGTCTTTGTCATTTTGGATCGATTTGGTGGGCGTTTTGGCGCGACATCGTCTCATTGGTCAGTTGCGCCGTTGCCCCCGCGCGCAATGTTTTTATCTTGGAGCGCCAAAGCCGCGAAGGTAAATGTGCCTTTTGATATTTGATATTCCTGGAGAGACAAAGTCATATTTAGCACACTTATGCCTTTTTCTTGAGCAAATGCTTGGAAAGACAAAGCCATTGCAACATTTGTGACTTTGTACTTCCAACATTTTTATTATTTTATAGTGTTATGAACAAATGTGGTGTTGTTATTCCAATACATGTTTTATAAAATAGGCATAAAAACAATTCATACTTTCTCATACCGAATTCCTTTCTAACTCTGAGTAGTTGATTACACTGTGACAAATGACATTTTTTTTTTAATTTTAAAATGGTGTTGCTGTTTAAACTCTGAAGCTTTATTCTAAGTTATACAGTTAATTTTTCAGGGAAAAATGGGATCCCGAAGTCGAAAAGTTTTGATGATGTTAAATGATGACAAAGACATTCAGAATATCGAAGAAATGCATGTACCTCAAATTGATAGCATCCAAGCCACCTTCATTGAAGACCACCAGAATAAAAAAATCATCATCATCATCATCATACCAGCTCATGGACGCCCACTGCTGAGCATAAGCCTCCCCTAATGCTTTCGACGACGATCGGTCCTGCGTTGGTTCTTTTTTTTGGCAGCGGGTCTTGAAGAACTTAGACCCCACCGCACGGGCGATTTCCACCAGCCCGTCGTTGAGCTCGTCCACATTTACGCAGTCGGCCAGGCGACAGGCCAAAGCGATTTTGGAGTTCGAGTTGAAAGCTCTCGGGGTTTTGAATCTGAACAGGCGCAGGTCGGAGCGCAGACCCTATCAGCCGACCCCTCTCAAACTTGACATTGATATTCAATGTGCCTCGGACAAGTCGGTGATCACTTCCTGTTTTCACAGCATTGATCACTGAGACATCACTAAATATGTGCTTGTTCGTCGACATGATAAAGTCTATCTCGTTCCTGACGGTGCCGTCGGGACTCCACCAGGTCCATTTGCGCCGTTCCGGCTTCCTGAAGAAGGAGTTCATTATAAAGAGTCCTTCCTTCTTCATGAAGTCAGTCAGTAGCCAGTCCCGGGAGTTCCGTTGCTCGTATTCAAATTGCTCCACTCACAACTCATCACCGCATCGTCTGCTTAGCTTCGCATTGAAGTCCCCCATCACAGCAGTGTAGTGGCATGTAGAGCTATGTATGGCTGTAGAGATTTCCTCATACATAGCTTCCACTTCGTCATATGGATGTGTCCAGGTCGGTGCGTAAACCTGTATGACCTTTAGCGAATACCGCTTTGATATTCTGAGTATAAGGTACGCCACCCTGCTCGACACTCTCCTGACGACGTCGATGTTGTTGACGAGAGCTTTGCGGACGAGGAACCTGACACCACCCTGGGACTGTTGGTCGCCCTCCCGATAGTACAGCAGGTTGCCAGACTTGAGACATCGAGTCCTCTCCCTCTCTTCGGACTTCAGATAAGCCTATAATATCCCAGCTCAACCTGCTGAGAGCTTCTTTCAACTCAATGAGCTTCGCGTCGGTCCGCAGCGTCCTAGCGTTATATGTTGCCAGGGCCAAGTGTCGTCGTTGGGTGTGGTGGCCTGGCTTCTGCCGGAGATTATAGCCTCCTGCCCCGCCGTTATCGTGGCCTCCACCGTAGCCAAGACTAGCGGGGCCGCCGGGGACTGGGGGATAATTTTTTGTCGTGTCTGCCATTTAGGGGGATTTGGCGTAATCGCCACGCTTGCTAGGCTGTGCTTAGAAGGCGCTGCTGCCCACCCTCTAGTTGTTTTTCCTCTATCGCCTCTTACGATACCCACGGGATGAGATGGGGTGAAATTACAGATACATCTTTAAGGGATAGATCTCGTGCTACGTGATTCATTTGTTTTCTATGAAAGCATCGTTGCTATTATTATTTTAGTTTCTTAGATACGTTTCCTTTTTATCGTTTTTTTTTTTTGTTAAATATTTACTGTAAAATGCCAAAGTGGTCTGTACAACAATAACTATGAAGATTGTTTGTAGTTTTATGTTTGTTAGTTTTGATTTGTTCAAGTGGAGTTAGTGAGTGAGTTTGATTTGTAAGAGTAAAGTAAAAACGGACTGATTACTATGGACAAAGATTTTATAACGTTAATATTGACGCTAATTTTAAAGGCAAATTCCAAAGAGTTTCGCTAGAGTTTTTTAAGATTTTTCAACAGAAGTTCCTAAAATAGATGTTTAATTATAAAATAAAACATTTTTTGCAACAAATAAACTAGTTTCTATTTCTCAAAATCTTTAAAACACGAACGATAAATATGGTCATAATTACAAAACGATTTAAATGTTGGTGGAACAAAGGCATAAATGTACACCTTATTTTGAAAAAAATATTAATAGCAATTAACAAAAAATATTTGGCACTTGCAAACTACATGGCCATATTCACAAATAAATAGGTCGTATTTCATGCAAAGAACAAACACTTTGAAGCAGTACAAAGACGAATAATACGACTCGGAATGTAAAAAAAACTTTAAAATGGCTCTCCTGTAAAATTACAAAAAGTGGAGTTGAGCCCTTGTTCCACCGAAGGTGCGATATGGTCACATATAAATTTTATCGAGACCTGATAACTACTTTTTGATTAATCTTTGATAACGCGTAGTTACTTGACTATTTTTTCGTCGATCTACGTTGTATTACTCGTCGATGTAATTGAAGTCGGTTTTTTTTCGTTTGCAAGCAAACACAATTATTAATAATTTGTGTTATTAATTTACATAGTTATTTAGACAAAAATAATTCATTTGTACTTTAATTGTTTTTGCACGAAACGCTTAGTGACGCGCCTCTGCTTCTCCTTTTCCTTCTCTTTCTCCTCCTCCAGTTTTTTTATAAATGTAATAATTTTAGTACATATTCATTATTTTTCTAGTTGTTTTGGAAATGTACTTTAAATTATGAACGAGCGCGTATGTCTACTAATTGTTTAGAAAAATAATTGCAGCAACTATAAATACCTACTTTTTTAATTTTATATACAAATACATTTTAGTGTTGGAACTTGGAATTTGCTTCCTTTGATGTTTAAATAAACAATTGTAGTATGTATTCTTAAATTATAACAGTTTATTTAATTTAATTAATGGGTGCCATATATCAGAGGTGTTTTTTTGTACAGATGAAATGCTGTAAAAATGAATTATGTATATCTTTTAACGAATGTGAATTGGCCCATTAGTAACAGTTATCCATTAACAATTATACCCATTTAACAAATAGTTTACCCATGACGCTTCTGCCTCGAAGCAAGTTTCCAACGTGTATCTCCATATCGCCGATATGGTCTACCTCTACATTGACGTCCACGCCGCTGCCGCTGCGCTTGATGCGGGTAGTTTGTGAGTAGTCACGAAGAGTTAGGTTCCAATGGCCGATGCGTTCCACTGCTAGTCCTAACATATCACCCTGGAACATTAATTTTACGGTTTTTCATTGTACACATATACCTAACACTTATTTTGATTTGAAATAAATTAGTTTTCATTCGACAGATTTTTCAGACTAACTAATTGTACCATTTTGGTCCTATAATTACTTTCTGAAAGAACTATTGAGTGTTTTTTCTCGTTATTTGTTAGGTATTTTGTAAAGAGGTTTATATGACCGTAATATCAAAGAGGATAACAAAAAGAATTGGGCTAAAGGAAGCCTATTAGTAGCTTTAGTTGCTTTAAAATTGCGAAAAAATGAGCAATAGGATAAAATAAAAATAAGAAAGTTACCTTGAATTCATAATTTCCTTCTAACCACTTTTCAGGAAAATATTGAGAGTAGATTATACGCTGATTAGCCCAGTCAGTTCTGTTATAAGATTTATCACATTTGTAGTCATTAATAATGTAATGAAAACGAGATTAACTTGAATGTCTATAGTTGCTGAGTTGGTACATACAAAGTAACATTACTTGAAATATTTTGTTTGCTTTTTATGACAATACAAGTATATTTGTTATTTACGGTCTTCTAAAAATAACTAAATTGTAGTTGTATGAAAATTACCTACTTATATTTAGTAACTGTAGACTTTGTCCAACCTCTTTCAAATACATCGTGTAAGGTAAGCTTATATTTCATTCCGAAAATTGATCGAACTTGTTCTACTTCTTTCGCAAAATGAGGATCGAAAGGCGCTACGCCCATTTCTGGGATTCCTGAAATAATATTGAGTGTTAAGTAGTAGGTGATGTAAGAAGGATAATCATTTCAAAATGTAACTTATTGTCATAAGAGACAAACATACCTACATAATGGAGTAAATACAGTCGATTACGAACTAAAATTATGAATGTTCTTAGCAAATGATAATGAACCAAACATTATGTCGTATATAATAATTTATTACTTATTTAACCACGCCAAATTTCTTTTTTTTTTATGTCACTAGGTCGGCAAACAAGCGTACGGCTCACCTGATGGTAAGTGATTACCGTAGCTTATAGACGCCTGCAACACCAGAAGCATCGCAAGCGCGTTGCCGATCCAATCCCCAATCCCCCCAGGAGCTCTGGTCACCTTACTCACCAACAGGAACACAATACTGCTTGAAAACAGTATTATTTTGCTGAGATCTTCTTCATTTCTGCACAAATAATAGAAATTTCAACTAAAAACAATCTCATATTATTAAATAAACATAATTATTATAACTAGGTTAACACAAGGTTAAAAATAACATGTTTCTGTCACCTCTTTTGAAATAAGGTCGCAGTTTGTTGAAGACACGTTTCATACATGCGTCGAAATCGGGTGACTTAGTTTTGCATTGTGAGAATATTTTCTCTGTAACAAAAAATTAACATGTAAATTTGACGAAAATAATTGGATATAATGCATAATATGTATAAGTTATAAATCCACGTGAAACAGACCAGTACCTAGTTAAAAGAGACAAGATACAAGGGAGTAAATAATGAACTGTTAATTAATATAAACATCGAAATTCATTAATTTTTTTGACGCTTAAACTATAATAAAATAATATATGTCATTGCGCCTAATAAGGGTCGGGTTTCTGGAAATCCTTTTTTTATATACAACTCTGTCGGCAAACAAGGGTACCGCTCACTTGATGGTAAGCGTTTACCGTATCTTATATGTATAGACGTCTGAATGATGAGTGAGGTTTATGTAAACTTTAGTTTAGTAGTTAATAGTCAAGTAAATACGCGTTATAAAACATTACTCAAAAAGTAGTCATCATATTATCTCGATAAAATGTAAATGGAAGCACAAGACAAGCATCAGCTTCCCGAGTAGAATTTTTTTCGTCTTCCTTAGAAGGACCGGACCAAGCATGCCTGATCAGGACTAGATAAGGCATGAAACCAGATGATTGGTCTAGACCTAATGATCGGGTCTAGATCAGGAAATTTCATCTCATCCTAATCAGCTGGTTCGGTCCGGTCCTTTTAAAAAACATGAATGTATATTCTTGAAAAAATTGTTTACCAAAAAAAATAAATAAAGCGAATTGATATTATAAATATGTTACTTAACATAATTATTATGATATTTATTTCCGTTTATTTTTTCCAATGCATTATTTATTTATGTTTTTACTTTAAATATTAATTATTTTTATTTATTTTTATGATATTAATTAATTATTATTATTAATTATATTTTATTTATTAACTTCTAATAATTAACTATTAATTAGCTATTGCCTATTACTTACGACTGCTCCACTGTGTAGAAATGGACTCCCTTCTAGACTGTCCTGATAACTAAACTAAGTACGCTTAAAAACTTTAATAGCGCGATTTAGGCTCAGTTTGCGTAATTTCTTTCAGGCTATCCTGATCTGGACCGGATCGGGTCCTGATCCAGTATGCCTTCCTATACTTGATTATATTTTACATCAGGCTATCCTGATCTGGACCGGACCGGGTCCTGATCCAGTATGCCTTACCATACTTGATTATATTTTAAATCAGACTATCCTTGTCTGGTCCAGACCTGGTCCTGATAGAGCTTGCCGGATCTGGCATGCCTCATTCTATCCTGATCCGGTCCAGATACATGATCTGGTTGAGCCTGACCTTTTTTCTAGTCGGGTTTATCTTAGATCTCAATTTAAATAGGACCACATAACATGCACAACCTTTCGATTAAAACAAGAATCATCAAAATCGATATACCCAGTGAAATGTTATACTATATAATACAACGTCGTATTATATATCAATAAAAAAGTAGTGGAGTATGGTGGAGTGGTATTTACCCATAATCTCTATATATATAAAAGCGAAAGGTCACTCACTCATCACGAAATCTCCGAAATTATAACACCTACAAACTTGAAATTTGGCAGATAGGCTCTTTATAAGACCTAGGCATCCGCTAAGAACGGATTTTACGAAACTCGACCCCTAAGGGGGTAAAACGGGGGTTGGAAGTTTGTATGAAAGTCCTATGTTTTCGAAGTAAGAGACTTGAAATTTAAAATGTATGGTCTATAGATAGTGAAAAGGTGTTCAAGTAATGTATCTTTACAAATTAACTCCTTTTTGGGGTTAAAACGGGGGATCGTAGGTTGACTCACTGATCACGAAACCTCCAAAACTATAACACCTACAAACTTGAAATTTAGCAGGTAGGCTCCTTATAGGGTGCAAACTACTGTTAAGAATGGATTTTACGAAACTCGACCCTTATGGGGGTAAAACGGGGGTTGGAAGTTTGTATGAAAGTCCTATGTTTTCGAAGTAAGAGACTTGAAATTTAAAATGTATGCTCTATATATAGTGAGAAGGTGTTCAAATAATGCATCTTTAGAAATCAACTCCCGTTTAAGGTTAAAACGGGGTATGGTAAGTTGACTCACTCATCACGAAATCTCCGAAGCTATAACAGCACAAACTTGAAATTTAGCAAGGTAGGTTCCTTATAGGGCGTAAACATCCGCTGAGAACGGATTTTACGAAACTCGACCCTTAAGGGGATAAAACGGGGGTTAAAAGTTTGTATGAAAGTACTATGTTATTAAGGTAAGAGATTTGAAATTTAAAATGATGCTCTATAGATGGTGAGGAAGTGTCCAAATGTTACATCGTAATCTATATATATATAAAAGAGAAAGGTCACTGACTTACTCATCACGAGAACTCAAAAACCGCTGGATGGGGTCCATCCATCCAAGATGGACAAAGATGAAATTTGGCAGCTAAGAACGGGTTTTGCGATATTCCACCGCTAAGGGGGTTTAATTGGGGTTGATAGTTTGTATGAAACATATACCGCAGCTATAAGTTCACCTGAAAGGCTATTTATACTGCAGCCTGAAAAAAAAAACTAAAAATGTGGTGTATAGAGAGAGAGGTTTTATAAAAATAATTATTAAATTATACTAAATTGTGCGTTTGAAAAAGTTACTCAGAGTGATAAGCATTTCAAGTGACTGAAATAAAAAAATAATTTGCGTCAAGCAGCTTAATAGTAATGTTGTAGTTGCGGGCAACAGTTAGTGTATTATAAAACAAAGTCCCCAAAAGTGTATGTGATCGATTCCCTCAAAATCTACTGAACGGATTTTCATACGGTTTCACCAATGGAGAGAGAACTTCAAGAGGAAGGTTTACGAAACGTAAATAGTTTTACTGGAAGTTTGCCGAGAAAACTTTGTGACACACTGATTTCAACGCGGGCGAAGCCGCGGGCACAGCTAGTAAGATATAAGCTCAAAAAGTACTAGTCAGATCTCAATTAAATTGAAATGGGACGTCATGACACGCACCACCTTTCGATTAAAAAATCCTCGAATCGGTCGGTTGAATTTAAATTTTTAATTAAGTGAAAAAATTGTAGTGATTTTGCCGCCCCTTTTCATGCGCCGCCAGGGTCCTGCTATGCCACTGGTGTTAGTAGTAAACATTCTGTGACACATTGCAAGATAACAATTATTTGGAAAGACGTAGGACGGAACATTCATTCGAAAGTTATTTAATTAACGTATTATTTTTGTATGGAAAGGCTTATAATTGTTTTTTGTTAAACATGCTTACAACTGCTAAGAAATTTCGTTGACACAGATATTGATTTCAACTAACGCATGGGAACCTTTTTATTTTATCTTATTTTTGTTTTCGTAGAATGATCGTTCTTTATATTATAGTCAAAGAAGTTTTGAAATCTTTTCACAACAACATCAGTGCATTATGACCAATTGATTATATTTTACATCAGGCTATCCTGATCTGGACCGGACCGGGTCCTGATCCAGTATGCCTTACCATACTTGATTATATTTTACATCAGGCTATCCTTGTCTAGACCAGACCTGGTCCTGATAGAGCTTGCCGGATCCGGCATGCCTCATTGTATCCTGATCCGGTCCAGATACATAATCTGGTTGAGCCTGACTTTTTTTCTAGTCGGGCACTACATTGTATTTAAAATTTTGTATGTTTGATAATTTTTTCTTTTTTTTTGGATAAATTTAGGTTAATACACATACACAAATACTCCATAAGGACGAAATTCTATGTCGAGATGTAGTCGCATGATACACTATCGTTATAAAATATTTTAATGATAATTTTAAAAAATTGTCAGGAATCGAACGTGACTACTATCAACTATGCTAACTATTCGTCAAAGTATTTAATAGTAAATTGAGTAATAGATAATGTCCTAGTAGTCTACCCAATTCTTTATTTTTAACTAGTCGGTAGTAGTCGAAATGTTTTTCAAATTTTAGTAGGTATTTAGTTATTGCAAATAATACATCGTACTCGTTCGACATCTATCAGTTAAGAAATTCATTTCTACACCTCTTTGACCTTCACCTCTCTATGTGAGTGTGTCGATGTTTTGTAACGACGGGTTTTCGTTACATACTGGTTTCATCCGTTGAAAATGAGCTTTTATGAATAATTATATATTTTTATGTTGTTTGGTTGTCGCCTTATATGTTGTAATTTTATTAATATCCTTAATCGGTATTAAAATTTTTCCTAAACGTGTTTATTTTTGAATATTAATACGGTTATTTCTTGCATGTTCTTATTATTATTTTTTTTATTTACATTGTTTTCTGTAAGAGTGTAGATCCTCAACAAACGACAACATTTTAATGTTATTTGTTAACAAAATAATCATCAAAGTTTTTTAAGTTTTCAAATAAATTATAGAGCTGTGTTAATGTGGACGACAGCGTGGCTCAGAGATCACGGCACTGGCTGTGAAATTAACGGTTGCCAGTACGGTTCTTAGGATTATTACTTATGACAAATATGACTGTGAAGCCCACATAGGTCATTTTGAAGGTTATCGTTGTCTAGGCGTTTGTACTAGTGATTTGTGTTTTTTCCGGACTCTCGAAATAGGAGTAAATCCTCTGGAAGCCCGAGTTGACTGTGAGGCGTTTACACATTATTTATTTATTTAATGGTTCGTTACACTTGTAAAACTATATGAAATGCTTGTTCGTAATGAGTAGCACTGTCTAGTGTGTTTATTTATTGATCAAAAACTATTAATACATTAATTTCCACCTACTAAAACGAAAATAAAAATTTCTGCAACAAAACGTCAGAGTATCAAATCACTTACATAAATATATTAGCAGAACAAGGTATCAGATTAATTGAACTAGGTATATAATATATATGTATGATGCCGTACCAGATTTATGTTTGTCAAGCCTTGTATTGTTTAAGCAAAACCTGAATTTTAAGTGCTCCGAATGCTTGAATGAGTTTGAAGTTCAAATAACTTTTTTAGCCGTATTTACTTTTGTCAATGCTACGATTTAGTATATTATGTATATAGGGGATTTTAGTGATTGTCTATATGTACGTATATAGCGTCAAGTTTTACATAACATCAATTCATAATAATAATCCACTCTCGTGGTTTCATCGTAACGATCGATATATTAAAGTCCGTTACACACGTAGCGTTTTATTTTATATTACTAGGTCGGCAAACAAGCGTACGGCTCACCTGATGATAAGCGATTACCGTAGCTTATAGACGCCTGAAACACCAGAAGCATCGCAAGCGCGTTGCCGACTATTCCCAATCCCCCTCAGGAGCTCTGGTAACCTTACCGCCAACAGGAACACAATACAGCGTGAAAACAGTATTATTTAGCTGTGGTCTTCTGTAAGGTTGAGGTACTTATTACCCCAGTCCATATCTTAAGCTGGAATTTTCCTGCCGTACCCTACCTCAGTTATCGCTATAACATATATATATATATATATAAAATTGTTTTCGTCCGGACGGGATGGGACGTAAAATTTTTAACCGACTTCCAAAAAAGGAAATTGGGATTGGTTTTTTTTATGTATGTTACATCAGAACTTTTTCGTCTACATTGTGTTGTATTACTTGTCGATATAATTGAAGTCGATTTTTTTTTGTTTGCGAGCAAACAATTATTATGGAAATATAGTTTCATCGAAAATGAAAATGAAAGAGCTTACGTTGCGGATGCATGGACGAGAAGGGAATGTGAAGCGCGGGAAATAAAAAGTATCATCGGTGACGATGCTTAGCACGTTCCACCCCGTGCGGTATGATACATCCCGTCCATGATTCCACAGCGTATTCACAGTCGCTCCATTCCTCCGGAGAGCTAAAGTTGGGAAGCATGTGTATTTACCTAATGCTGAGTTACTGTCACGGTTCGTATGCATTAAAAATCCCCATCATTATTTACTGACCACGTTCGGTCCCCATCCCATCCACGTTCGAACTCAGCTCCACACACGTTACGTATGCAGCGAGCTTAAGACGGTTTACCTTGCGTCATCAAATTGTTCAAAGAAACTGGTAACTTTATTACTGATTGTTATTAATATTAATACTTATGGTTAACCATTTATATGGAAATCGTGTCGAATATCGTGTTGAATATATAATGTGCATTAATTACGTTTATTTATTTTTTTAATTAAACAGATTTGGAAAATATTTACAAAAACATTCTTTTTTTGTGGATCTACCAATACACTAAAAAGTTTTTTAAAAGTTAAGTAATGTTTTCAATTTGAAAAATGAATCTTATATATAAAATTCTCATGTCACAATGTTAGTTAACATAGGTACTCCTCCGAAAGCGCTGGACATATTTTTATGAAATTTAGTGTGCATATTAGGGAGATCTGAGAATCGACAAACATATATTTTTTATACTCAAAAGTTATAAGAGATGGGGGTGGATTACGGGGGTTAATACATATATGGCAAAACAGCGTTTGCGGGGTCAGCTAGTATGTTTATATGTCTATAAAACCACTAATGCCAATGATAGTAATAATGATTAAAATGAGTATCGAGAATAGGAAGTTACGCCGTATTTAATCATTATGATGTGCTACAAGTATTTTCAAATCTCCCAGTGAAAGGAGCCTATTTATTATGTCTTTAATAAAGATTTCGATTATTGCACATGCATTACGAAACAATCGGTTACATATGATAAACAAAATGTTTAAATTGCATAATATAATTTATATAAATGTTTATACCATACGTATATCTATCTATATATGTATTTATAAAAAAAATGAAGCTATATCAGTGGGCTGTTACCTATAACTTATAACACAAGATTTAGACCAAACGATCGTGTGTATGTCACAGATATCTAATATTATTTACTTGTTTCACAACACATTTATATAAATACATTGCACATAAGGCGGAGTTGAATGCAAAAGAGATAACGGAAAAAAGTGTAAAAAAACAGGAATTCATATTTATTACCAATTACATAGTTACTTTATTGTCTGCAGGCTATTGCAGAGCAGAATCTTATAACGTATTAATAAAATGTAAATAGCAGATTCATTCTACCAAATTTATTTCAAACCATAATTTGCTTGCAGACAAAATAAGACAGTAAAAATATTTAACTTAATCTCAGGTCATCGGTTTTTTTATTTCTAAAGTTGAAAAGCTCCTCTATTTCAAAGTTTAGTCCCCTCTATGATAAATTATTTAAAAAGAAAAGGTTTTAACTAAAATAGGTCAACTCAAGAAATCCGACATACTTCCCATACCCCATCCGACATACTTATCTACTCCGAACAGTTAGGTACCGTTAAGGGAGGTCAAGAATAATAATATATTTAACGAAAACTCATTTTTAATAAAGTAATTATGGAATATATATATATATATATATATATATCTATAGGATATGACCCTATTTATTAATACTGGTATACGTTTTTCTGGACGAATTTAAATTTATGAGATAGTGGAATATTTCTTCTGTCGAAACCAAATAAATTAAGATGACGCTCAATGTATGTTTGACTATAAACCGATTTTTTAGATTACTAGCTGACTCGGCAAACGTTGTCTTGCCGCTAAACGCAATTTAAAAATAGGGGTTGATCGTAGAGGATTTAAAATTTAGGGTTGTATATATATTTTCAATGTTGTATCATAAAAAAATAAACCCTTAACATTTAGGGGGATGAAAAATAGATGTTGTTCGATTCTTAGACCTACCCAATATGTATACAAAATTTGATGAAAATCGGTCAAGCCGTTTCGGAGGAGTTTAACTACAAACACCGCGACAAGAGAATTTTATATATTAGATAAATTTTTGAATAATTCGTTTTAGTTACGATCTTTATCAATTGCGTTGTATTAGCAGTTTTTAAACGAATCAGTAAATATTATTAAAATAAATATGTGAATATATTAATAAAATAATAGTTAAATTCTTGATTTAGTCAGGAAAATCTAATACCTATTAATAATATATGATTTTGTTTTATTAATGATTCTGATTTATTTTGTACTTAAGCGACGAATATCGTTATTTTGTATTATGGAATCTTTCAATTATTAGTTACTTATTACGGATTGTTATTTAAAATAATTGCTGATATATTAATTAATAAATAGATATATTAAATTATTTAATTAATATCAATAGTTGTGACATTCCAAGTTCTAAATGAAAGTTAATTATTAAATGAGAATTGTTAAGTAGTTGTTAGATAATAGTTAAATAAGAGCTTAAAATGGAATAAATAAAACAACAATAACGAATTAAAAATGGGACTATTTATGCAATTTTTAATTTTGTACAATTTATTTATTAAAATTTCATTTAATGTATTCAAAAAATACTTGTGTTGTATCTATCCCATTATCGTTTATTTATCGATCGGCTATAATTGTTGAATTCGTTGACTGCATAACATAATAATTACAAGATGACTGTTGCAAAATATCCTTATTAACCAAATTTGATCGCTTACGTAAGAGTTGCAATACGACCCACATTAGTACCTATCATTCAAAACGGCTTCTCCTTCAAACTTGATTTAAAATTAGGTCGTGATCTACTTAAATTATTATTTGACGATAAAAACTGAATAAAAGATTTCATTGTATTGAAAATGGCGACGTGTTAGCGTAATAGACATTTCAATGGAATGTCGCGTTAGGGGTTGCGGGTTGAATCTTGGCTCAGGGTAAAATAAGTATATAGGCTATAACGGTTTTTTTTTTATAATTGTGATATTCCTATGATTGTGTGTGTGTGTATGTTTCTGGACTGACTTTTCTGGATTGTGTTCTGGTTTCGTATTATACGATACTAATTTAAAATAAAATTATATGTAAAAGATGAAATTTATTAAGGTATGAATATCGATATCCATAAATTTGATAACGAGATTAATCATCTTAATTTGTTAATAAATATAAAACAATACGTACTTATTTCTGCAGCTTCTCTTTCAGAACTTGCTATTTGTAAATAACAAAGCACTACTACACTGACACTAAATGCATATCTTAGAAAATGCATCTTGAACGCACTTGCGTACGAATACGGTCTAAACGAAATTATTAAAAAGTTTGATTAAAAAAAATCTAATTAATCTATGTTACAAGTTACTATTAAAGTTTTGTAGAATAAATGTTTCGTATTTATTTCGTATTTACAATGATTCGGTAACACGGCCTAGTGTTGAATGTTTCTGCATGTTTGTCAAAGCGAGGGTCTGCTGTTCCCCTACCAATGTCTTGCGTCATATTGGATAGTTACTTCGAATGGCATCGAGTAAGATTGAACATACAAAAGTTTATGTATGTAAGATGTGGGAGAAAATATATATTTGCTAAGTATAAAAAATATGTAGATTAATCCGTAGAACATATAACGTATTTACACATAATTTGTGTACACATTTCACACACATGTATGATATGTACACTTGTATGGTTATTTACTTATTAAAGCTTATTTTACTCTCTTATAATTTGTTCTCAAAATAAAAAATAGAGTACTTATTTATTGAAATGTAGAATACTAGTTAAAACAGTACCAAATAGAAAATAAAAATTACGTATCTCTTACCCCATTTCATCATATTTTAGTTCAGCAGAAAATTTTGAAATTAAAATCTTTTTATCGATTGCGGTATGTTATTTTGTACATTTTTGATTAAAGGATCCCTTTAAGATGATCTACTCTCTAATACGCTTCCATCACAATCTATAGTTGCCACCACCGGGCAGTAGGGCTATACTCTCTATTTAAGTTAATTAAAACGTTTAATTATTTTAGAAATCAGTTGCCAAGAAAGCTATCACTGATCCCTACATAAACATACCATATTCATGTTCATATAAATGTATAAATAGTTATGATAAGTTAAAACTTAATAGTTATAAGCTGCATTAATCTCAAGTCATCGGATTTTCTTTTATGTATTATGAAAAGCTCCTAACTTTATTAATTAACGCTAATTCAGGGAATAGTTTTGACTAGGTATATTTGATTTGTTCCTTTGCGCAGTTTGTAGTGTGCCTGCTTTCTTCTCTGCGGATTGTGGCTTCGATTCCAACATGAGTCTGGGTGTAATATTTGTATTTATAAATAAATAAACGCTTCACACTCAACGGCTTCCAGTAGGTTTTTCTCTTATGTTAGGGGTCCGGAAACACACACAATACTCATGCACAAACGTCCAGACCACGACAAACATATATATGACCAATACAAATATCGGTCGTGAGCGGGGATCGAACCCGCGGCCGCCAGCGCAACAGTCCGTACTGTGACCGTGTGTGTATTGTATATATGTATTATTTCTATGTGTATTTATCAAATATATTTTTAGCTATAAGAATCGGCTGTTACCTATAATACAAGCATTAAAAAATAATAATAAATAAATAAATAATAATAATAAATAAATAATAAAATCCTCTATCCTATCTATATATAATAAATAAATAAATAATAATAATAAATAAATAATAATAATCCTCGATCCTATGGTAAGCAACTTAAAGCTTGTTATTAAGTTGCAAATGTTCCGTAAAAAAATGGTAAGAATTATACATAATACTCGTATACCTACGTCATTGCGTTGTAAATTGAATATCGGCGAACCCAAAGTTTTTTTGTAAACTTTTTATTAATTATACCTACGTATCGAATCATTTAATGGCTTCCAATTTAAGTCAATAAGTTCAACGGTTTTAAATATTTGACGTCAATTTGTTATTATTAACATGGGTTCTACAGGAAAGCCAAAGTAGATTCATTTAAATCAATGATGCTTTAAGAACTATTTAAAAAATTAAATAAGAATAATATAAAACACTTTTACTCAACAGCTATACGATTCAGCCTGTAACATCCCATTGCTAGGCATAGGCTCTTTCTTCATGTAGGAGTATAGACTAGTTTGGAATGCGGTTTTTTTAACGTACATCTTGTCCTTATTTGAATAGTAATCTAGTGATCCTTTTAAAGCGAAGGTTAATGGGCGCTGGCTTTTCATTAGTATTGCATAGAAAGCGTATTGCATGTATAGGACTATTTAGTTACGACATTGATTTGAGTAGTTTGTACCATTTTTGAAAAATCACTGTGCTTTTTATGTTTAATTGTAATAGTAAATCTATATAGATTCCATTACTGGAAGACATCATTGAAAATTAAATAGATATATGGTTTGAAGTTTATTTAAGAGTTATTTTTAAACGTTGTTCGAATTTGTACATCGTTCAAGTAACATTTATATACTTTTCTATCACTTGGCGCGTATTTTTAATAAATCAGATAACACGCGGTTTAATGCATTCGAACGTGATTTACTGCTTATGATAATAATAAATATATTTTTTTACATAAATAAAAAAGACAAAAATATTAAAAAAAAATAAACAACATCATTAAGCGTTCGCTTCAGCCTGTAATTATCCATTGCTAGGCATAGGCCTCTTTCCCCATGTAGGAGAAGAATGGAGCTTAATCCACCATGCTGCTTCAATGCGGGTTTGCGGATATATTCCTTATTATGAGTTACGATCGCTATCAGGTGTACATGATAACAACCGGGACCGACGGCTTAACGTGCTCTCCTAGGCACGGTGGGGAGACCAACAAGGACAAACAAACAGACCGCGAACAGAACAGAACACGGCATTCGCACCATTACACCAGATCGGCCGTCAACTACTACTCACCGATGTACGTACTCACCAACAGGAACACAACACAGCTTGAAAACAATATTATTTAGCTGTGATCTTCTGAAAGGTCCGAAGTTCTAACCCTCAGTCAGATGCTCCATATTTTGAGTAGGAAATTTCCTGCTGTGCCCTACCTCAGGTAAATCATGATTGGGGGATTTGCGTTAAACATCAAACTGTATCCCTACACAGATACACACAACAATTTATAATTCTTTGGTGAAAATTCATCTCGAATATTTTATGCGGGGAGCGGCAGCCACAAACAAAATTATCAAACTGGGTACTGTTCTATTACCATTGTCTAACGTCTAAAAATTAGTTAAGTATTTGAAAAAACAAAATTACTTAATATTAGACAAATTTACATACAGCTACGATACAAGCATTCTAATTAAAAAAGCTCTTAATAAATTCAATGAATTCTAACATACAACTATATAAGAAAGTAATCTACCAGCATCTGAACTGTTTATGGTAAAAAAAAAACTATTTTTGTAGAAAGATCTATAATAAATTACCTACAGTAATAAAATACTACGATAGTGTATTTTCAAAAGAAATCTCAAAAATTATGTTTTAGGTACATAACTACATCATAAAATTGTATCTAAAATTATAATACTTAGCCAACTACATCGGAGAAAAATTGTAATTACTTAATGCAATCCAGCTCATAAAACACAATCTTGCAAATCCGCAAGATTGAGAATATCAGTCCCGCGGATCCGCAAGATTTGCAGGAATGTACAATATTTTAGAATTATTAGGCCACAAAATGATTTTCTAAGTCAGAAAATGAAACAATAGAATTTATTAAGTAGAAAATAATAGTATAATTAAATTTTGGTCAGAAATAATGACAAAAATCTAAATTAAGTGACCTTGGATTGATTTTACAAGAAATTAAAAATGTTTTTAAACGAAAAGGGGGAAAAGTTTCCTAAATTAAGACTAAAAAGACAAAACTTACTCGTAGTCGTTAAAAATAATTGGCGGAATGTTACTGTGATTAAGTTTCGACGGTTGTTCGAACTTTGAATTCTCTATAATGGAAAGCTTGTTTGTTACGTCAATAAGGTTTGTATGTCATCTGCGTAAAAATGGAAAGAGCGGAGGAGTAGTTTCCTCAAAGTTTTGATCTAATTGACAAATATATAAAATGCAGTAGCAAGTAATGTAAGTAAAAAGTAAAGTGACTTTTATTACCACAGGTATCCTACGCTGAGGATATCTACAATACGATGTGCTGGTATCCACCAAACGATATAAATCTGGGGGCACGGTAGTGCCCCCGCCAAGACGAACCAAAAAAAAAAAAAAACGAAAAGCACTACCTATCTTTTCTCGAAGTGCTTCGTCGTTTTTTTGAACCCTCATAATTTGGGTTTGGATTATAACAGATAAACAAAATTCTGGAGATATGATGTCAATAGTGAACTTATTAAACATATAAAGTTTCAATTGCATAGCTCTTATACTTTAGATTTTATTGATATCTAAAAAACCCCGATTTCGTCACTCACTGATGATCATCAAAATTCTTAGAGTACTTCCTGAAGTCCAAGTAAGCTGAAATTTGGTATGTAAGCTAGTATTAGTACACAAACAACAAAAAAATTCTAAAACTTGGAACTTTTACCCCCCAACCCCTTAAACTAGGAGATGGAAGTTTGTATGAGACTTCCGCAAATTTTGATGCTAGAGGTCTGAAAATTGATATAGGGATTCCTTGTTATTAATAATAATAATAAAATACATAAAAAATAAAAATCGGTTATTAGTTTATGTCGAAAATTTACATTTTGTAATTTTGGTATTTAAGTTTTGGCGGAGATCACCGTTTGCATATCAGTTCAACATAAAATCAAAAACAGCGTGCTTAAACCGAATATGGTGAAGATTGGATAATATTTATGGTATAAAATATGTCGAAGGTAAAATGCAACTATAATATTGTCATAAGCAACTTACAAAAAGAAGTGAAATCCCACCAAAAACATTTTCATGTAAAATGTTGCCAAGACGAGATCATATGGCTCGCACTGTCAAAAAGTTGTCAGATCTCATGTAGAGCCAGTACAGAAAAGTAAAAAACAGTGAAAAAATTTTTCACCTTTCGCCCACGTGACGGTAGCGAAACGGTCAAACCACATATTATGACTAAGGTGTAGAGTTTGTGAAGTTAGGGCTTGTAGAGTTAGGGCGTGTAGAGTTAGAAGCTTGGCTCTACATGAGATCTGACAACTTTTTGACAGTGCGAGCCATATGATCTCGTCTTGGCAACATTTTACATGAAAATGTTTTTGGTGGGATATGAATTTAGTCAAACAATATGTTGAATGAGGAAATGTTTGTAATAAGCTAAACTTTATACGTATTCACGATTCAGCCTGCAACATCCCACTGCTGGACAAAGGCCTCTTTCTCCATACAGGAGATGGATTGGAGCTTAATCCACCACGCTGCTCCACTGTGGGTTGGCGGATAGATATGTTCCCAACTATGAGTAACGATTGCTATCAGGTATTTATGATAACAACCGGGACCAATTATTTAACGTGCTCTCCGAGGCACGTTGTGGGACCCCACAAGGATAGACATCTAAATTTCAAAATTCAAATAAATTAAATTGGAGTGACTGTTTGTAATATTAAAATAACCGCTTTTTACTAAATGCATATGGTTTTTATAATTTTTGTCTGCCTGTCTGTCTATCTGTCTGTTTGTTCCGGCTAATCTCTGAAACGGCTGGACCGATTTTGACGGGACTTTCACTGGCAAATAGCTGATGTAATAAGGAGTAACTTAGACTACTTTTTTTTTGAAATTTATTTATTTTTAACCGATTTCAAAAAAGGAGGAGGTTACTTAATTCGAGCGTCTATATATATATATTTTTATTGTATGTTCGGGGATAACTCCTTCGTTTATGAGCCGATTTTGATAATGATTTTTTTGATGGAAAGGAGATATCCCTAGTTTGGTACCATGATAAGGAAACCAGGATTTGATGATAGGATCCCAGAGAAATCGAGGGAAACTCTCGAAAATCCGTATTACTTTTACTGGGTGTACCGATTTTAATGATTTTTGATTTAATCAAAAGCCGATGTTTATCATGTGGTCACATTTAAATTTCATCGAGATCTGATTAACTTTTGGAGTAATCTTTGATAATGCGTATTTACTTGACTATTTTTTCGTCTACTTACGTTGTAATACTTTTCGATATAATTGAAGTCGGTTTTTCTTCGTTTACCCGCAAACACAATTATATAAGTACGAACTGAACAATAACTTTATTGTTAAATTCCGCGCGGATGAAGTTGCGGGCACACATGAATAAATGCATTATTCACAGACAATCTTATGGCTTTTATATGCTTTCTGAATAATTTAGCGAACTTGACATTATTACGATATACTCATGGTTTGGCGTCAGTAAAATAGTAGTTATAAAGTAATAAAAAAATCAATAAATATGTTTGTTTTATGTTTTATGTTTTTTCTCTTAAAATACGTCTATATAACTAGCCTTAAAAAAATAATGCGATGCAATGAAATATTATATTTTTTTTATTAAAAATAATTTTAAATATATAATATATATATGGAGAGAGATTTCACTGTCCTACTTCCCTGGGAATTATTGAACATACATACAAGAGTAACATTTTCTTTCATTACACAAGGTTCAAGACACTGTCTTACTGAAGTCTTATGTGTATGTATTGTGTTAGGCTTTGTATATTTGCTACATCAGCATAAAATATTTTATTTACTGAGACATTTTGATTCAAAATTATCATATTATACCTATATTTTACCTATTTTATGTATTTATTATGACTGAGTTAGGAAATTACTAAAGTAGCAAAAAAATACCACAATCTCACATGATACAGTTATGTAAGCGAATATATAGTTTGTACAATAATTATGTAAAAGTTTATTAGTTTTAAATTAGATATATTTCTTATTATTTATTATCATCTTCGATCAAGTCGTCATAGGGTATTCTTTCCAGGATCCTGTCCAGGAATCTAGACATCTTCTCGGCGAGGTCTTTTTTTAATTGTGGTTTCATTTCCTTCAGCAACTCTTGAGCATTTGTGTTGATGAAGAGGTTCAAGGCTGCTTCTGTAATGGATACCAATTTTATAGAATGAGATAATGACATAAATTATTTTGTTACTAAGGCGTTAAATGAAATGAATGGGCATTGTAATAAAAATGGTTGAAATGACTTAATTTTTTTTTCGAGAATTAGAAAAATGACAAAATAAAACAAATAATTTTATGTGTAGAAATATTATTTAGGACGTCATATTTACTCACTAGAGTAATAATTATATGAAAAGATGAAATTTAATTTTTTTTAAAAAGCTTGCTCATACATACACCCTATTTTTGAATTCGGTGTTACCAGTACACGCAATCCCTTAACGTGCCACTTGTGTCTTATGTAAATACTAGCTGACTCCACAAACGTTGATTTGCCATATATATTATTAATCCCCTTAACTTATATTCCCAAACTTATAACTTAGGGGTATAAAAAATAGATGTCTGATTCTCAGACCTACCCGATATGCACACAAAATTTTTTACAGCCGTTTTGGAGGAGTATTGTTACTAGCACCGTATCACGAGAATTTTATACATAATTTTATTAGAATATTTTAAATTAGTTCCTTTCTCTTCGGTATTCTAAAAAAAAATTAATATTGTCAGTGGAGCAGCGTGGTGAGTTAAGATCTCAACCCTTCTGTACATGGGGAAAGAGGCGGGATGATAAGATAGAGACAGAATCAATCAATCAAAAAAATAAATAAATCCCGAACCGGTGTTCTTGTTGTTTTATGTAGTTTTTATTGAGTAATACGTACGTAGTACAGAATTGCTGTTCTGCAAGTTCTCGACGCCCATCTTGATGTCCTTGACGGAGAAGTCGAGCTTTAATTGTTTCAGCTTGAGGTATGTCTTGCCCTTACGCTCGTAGGGCTCGCCGCGGAAGTACACCTTCGCTTTCACGTTGTCTGGAGATAATTATAAATAAACATCTCACATAAAACGCTCCCCGCTAGGAATTTGTTTTATATCAGCCCGGCAACGCACAATAAATAAGTATAAACGCCCAGACAACGGAATATAACGCACCCGCGACAGTCAGCGCGACAGGAAGCGCTAATCTATGATCACTATATGTTATGGCATTATTCCGGATAAGATTTTGGTTGTAATAACAAAAAACACAAGCACAACGATCACAGCACTGGTTTTGCTGTTGCGCTGGCGGTTGCGGGTTCGATCCTCGCGCATGACAAACGTTTGTATTGGTCATACAGATGTTTGTCGTGGTCTGGATGTTTGTGCAGTTCTTGTGGGTCTCACCACGGTGCTTCGGAAAGCACGTTAAGCCGTCGGTCCAGGTTGTTATCATGTACACCTGATAACGATCGTTACTCATAGCTTTCTTACATGGGAAAAGAGGCCTATGGCCCAGCAGTGGGATATTACAGGCTGAAGCGTAGCGTAAGCGTAATAAAAAAATATTGGAAGTTAATTGACAAATTGTTTGACAATAAATCTAATATAGAATTATTCAAAAAAAATATTGAATATTTTCTATGCCTGTATCTTAAAGAGGATTTTTAAACAAGCTTTTAATGAATAGTGTCGAGATAGAATTCATAATCTTAGTAATTCAAAGAAATAAAATAAACCTCCTAAAAAAAGTAATTTATCATCTAGTGCCTATGAAAATCCTATAAGCAAAAAAATGTGAAAGACATAAAAAAAATTGATTATGGAAATTGTGGTATTTTTTATGTTATATCTCTAAAAGAAAAGGAACGTTTCCTTGGTCACGAGCTTTTTGGCGGCGATTTGACGCTTTGACAAATCCTCGATTCATTTCTTGTCAGAAAAACTGCACTAAAGTGCTGTTTTTCTTTTAAACTTTTCATTTTAATCTTGGATAAAAGATTCTCTTATGTTCTATCTAAAATTAATATTTTGAAAGAAGATTTTCTAAATACATACACAAGAAACAATTAGTAGGGAATAGTATTAGTGCACATTAACAAAAGAAAATTCCAAGGAACGAAAAGAGCAATTTAAAATAAAGTATAATCCTATTCTGAATCAAATATAAAATAATTTTTCATACCATATTCTCCCCAGTAGTCGCCGCCTCCAGAAGCTCGCACCAGCAAGAGTATGCCCGAAGACCGGTAGCGCGCTGTCGTACTGATGTGCGGTATCGCCAACGTCACCTGGAACTGGTACGTATCCAGGTCCGACCTAAGCATAAAAGAACGGAGAAAACGTAATATTTTGTTTTGAATGCATACAAAGTTACATCCTGATGTATTTTGGTAAGAGAATAAGTGAAATTCGTTATATAATATATTAGCTGCGCCTTGCGGTCTAAACAACATGATTTTAGATCATGTGGTAATAGTCTTATATTAGTAGTTCTCTACCATATAGATAATAGCAATCATGTTTACTTATTTTGGTTCTACTTAAATTAAAATTATGACATATACACAAGTTTGCTTAGAATGGTGCACCACAAGCAATAAAAATAATTAAATCAAAAAGCATTGATTTGACTCAATGTTTTTATTACTAAAAGAAAATACATTTTTATTTTCTTATGTCTTCCTGTTATTAGTCACAATACCATAATGGGTGACAAATTATTCGAAGGTTAAGGTCCTGAGAGCCGCTGGCCTGTGTTGTGGTTATTCTTGGCGACAAACAAACGCCAAAGAATTTCTTTGTAAAAATATGATGAATCGGTCAATCGACCCGTTGGAGTGTCTAACGTACTACGCGGATTGAATATATTATACATTTTATTGCTAGTTTTTATTACGTTTTGACATTTTTGTATTACAGTTACAACATTTTTATACCGCTAGGCTAGTGACATTTTTTTAAAATAAGTTTAAAAAATGTTTAGTGACCTGTACACTTAATAATATTAGAGTAAAAAGGTAAAATAGATTTTTTAGATTTTTAAAATAAATATAAGCAATTTCTAAGTGTCGCATCATGCATAAACCAAGAAGAATTGTATAGCCATTAAATATATTCTCTAGAATACCCGACTCACCTGTGCTATTATTCCACGATTCAAAGCTAGTCAATAGAATGTTTGAATGAATCTAAAGTAATAATAATTATACATTGAAATGATTACAATAATTTACCTGACATTAGTGATAGTGACGTCATTAACGCCGCTCGCGTTGATGTCTTTGAACGTTGCTTTGTACCCGTCGGGACCGCCGCCGAGAGCGATGGACAATTCGTCTATTAGTATTGAATCCGACTGGAAATTGAGATAATAATTATGTGATATTTAGCTATAATTGATCAAAGTTTTTATAAACTTGTGTAGATTTGAAAATCTCTATGAGAAAAAGAAGGAGGAGGTTACTCAATTCGACCGTACTTATATATATTTTTAACCGACTTCCAAAAAAGGAGGAGGTTCTCAATTCGACTGTATTTTTTTTTTTTTTTATGTATGTTATATAAGAACTTTTGACTCGGTGGAGCGATTTCGACAAATTTTCTTTTAATCGAAAGGTGGTGTGTGCCAATTGGTCCTATTTAAATTTATTTGAGATCTAACAACTACTTTTCGAGCTATATCTAATAATGCGTTTTTACTTGACGCTTTTTTCGTCGACCTACGTTGTATTATACCGCATAACTTTCTACTGGATGTACGGATTTTGATAATTCTTTTTTTGTTGGAAAGGAGATAGCCCAAGTTTAGTACCATGATAAGGAAACCAGGATCTGATGATGGAATCCCAGAGAAATCGAGGGAACTTCTTGAAAATCCGCAATAACTTTTTATTAGGTTTACCGATTTTAATGATTTTTAATTTAATCGAAAGCCGAAGTTTATCATGTGGTCACATTTAAATTTCATCGAGATCTGATAACTACTTTTTGAGTAATCTTTGATAATGCGTTGTTTGATAACGTGTTGTTGTTGCGTGTTTTGATAATGTTGTTTTTGCTTGACTATTTTTTCGTCGATCTACGTTGTATTACTTATCGATGTAATTGAAGTCGGTTTTTTTTTCGTTTGCGAGCAAACACAATTATTTTATGTATGTTCGGCGATAACTTCGTCGTTTATTAACTGATTTTGATAATTCTTTTTTCGTCGGAAAGAAGATATCCCAGGTGTGGTACCATGATAAGGAAACCAGGATCTGATTATAGGATCTCGGAGAAATCGAGGGAAACCTTCTAAAATCCACATAACTTCTTACTGGGGGTACCGATTTTGAAGATTTTTAATTTAATCGAAAGCCGATGTTTATCATGTGGTCACATTTAAATTTCATCGAGATTTGATTACAACTTTTGGAGTAATCTTCGATAATGCCTATTTACTTGATTATTTTTTCGTCTACCTTCAATGTGTTACTTGGCTATGTAATTGAAGTCGGTTTTTATTTCATTTTAAAACAAACAAAATTATTAAATTTATGATTAAGTTATAATTATTATTAGAGATAGCTCAAAAAGTACTTAATAGATTTCAATCAAACTTAAATAGGATCACATGACACCCACCACTTTTCGATTTAAAGAAAAAGTCATCAATATCGGTCCACCCAATCAAAAGTTCTGAGGTATACATAAAAATAAATACAGCCGAATTGAGAGCTCCCTTTTTTGAAGTAGGTTAAAAAAATTACATAAAACATAAAAAACATAATAATACTTAAGTGTTAATCTTATACATGTGCATAATTATGACAACTAACTGACAACTGCAACGTAACTTTAAAAAGTTTTATGAAATTACATAAAAAAATTTAAACCAAAATTAGAATTATATGATATCAACTTTTACTTAATTCAAATACTTATTTTGTGAGATGAACACAAAAAGTTGCTATAAGTCAATTAAAAAAAAAAAATAGTTAACTTAATACGTATGCATCGAAAGCAAATGTATTTTGAAATAAATAAAATACTTTTAGCTTAATAATTGTATTATTTACCTGTTCAATATCTAGTTCAGGCGCCCCAGTCTTAAGATGATCTATAAGGTTGTTGAAACTTTTTAATAAGCACGCGTCGACATCCTCGTCCTGTTTTGAACAGTGGCCGCCGAATACATCTATAAAGATAAAAATAAATATATTTAAAACTAATAAATAATATACACAACTAGCTGACCAGGCGAATTTCATAGTCATTTTTGTTTTTCTTAAGTATATGGCTTTTTCTAAGTATTTTTTGACACTGACACTGTCCTAATAATAATTAACATACAAATAAAGCATTCAATTTTGTGCAGTTGTTCTGAAATTATGGACGTATATACATATTGTCGATTCATTTTTATCTATACAGATATCCTTGTATATATAATAATAATGGTATTTGCTCGCAAACGAAAAAAAAACTGACTTCAATTACATCGACAAGTAATACAACTTAGGTAGACGAAAAAATAGTCAAATAAATACGCGTTATCAAAGATTACTCAAAAAGTTGTGATCAGATCTCGATGAAATTTAAATGTGACCACACAATAAACATTGGCTTTCGATTAAATTAAAAATCATCAAAATCGGTACAACCAGTAAAAAGTTATGCGGTATAATACAACGTAGGTCGACGAAAAAATAGTCAAGTAAAAACGCATTATTCGATATAACTCGAAAAGTAGTTGTTGGATCTCAAATAAATTTTAATGGAACCAAATGATATGGTGCACCTTTCGATTAAATTTTTTTTTGTCGAAATCGGCCCACCCAGTCAAAAGTTCTGAATACATAAAAAAATACAATCGAATTGAGAACCTCCTTCTTTTGTGGAAGTCGGTTAAAAAATACGCATTATTACTAAACCAAAATCAAAAAAAAAACTTGTTTTATCTTATGTAAATCAGCATGACGCTTAAAATTTTAGTACAAGTTATGGTTATTGTTGGAAGTAATATTTTTTTATTATCGCTAATAAAAATGTTTGTAATTACTATATTATTGTTATATTGTATAAAATAAAACAATACGCGTTAACAAATGTTACATAATCAATATTCTGTGACTTTTAACCATCTCCTAAACAACATATGTAAAATATTTTTTATTAATATTTTTAAATTCAATTTTTTTTGTGTAAAAAATAATCTTAAGGATAATTTCCATATTCAGAAGCTTGTGTAAAGTAGAAGTTTATAGACTCTAAAAGTCTTTAGCAGTTTTCGTCTCTTAGTAGCGGAGCAGTAAATATATCAGTTGGAAAAGTAGAGTCGTCTTGTAGAGAATTTTACTCATATAAAAATAAATATATTGTACTTAAGTTTTGTATCTGCCAATATTAAAAATCAATAATCTAAATAAATAAACAATTGCGTACAATTAATCATACAATTATTATCGTAATAAATGACCATGTGTCAGATAGGTACGTTTTATCTAATAGATAAATTTTGGACTGTTTTGTTGCTAGGATGGGATTAAAGTTCTAATGATTAAAGTTGATTTATTCTCTAATTCGACATAAAACATTAGGTATATCTTGTAATTAAATTTATCTCTCTCTCTCTTGTCGGTCCCTCATGTCCCATGTCAGTGATGTCACATGTCAGCATCAGGGTTGCATCTGGAGCGGATGATTTGCCTCCACCGGTCTCTGTCCATTGCGTCTCTTACGAACGTGTAAAACTTAGTGGCAGATGAGTAATTAAATTTAAAAGTATGACATACGAGTATAAACACTTATTATTTGTATGACACACTTTTTCAGTGAAATTCTTTTGAGCTAAATATTACAAGCCGTGATTAATCGGATGTCAACAGCTTTCTTTCCTTACGGCACTTATTATGCGAGTCAGCTTCGCGTAACGGTGCTTCGCTAGTGCAATGAAACAATAGAGCCAGATGCACGCTGAACAATAGGCAGGCCTTCGGTCAGTGGACGGTGATATATCATACAATCACCCAACCTCTAACTTATAACATGTGTGTAAAATGATCATGGCTGATGACAGATGACCCGTGGTTTCACACGGCTCCTTTGTTACATTGTCTAAGTTGTATCGTGATGTTTTATAGCCTGCAACTTCGTTTGATAAATAGGCTTTATTACAAAGATAAATTTTTAAAGCGAGAGTAAATTATTATGCTGTGAGTATATTTTCGTTTTTGAGTATTTATTTTTTTTTATTTTATTTTATTTAATATTAATTATTTTAAAATGCTAACCTACAACAGCTACGTAAGACGTATATGAGTTAGTATGCAATTAAATGATAAAGTTTTTTGAGTTTATTAGTGTAAAAAAAAACATCAAAATATTTAAAACGTTAATTTTATTCATTGTGATTGCGTAACTTCAACTTTCATTCTCTCAAAAATAGCCTTATTTCTGAATAATATTTTTTAAACAGTCTCATGAATCGCTAGCTTTATATTCCGTGTTGTAATGACGTGCATTTTTATCATCTCATTACAATAATTTTTTGCAAACACACATACGTTGAAAAGACAATTCACAATCCGACAGTGTATATTATGTGTTTGTAATATATACTTTTGTAAATACGTAAGTTATTTATAATAAATGGTAAGTATAAACAATTTCATTTGTTGGCAAACAAAAAAAATCGACTTTAATTACATCAACGTGTAGGTAGACGAAAAAATAGTCCAATAAATACGTTACCGAAGATTACTCGAAAAACAGTTATCAGTAGTGCTATTCTGTAAGAACATTTTCGTGTCTCGACAGCGGAATCCGCGGTGAGATATCAAATTCGTATTCATTAAAACTCGACAGTCCCGTAGCGCCACACTTGTGAGTGCGGCGACGAGTCGAACCCTGTTGCGTGAGAACGTTGACATTTAATAGTAGGTATGAATTCGGTATTCTGTAAGGGGATTTACCGCTTCACACATCACAATTCGAGACTTGATTCGACACTTGACTTCATGCACATATTCTAAAATAAAGTCATAAGAAAAGAATATCGATAAAATAAACACAGCCCTAAATTGCCGCTCTTCGATTCGACACTCACTTCACATCGCTTGTGCGTACGGAATGTTTACAGAATTCCAAACCAAGGTGAAGTGGGTTCGCTTTCGAAGTGAGCGCTGTCTCTCAGGTGAAGCTCGATATCGAAATTGTTATTTACAGAATAGCCCTGCAGATATCAATCAAAGTTAAATGCAACCACAAGTCAAGCACCACTTTCGATTAAAATAAGAATTATCAAAATCAATCCATCTAGTAAAAGTTCTGTGGTAACATACATTAATAAAATAGAGAACTTTCTCCTTTTTTGGAAGTTGGTTAAAAAAAGAGAAACGACGTATCACGCTTTGATGTTATAGTCCCAGATCACAGACCTTTCTTATTTTCTAATGGACAACGTGAATACAATAGAGTAGTACCGAGTAGTACCTGTTAGTGTGTACTGTGTAACGTATATATATCATCTAGTAAGTATACCGTGCAAACGTTGTTTTACCATATATGTTATTAACCCCTTAATACCTCCCCTTATAACTTAGGGGTATGAAAAATAGATGTTGGCCGATTCTTAGACCTACTCGATATGCACACAAAATTTAATAAAAATCTGTCCATAGCCGTTGCGGAGGAGTATGTTAACTAACATTGTGACACGAGAATTTTATAAATTAGATATATTCCCAGGTATAAACTGCTAAAGTAGTACGTAAAAATTGTGTGTAATAAGTATTGCCTTTACAAAATATATTAGCAATTTTGCGAGTAAAATTAATTCTTTATTGCGACAAATAATAAGGTTAATGAACGTATTCAAACTTATTATAAACGTGATGCTACTATTTAGTTTTCAGTTAACGAACAAAGCCAGTCTTAAACTAGTCCCCTTAATATCGTACAAAAAATTAAGTCTCAGATTAAGTTTGTTTTCGGCATTTAAAGTGTCAAAATATATTTTAAAGTTATCTTTTTCCTATGATATTTCAGAGACTATTTTAAGACTAGGTTCGCTCGTAAAAAGTCAACGTTGTAAAAGCGTGAAGTTAATATTAAATTTTAAATCAGTTCATTTTAGCACCACAATAAAGCCAACATAATAAGGTAAAAAATTACTGGTATAGAAAATTGTTAAAAAATCTTGCAAAAATTTTGAAATATAATCAAATTTATTGACTGGGAATAAATACTGCCTGTTTGACAGTACCAATGTTATATTTTTTACAATATTCACTGCAACATATGTGAGAATCTATAATACTCAAAGTTTGTAGAATTTTTGCGTACTTTTAGCAGCTAATATCGGAGAATTTGCCGTCAGTTTAAGCTAGCTGACTCAATATACCGTGACAAGTATGTTTGACATTCACAGCCGTTTGTTCCTAATGTACGCCACTTAGTGCCTGCGTCTTAAACGAAACGACCAACTGATATACATATATTTTTAATAATTATACACAAAATATAATTATGCGTATATTACGATTTGACACACACACACACACACACACATATGTATATATATCACTTCAGCCTAATACAGTCCACTGCTGGACATAGACCTTCAAAAGTTCGCGCCAAAAATGGCGTGAACTCATGTGTTTTGCCCATAGTCACTACGCTGTGCAGGCAGGTTGGTAAACGCAGGGCTGGCTTTGTCTCATCGAAGACGCTGCTGCCCGTCTTCGGCCTGTGTATTTCAAAGCCAGCAATTGGATGGTTATTCCGTCATCGGTCGGCTTTTTAAGTTCCAAGGTGGTAGTGGAACTGTGTTATCCCTTAGTCAACACCATTACCTTACGACACCTACGGGACCACCCACGGGTGGCTATATTCTTACTGCCGTACCTTTTTTTAGATATCGCAGGGGAGTCCATTTACAGGTGATATCCAGGACGCTCGGTCCTAGACCGTATGTCGGCTTCAGCACTTGGGGGTGCAATACTGACCAAACCCCCTGCGGGAGCCTTCAGTCCCTTTAATTACTGCCGTAACCACACAGCATATATAATTGTAATATATATTTTTTATATGGATATATATATATATATACTCACAAATATGAATATACTACAACTAGACTAGGGTACAAGGGTCACTGCCAACTGCGCGAACGGGTCAATAACGAAAAATGATAATCGAATTATAACAATGATCTAAATTAAGTTAAGTGAACTTGCGTGTCTAATAAAATACACAACAAACATAAATTACAATGTAGTCGAATGATCATCAAAACTAATATAGTAAAGTTGAATAGTTTGTTTGTCTGTTTGTTTGTTTAAACGCGCGAATTTCAGGAACTACTGATTCAAATTGAAAAGTAGTCAATTTACCGAGGAGGGTTATATGCTATATAATATTTTATTTAAAAAAAAAATAAGAAAGAAGTGGTCTCTGCCTACCCCTCCGGGAAAGAGGTGTGATTATATGTATGTATGATATTTTAGTACGTTTTTCCCCAAATTAACGCAGGCGAAACAGCGGGGCTCAGCTAGTGTAGGCGATGGTCAGCTGCTGGGGTCGACGACCGTTCAATGCAACCTTGTCCGCGAAACTCGAGTCGATCAGTAATACCGTTTATCGACCGGTAATTAATCGCTCAACCTGATCTATACATATGCATTCTTTCTTAGTATTGACCTTAATACATATCTGTGTTGCACTATATATAATAGTGTTACGATTAATACATATGTGTATTTGTTATGTTGTTTTGTCTTACGTTGTCTGGTATTAAGTGTTACTCTTTCGTCGACTATAGATATTAAAAGTTTCAAATTTATAGTTGTTATGTAATTATGTATAAGTAAAAGCAATGTTAATTCCGGACACGTTCATAAATCAAGATTTATTTGTTTAGCACACATTCCAGTTTACTTCTGGTAGAAAGTTCAACAGATTTGGAATTTCTGTAATTGTAAACGAAATTAAATAGAGTTAAGTTATCTAAAACATGGACATGAAGTTTAATTAGGAACAAACGACCGCGTGTGTAAGTTACGTTTTTTTTAAAGTTCGATATAAATTTATTATTGTACTATATTCTATCGCCTGCAGTCATTTATTTCAGTAATCCATTCTTATATCACACACGTAGTCAATCCAACATTTCCTCTGCCAACACATTCATCTACATTCATATCTAACATACATTTGGGTGCATGGCATTCATCCTAAGTGTAAAGTACATTAAAATAATGAATTCATTTAATTCTAGTCACATCAAAGTCGTTAAGAATGCAAAACGCATGTCATAAAATGTAAAGCTCGGGAACATGAAATTTATTAATATATTTATTTTTAGTTGTAACACAAATCGTTCAATATCAACCTCTACTTTACCTTGGAATTTTTTTTTAAATTTTATTTACAAAGTCGCGCTTCTTTATATGAAGACTCACGGATCATATGTATTATTTATAAAGCAATTAGACTGCGACAAAAATGGCAGGATAGTGTTTATATTTATTTTATGTTTTAGCACATTTTTGTTGTATGTTCGTTTGACCTTTTGCTGATTTTGAAATTCGGATAAAAATTACACACAATGACGGCTTACGCCGAACGGTAAATTTAGTATAGTATTGGGAACGGAAAAATTTATGAAGCAAGTAATAATAAAACAACTAAAGTGCAATTAGTATATAAAATCAGAAGGGACTTTTATATACAAGTCGCGTAGCTCAGCAGTTCACGTTTGTCGTGAGAAAATAAAGTTGTGCGCTGAGCTAAGGTTGGAAGAACTCGGATCCCCAACAAACGATACGATACGATCTACGATAAAAACCTTACAGTACTTTGAGTACAGTATAGTGGCATTACACGAGAATTTGCATGTGTGTATGTGTGTAATTATATAACATTGTACAGATGTAATTGTTACATGCGAGCATAAGCGTAACAAGTCAACTGCAACTAATTCCAGTGGTTGGAACCGCTTGACCCTCTTAGAGTCGAATTACTAAGCATCGAATATGTTATGACCACTAGGGCCATCACTTTGAACCATATCATCACCTAAACTACTAAGACGAGACATTTTCGTAATTATTGAGTTGATTTATATAATACACAAAAAAATATTTTACTACAGAAATAAAAGTATTTTTTTATTTCCGCGTATTTTTTATTTAAGCGTACGGCTCACACCAGAGAACACCAAAAGCATCGCAAGCGCATGGCATGTGCAGTAATGGCTGTTTATAGTATTTTTTGGAAATTTAAAAAGAGTTGCCTTGATATATAGTGTTTTAGATTTTTTTATATCTTTCCTGAACGGGACCTCGAATTTTTTTCTAAAATATAGGATATATCCAAGAGATATAAACAAATGGCAACCCTAGGCAAAGCAAACCCTGAAGACCGGATATCTACATTTGTCTGACAACCGGTTACGTTAGTCTAATGATCTTTTAGTTTTTCAATTGAAAACATAATTATTTATTCTTATAAACTGATATTAATGGATGCTTTGTAAACAATGCAAGTGTGATTTGAATGTTATTATTATTTATGTTGTATCATCAATGAATATCATCAATCTCTAATGTTTTCTTTGGATTGTATAATCTTGATTCACATATCCCGAAAAGAATAAAAAATGTTTCAGTCTATGTTATTCTGAAATAATAGAAGCTAAAATATAATAAAAATTAGTTTAATTTAAATAAAATTATATGTTTAATTAATCTGAAATAAAAGAAAATTACATAAATAACATAAAGATTATTTTTTACAATTTGTTTTTGTGACTACTTAAGATGACATAAGACGATAAGATGACTACGTGTTAAAACTTTTTTAATTTTTAGCTTTATTTATAAGGCATATTTAGAACTATCGATTATATGGTTTAGATATATTATTTTTAATACGAAATATCAATATCTAATGGCTTAGATTTGGTATGACAACCATAGTCCTTGCTATTAAGGATAGGTACACCAATTTGTATTGTACTTTCTAAATAAAAAGATGAGTCATTTATATAATTAATTAATTTTTTACATTTGCAACATTTTTTTTTACTGTAGTCTGTGTATTTAACTGTGTATGAAACTTGAGTTTCAAGAAAATGAACGGAAGCATTAGTTACCGTGGATAATACCGTCTTTTAATAAAAAAAAAATATCAGTAGCCGAAGGATTTATCAAATTTTACCTATGATTGTTAGGCTATTTAATAACATATTTAGAATTACGTGAGAGACGCCTATCTAGTCACTAATAGCAGTAGGTATCTTAATGATTATGAGTATCCCACAGTCTTTATCAATCAATATTATTAATCTCTAATCTTTATTTTGAATTAATATAAATTACTCATTAATATTTGAGGAATCTCTGGCCTAATAGAGATATATTTACATGTCTTCATGTAAATGTCTGTAATAAATAAGTTAACAGAATATAATTAGCTTAGCTTTCTTTTATTATAAGTACATCGTACATAAAATGATATTGAATGGGCAGTATAAAGAAGATTTTTGTTAAAATTATTTCTAATATAAACAGATTAATAAAATCAGTATGATAGAACATTTTCACATATTGTATGGTTGACTTATTTGTCGAGATTTTCAGTAGTAGCATTAAGTATATAAATAATTATATAGTCATCAGTATTTATAATTGTTGATTGTTAATACGAATCAATCAATTATGGTAGAATTATACAATTAAACTCTAATTAACTTTTTCAGTAAATATGAATATACAAGGAAACAAATATGACTTGATTTGAATCCATTAATCGTCAAATCGATCCTTGCGCTCAAGATCACATTGCGCGATTATCGTAGAGTGAGTGTCCCCTTTAAGTCATAAATAAGATTTCTGACTACTTATATAACCCATACACGTAACGTGATTAGAATCTCATATACAATAAATTATTATTGTCATTGAAATACTTTGGGTGAGAATATTTTTTATTCGTTAAATTTTTAGTTACGTCTACAAATAAAAAATGCTATTTATATTAAGTGCTGAGTTAAGTATTTATTTCTTCTTTGAAGTAGAAAAGAAATACTACAGTAAGATACATTAGCTTTTTTAAAGGTTAACTATAAAATGATTACTACTTTTATGGTCTTAAAAATTCAATTAAGGCTGTAATCTCGATCGCATTGACTATTCTCCTTGATTTCTTCTCCATTCTATGTACCTAGCTAATATTAGCAAAATCATTCGTGCTATTTTTGCGTACTACTGGATGCTAAAAATAAATGAATGAATGAATATGGAACTACTTCCATCGTTGAAAACGTAGTTAATGCTCAGATTGGTTTCCAATTCATATTTGAAGTTATCTAATAGTTTTTATATACTTTATACTTTTTATATTTACGGCCAGCTTTAATGACAACAATTTTTTTAATTAATTGGTATTTGCAGTATAGTATAAAGAATATTGACGAAAATAATCATAAATATAAAATACAGGACAACTATGCCATTACTTAGGAATTCATTTCTAAATCTCCCTAAATTATAGTGTTTGCTGTAAGCGAACGAGATGGCATCTGTCACTCTGTATTACACAATTTACTTGTCTTTATGTATTTCTCGAAAAGCTTCCTGAACAATCTATGTATGTATATAAGTTATTAATAATTCTGCACAGATAATGACGATATTCTTACATATATTTTTGTAAATATATTTTGTAGCAGTTTTGTTTTGTTTATGTATTGTTATATATCAATAAAAATACTTTATATATATATATATATATATATATATATATATATATATATATATATATATGTGTGTGTTATATGTAATTTTTCTTTCAATATGGATAAGCAATAAGTAAAAAGTTTAAAACTTCATTGTGCTTTCAAAGAATTTGTACGTTTTCGTGTATTGTCCACACACTTAAACTGTGAAGTTTATTATTATTATGCATTTAGGTCAGTAACCAGAATGACATTCAAAACATGAAATAAGTATACAGCCAAACGGACCGTAAACAGCCTAAACAAATTTAATATGGCAATACTAATGATAATAAAGCTTGGACATTGAACTCAATGCCGATATTTCTAAGAAAGATTAGTTTGAAGAAGCCATAAGACAAAATGTTTACATTTAATTTTGTTTATAACATAAATTATAAGAGATCATAAAGTTACTTGGGCATTATGGCATATGTCTACTGCATCCTACTACAGCTACTACTAAGCTCTGCTCTGATTCGTTTATAAGGAAAACAATAACCATTAAAAACGTAAATAATAAGTTATTAGCATTCAAGAATTTAAAAACTAATTTTACTTAAAATTTTATTAACTGTTTCTAATGAAGTTATTTATTTGTGTTTATACGAGTATATATTACAATGGAAAGTATTTTAATTTACTTAATTATTTAGTTAATGATTGTAGCAACATAAATATGAGAAGAATGATTGCAATGGCACAAATCATTGTTGAATTTGCTGCAGCAAAGTGTAACGTTGTATTGCAACGTGTAGTAATTCATTACAAATGTATACGTTAAAATAATTTTCCTTTGAATTTATGTATCGTGTCACTGAACATCTAGTGACAACCATATTATGTCATGTATGGGAAAGATGTTTAGAAAAAATGCCTTTTGATGTAATCTATTCAAAGGCAATCGTTAGCAGCGACGCATATTGTAGTCGGTAAACGAAAAACGATTTTTCCTATAATCCTTATGTAAACATACTTAGGGTTTGTTTCACAATGTACAAGTAAAGTAGCCGATAGCTATTTAGCCAAATTAATTATGTGACACATAAAAGTTCTAGTTAGTCCTGATTACGTTTCACCATCATCTTACCTATAAATTTATTTGGCATAATTTGGTTAACAATTAATAAAAATACGTAATTTACAGCATGTTTAGTAAGTCGAAATCTTATCCTAAAGTCCGTATCATCCAACGTTTGTACATAATTAATGCGTTGTCGAAATACAGGATTCCTTCACGGTCTATTTAAACGATACATAAAATCATCTAATTCGTCATCAATTATATCAAATATTTTCAATTTTCAAATTTTCTTGCATAACTAAACAAATTTTACAACAGAAATTATTTGAATCACAGCTGTCAATCCCGTATTATGGCTGTCAACTAATTTATATGGCAGATAAATTTGCTATTGGCCAGTTGATCTGACATATAGTTTACTGGGTACTTTATTTGCCAGCTAGTGCTATTTACCAATTGTGAAACGCAAAAGTTGTCGTTATTTGATAAATAAGTTGCAAGTAGCTTATTGGGAAGTTTATTTGGACATTGTGAAACTGGCCCTTAAACTGATTGGAATTGACTGAAATGTGGTTTGAATGTTTTTTTTTTGAATTTGAATTAATTGAAAGGAGAAATTTGTTGCTGATATAGTTTATGTCACATCTAGGTTACTAGGATGGGCTTTATCAGCAGGAGGTAGACGTCTCCTTAAGGTTAATTGCCACTCTACTGGTAATCTTCAGCATTCGCAGGTTACAGTTTATTGCGACTAAAAAAGATTTAACAGACAAAGTGGAGATTGGTGGTAAAAAATTCAACTGAAGCTCGACTGGGGGAGGAGACCTTACAGAAGATTACAGCTAAATAATACTGATTTCAACAGTGTTGTGTTTCTGTGGGTTGTCATATTGTTTATCATGAATGATAAATAATATGTAACTGGGTGGTATAGTGTTATTTAATTCCAAGCTTTAGTTACTCCTTAAGGAGTCCTATGAACAGTTTAAGCTTACGTGATCATGCCCATAGAAAAAAGGGTGTATGAGATAACGAACCGTACCATGTGGATAAATCGTAATTGTTTGTGATTTGTCGATTCTTTTGTATTTATTGTTTTATAAATAATTTAAATTTATTATTTAATTTAGTTTGAATAATTAGTTCAATATATAGTATAAATAACTTACTAAATCCTTACATACATACATCTTTATAAACTGTTAATATTCTTATTATTTCTAAAGTAAATGTTATAAAAGATTATGAACATTCAACAATGTTTTGTAACTGTCACCTGTGGCATCATTTTATTATTTTTTCAATGAAATGAATATATTTTTAAACGATTGATATTAAGATAATCAAATTTCAAAATTATTTTAAGTAAATTTTTAACAAAAAAATTCATTACATCTTACAAGCTACTTTCAGGCATTAGCCTTAGAAGCGGAAACATTGGTACTCGTATATAATAATATGTACATAGAAGTACAATAGCAATACACAAATACTAAGTAGAGTAGAAAAAGTTTTTTGTGGAGAGTAAAAACTGCATCAGACAAGACGTGCACTCACACTTCCCACTTATGTTAATCGTTTTGATTTCTGTTTGTGATCAGAATTTTTATAGACAGTATAAAGTGAAAATTCCGTGAAATAGGCTACTAAGAGACCGTCTCTTTGACGTGTAACATACAGGTATATGTATATATTAATTATATAAAATAACTTTTGTATTTTTTTCAAAAAAATATTAGATATATTAACAGATGTATTGATTTTAAAGTTGGATTTAACTGAAGTTAAAAATTAAAGAATAATCTGATTATTGCAAAACGAACGATAAAATAAAGCTATCTCAATAATTTGGTAGTTATAAAGAAAGCTAGTGGAGCATTGGCTTAAATGCTCAATTTTATCAAAAGTTTTGTAAGATATAAAATGTACAATTAAAAAATATAGTTAAATTTATATATAAATCCACGTTTCTGAGAAAATGAAATTAAACTTAGGTTATAAAGTCGAATATTATTTAGGGGAGTTAAAAATTATTTTTGATCATAAGATTTCCTGTTGTGTATAAAGTTAGGAACACATTTTAAAGGACCAAGTGTAGAGAATATATAATTCATTTTTCTACAAAATTTATGATAAACAGTAAAAGTTTGTAAATAGAATTATTTCGTATTTTCGTGTTTGTAAAAAAAATATTATTAAAAAAATAAATAAAAACTTCATACGATTTCCAGGAAATCGTAACGGATAATATCACTCGTCCGTCTACTTTCTTCTAAGATAAATTCACTTACTTGAATTTGAAGACGTCGGCGTAAAAATTGCGATGAAAAATATAATTAATACTTTATAAGTCTCCATTATAATAATTATCTGTAGTTACGCGTTTTTTAAATTTCGAAAAGCAAAGATATTTTTTTGCTTATATTTTCCCGCGCGAGCGTGCGTCGTGCGCAGCCCGTTGAAGCTATGTGTTCGCAAGTTAGCCGTATCTGAGCCCTTCACTTTCCATTATAAGTCCAAGTCCACAGGTAAAGCCAGTTTCGTTTTGTTTTTGTTTAGACCTATGCAATTTTTTTTAAAATTCAATGTAAGTTTTAATCGGTTGCTTATTGCGTATTTTTTCCTGAGTTTTTTACTAAAAAATAATTCTTTATGAAATATTGCAACAATTAATAATTAAAACCATTATAAATTTAATGATTATTATTGTTCGAACTTTAAAAAAAAGTTAAAACGACTTGTAAGAAATATATGTATGTTGTTCTTTGATTTGCCCGTTGGTACACTTTGTAGTGACCCTGTTTTCTGCTTCTGGAATCATAAGTTCGATTCCCGCCTCGAGTCTAGGTGTGATATATGTATTTATTTATATGTATGTATTATTTATATGTAGGTATCAAAAAATTATACGTATCTATATCAGAAGGCTGTTATCTATAACACAAGCATTAAGTTGCTTACCTTATGAACAGACGACCGTGTGTGTATGTTATAGATATTTATTTATTTATCCTTACTTTTTAAATAGCGGTTTGCGGTAGATGTTTTGATATTTATACGTAATAGGTATTAAAATACAGTTACATCGATTAATGTATTACAGTAATAAATTTTTATTTATATTTATTTTAAGCAAAAAAGAAAGAAAAGACGATTCTTATCAATCGTATTAAAATTGCTGGTTCGAATCTCAAGCATGCACCGTTACCTACCGGTTTTACCGTAACCGACTTTTTGATGCTCTAGCAATGGTCCGCCGGTAAAAATAAAACGTGTGTGAAATTTTATATTAATTTTTGCGTAAAGATATCATTACTAAAACTCTCATATACTTGGTGTTGTGTATTTATTTTCATAAATAAATAAATAAATATGTATGTACATTTAATATCCAAATGAGTAACTTAATTCCAATAACTAGTGCTTGCTCAGTGGTCGAAATTCGGCCAGAATTAATATTATAATAGTACTGTGTGGCTACGGTACTAAAGAATATAGCCACCCCCTCTCTTCCCGTGGGTGTCGTAAGAGGCGACTAAGGGATAACACAGTTCCACTACCACCTTGGAACTTAAAAAGCCGACCGGTGGCGGGATAACCATCCAACTTCTGGCTTTGAAATACACAGGCCGAAGACGGGCAGCAGCGTCTTCGGTGCGAAAAAGCCAGCCCTGCGGTCACCAACCCGCCTGCCCAGCGTGGTGACTATGGGCAAAGCACATGAGTTCACGTTATTTTTGGCGTAAACTTGTGGAGGCCTATGTCCAGCAGTGGACTGTATAGGCTATAATGATGATGAATATTAATCATAACCTTTTTTGGAAGAAGCAATCAATTTACAAATGATACTTTGGTTTATATTGTAAACTTTTTAATAATTTTCTTTACATAATGTACATTTTTACTTTGCTGACAATATCTTTATGGTTAATATATAAAAAAAAAAACATTCTAGTCTACTCTTTTAAAGTTTAACTCCCTAGAAGCTAAAGCTAAAAATTAAAAAAAATCATCTTCATCATAAGGTTCGTCTACTGTACTTGGGGTATGAAGGGCTGAGAGTTTGAAACCAGATTCTTGCATTTCATCCACCTTTGGTAACTCCTGCTTAATAATTTCTTCAACATTTAACTTATTCAATTCCTGTTGTACCTTCTCCCTTATCGGACCTTCCAAAGCGTCCATTATTTGATATCGCAAAAGATTTGGCAGAATATTCACAGCGAATTCTATAACGTAGTCCAATGTTCCTGCACCATCGAACCTAACTTGTATGTTACCGATGTCTAAATCTAAGTCTCTGAACACAGGTTTCTTTCTAGTGTCAAGAGGCTGCGCTAGAACTATTCTGCCACTAATATATTCTACAGAGAACGATGCCCTTCCCGCTCTAGAAATTAAACCACTAATCGCAGCAACTTCCCATTGCGTTGTACCTTCTAGCTTTTGAGTTCCGATTTCGAAGTCAGCGATAACTGTATTATTTTCCAATTTCAACGTTATGTTCCCTACACGTTGAAATGAAGATATTCCAGTTACCCACGTCTCCGTTAGTGATACTGTAAATACACTAGCAGTTGTGTTGTAGGCTTTGACTTTATACGGATCCATTTCCATATCTCTAACTTTCTTCCTAACATCAGCGATGACCATGTCGAGAGGAGATATCGAATTAGGGAATTGCATGTCGCCAGCTATTTCATCGAGTTTTTTATTTATTTCATCCCTTGCTTTGGTATAAGCTTCCTTGAGTATGTATGGCTTAATCGAATCGAAGAGGAAAGTTCCAATAGAGTTTACTACACCTTGCAACATTCCTCCGAAGAAACCGGCATTTTCGAAGTTCATTGCTATTGTATTAAAAGAAATATCTATCGCGATATCTTGAGCTCTTATTTTTCCGTCCCGTTCGACTCCTAAATTTGCTTTTGCACTAATCTTAATTCCTGTTATGTCTACCGTGAAAGGCCCCTGAACCCTATTGAGCCAGGTTGACATTGTGTAGTTTCCTCTAGCTTGAAGTTTGTCAATGGCCAAAGCAGCGAGAACCTGTAATGTTTGTTATAAACATTTATTTGTTATATTTTTTCGAGTTAACCACATGAGAATGTTTATTCTTGGAACATGATAGTATAATTCATAGAAATAAAACGATACCATAGGATATGACGTATATTATCAGTTATTTGTTTTTAATGCATGCGAAAAAATTTGTACATTCAGTTTTACTAATTTAGGTAGTCTTCAAGTTTTAAAAAAACTTTTTTGATAAAATTTGTGTGATTTTAAAATTTTATATACGTAGTAATATAATTTAAAATGTTGCCGCGATGAATATTATCTATATAAATAAAAATGAATGTTGCTAAGCGCACTCGAGTGGCTTGAGCAATTCGGCAATTTTTTTTGTATGTTCCTTAAGGAACACGGAAGGTTTTCAAACTAAAAAATATATATATAAACAAAAAATTATTAACTTTTTACAGAACGAAGTCTGTCCAGGCAGTTAGTATATAATAAATCTATATATAATATTCACAAATAAAAGGAAAAAAGGCGGATGGGTATATACAGGGTTACAGGAAAAGTCGACCTAGATCCGTTAAGGGCGTGTAGTACACACCATTTCTGAATGATTTCACTATGGAACCCCCCATCCTAAACTTAACCGTTTTCGAGATATTCGAGTTTTAATTTTTTTTATGAAAATGCCCAATTTTTCGGCTATTGAATTGAATATTTTGAATTTTTTTGACTCTTATGATTATTTTTTTGGTTTTTTACATGAACAATGAGATGCTTAATGACCTCAATGACTAAAATTGCACGTAAGTTAACTAAATAGGTCGTTGTAGACGATCGAAACTTAAGAAAATAAGTACAAATTATAAAAAAATATTTTTCTTTTCTGGATATCTCAAAAAATTATTATGGCACTTGCTCTGTAGATGTGCTTAAAAATATCTACATTTTATCAGCTATCCAACGAAGTATAACACTCTAGGTTATTTACTAACCTCAAAGGTGAAACTTAGTTTCTAAGGCTACATGGCAGTCAGAATAAATAGCGCTTATTTAATTAATTTGACTTAAGTTCAGCATCATCATCATTACAAGATCGTCGGTGATTGTAGTAAGCTAAATGAAACAATAAATCAGTTCAAAATAACATTTATTCACCTAATGTTTTTGAAGTTCATGTTCCACGTGTCCACCTCTATTTCGCACACATTTTCTCATTCTTTCACGTAGTCCACTTTTCACTACACCAATGGTTAATGTCCTTCTTATGTCGTCTTATGAGAACTTCCACTGACGATATGGGGTTGGGCTCACTGTAAACGAGGCTCTTCATGTGCCCCCATACATAAAAATCCATGGGGGTCAGATCGGGACATCTGGCTGGCCAGGGTAAAGGCCCACCTCGTCCAATCCATTTGTTAGGATAGTTAGTGTCCAACCATTCCCTAACGCTTCTTCTGAAATGAGCAGGGCAGCCGTCATGTTGAAACCACATGTCCCGCAGTAATTTTAATGGAAGAACATCTAGAAGGTCACCTAAGTCACCTCTTAAGAAATTTTCATAAGTATCACCATTCATATCTTGTTTTTGCACATTATTTTCTCACTCTCACCTGCATAAATCTTAAGTTGTCTCGCTCACACGCACCGGATTAACTTAACTTGACAATAGCCGACCTACGTTAGACCTACTACCTGAACCTTTTCAACTATGTTTTTTTCTATGAGTTTGAATATAACTCTAGGTTGTTATACCTCATTGGATAGCTGATAAAATGTAGATGTTTTTAAGCACATCTGCAGAGCAAATGCTATAAGAATTTTTTGAGATATCCAGAAAAGAAAAATATTTTTTTATAATTTGTACTTATTTTCTTAAGTTTCGATCGTCTACAACGACCTATTTAGTTAACTTACGTGCAATTTTAGTCATTGAGGTCATTAAGCATCTCATTGTTCATGTAGAAAACCAAAAAAATAATCATAAGAGTCAAAAAAATTCAAAATATTCAATTCAATAGCCGAAAAATTGGGCATTTTCATAAAAAAAATTAAAACTCGAATATCTCGAAAACGGTTAAGTTTAGGATGGAGGGTTCCATAGTGAAATCATTCAGAAATGGTGTGTACTACACGCCCTTAACGGATCTAGGTCGACTTTTCCTGTAACCCTGTATATATATATATAGTCGACCTTAATACCTTACATATTTATTCACCAATTAAAGGCTTTACAAGTATCATAAAGTATCAACAATTGCTTTTACGCTTCACGCTTTAGCCTGTCCCACTGCTGGGCATAGGCCTTTTTTCCCCACGTAGGAGAAGGATCAGAGCTCCACGCTGCTCCAATGCGGATTGGCGGATATATTCCCTACTATGAGTAACGATCGCTATGAGGTGTACATAATAACAACCGGGACCGACGGCTTAACGTGCTCTCCGAAGCACGGTGGTGAGAATCACAAGGACTGCACAAACACCCAGACCAAACAAACAGACAAACATCTGTATGGCCAATACAAACGGGGAACGGATATGGGAATCGAACCTGCAACCGCCATTGCAACAGCCACACACCAGTGCTGTGACCGTTGCGCCAACGCGGCGTCAAATGCTTTTAAACACAAAAATACCTATAATAATGTATGCTTAAATAATACTTGTAAACGATATATTGCAATGGTCAATCAAACAGCATTGTCTATTATAGTTAATTAGATACATACTACTTAAATTATAATAGTAAGTTATTAATTTAATTGTTTTAAAATTTTACCTCCATGGCTCCAATTTCAGCATTAACATATAAGATACGAAACTTGCTGATGCCGTAAACAGCCGTATTTTTGAAATATAGTGTTCCGAGAGATATAGATTGTTTCATATCCGGTACAAAATACGGGTCTGGGACATTTGCCCCGGGTATCCCCACAGGGTTAGGTTTCTTAAAGTGGTCCAGAACTTGCAGGATGTATTCGCTCATTTTTTCTTCGCCTTTCGCCAGTTGCGATTCTGTTGTTGTTGTGACATCTGGAAGATATTGCACCTTAGTTGAATAAAAACTGCGCTTATTTCGAGGAAGATGTATATTAACTCAAACAAAGTATTACACAATTGTAATCATCAATTATTTGTGACTTCATGTAAATCATACTTAAGGTATGGTTAGATATTTGTTATTTTTTTGTGAGTGATGTCATAGAACCTATTCATTGTAGTTCTTATGCCTATTAGTTTTTACGTATACTCGACACAAACAAATATTTTTTGTACATCATATACGTATGTATGTATTATTGATAAGACAAAGTTTTTAAAATTACTTATCCTTAGGACGATCGTATTTTAAACTGTATTCGGTAAAAAAGTAATCTTCAATATTAGAAATGACAAAGTTTGAAACGCAGTCGATGCTTTTTTTTGCTACATTTTTTTGTTTAACCAATGACACACACGCAACACGCACTTAAAACATTCTGTTGCACACACAGTAACAATAAAAGATATACCTTCGCCATGAGTGATCACAATCACAGACAGTAACAAAATAATACTGGTGATCATTTTCGGGACACTGACACAATCAATAATAATCGTCGACTGAATGAACATCCCGAATGGGTCGCAGGTCACTCCTTATCTCTGGCGCGTAACTAACATGTCTTTGAATGTACATCATTTTAATTTTATCATTGTCTACTTAAAATTACCATAACTCTGTGTGTTTTCTAACGATGTAGATTACTCAGCTATCACTGTAATTATGCTAATGACAACATTTTAGCAGTTTGTGAGGTAAGAAAAAAGTATTATTAAATAATATATGAAGTGTGTATATATATATAACATTATTAATAGCAATAACATAATTAAGTTATTACAGTTGACGGTTAATAAATGTGCTATTTACTATTTAAATACGTATTGATTAGGAGAGATATCTCTTAGAGATAATTTTTTGAATATCATATCAAAAATTGACCACTCCAGCGGGGTTCGAACCCGCGTTTCCGACTAAACGTGTCGGCGTTCTAGCCAATAAATAATCTTAGAGATAATGTCATTCTTGCTGTATTACATTGAACTCAAATTTACTAAAAATATTTTTTAAGTGCAATACAGAATATTATAAAATCATAAACAGTTACCTTTCTCTTTCTTTCATTAGCTATATACATAATAGAAATAACAGAGACAGAACATCGAGTATGAATTTCATAACATGAATCTACATCAGCGTAATCCAATAATAGTTTCCTGTGTGTAAGTATATGTTACAGTAAAAGCTCGAACTACGGTAAATCCTAAGATTTAAGAGTAAGTCTTAGGATTTTCCGACATGAGTTGGTAAATGTAAGGATTTTTGAAAATGAGACATTTTTTTCGGGCTTTACCATTACAATTTAGTACATGCTAGATTTTACCACTGACAGATAGTAAAAGTTGGTTTTGGGAATAAAACAAAGATTAATTCTTATTAATTTATTTCAGTCTATTACTAGTCAGTCTAGAACTAGTCATTTTAAATTATTTCCTAAATAGTAAAAATTAAAACAAGTAAAATATCCACAAACATAACAGAATCAGTATTTTTTATTATTTGCTTTATTATTGGTATTAATTAAGAGGTAGTAAAATATACTTTTTACAAACAAATTAGTTTGTAACTTAATAAACTTAAACACATAAATTGAAAAAAAAAATAGTTACAACACGGAATGCTAATGCGGCATTTAAAATTACAAAGTAATCCTAATGACTTGCAAGTGATTTTCTTCAACGAGCATTTTTTGAGACAGTTAAATTTTTTGAATCCTTGTCCTTCAATCAACGACAATTTCCCAACAACTTGTCGGAGACACTTCTTTATCTTTTTCTATTTTTAAACTTCTTCTATTTTTATAAAATCTTCAGCTTCTTTAATACCCCCAATTATGGTATCCAATTGGTAAAACTCACTGTCCTTTACACAACACTTTAAACAACGTGGTGGATTAAGCTCTGATCTCCTACATGGGGAAAGAGGCCTATGCCCAGTAGTGGGATATTACAGGCTGAAGCGACTGTCCTTTACATCTATCGCAACTGCAATAATGCTTTTAGGTGCAGTTTTAGCTTTGTCAATGTCAGGTATTTTCAATCTTACATTTTGGCCAACTTTCAGATTTGGATATTTATCAGCCGATACGGCCTTAATTTTTTCAGCTTGGTATTCCAAATATGAATTTTGCTTTGGTTCTTATTGTCTGCACAGCTTCTGTTTTCTTCGTTATTGGATATTCTTGAGCATGAGTTGCGTTTTCTGTCTCTGAATCGTTACATTGGTATTATTATTAATTTACTTGTCCTTCATCTTATCGATTAAAATCATTTCGTTTTCTTGTGTTTCATTTTTTACATTGTCACAGTTTACCTCTACTTCTGACTCATTTTCAACAACGCTGTCTTCCTTGTCCTGTTCAATTATATTTTCGACGACAGTATTTTGTTCCATATTTTTTAAAAGCCCAATCATCTCTTTAGAAGTTGTTGACATCGTAATGCCTATTTTCATTGGACTACCAAACATTACTTCATAAGAGGAGCATTTAATTCCCTCGTGATATGCTCTATTTTTCATGGCCTGGATGAATTTCAAGCCTTCTGACCATTTTGATAACTGATTGGTTTCCATCTACGTACTGAGCATATTTTCAATTTCTTGACTGGCACGCTCTACTGATCGTTTACTCTAGCTGTGTCTTAGCTTTCCAAGAACAGCAACATGCGTGTCGTCAAGAATGGCGAATAAATCGTCGTAACAAACATAATACTTAATTTCCCCATTTTCTTCCTTCATCGGCGTCATATTAGATTTTCTTCGCTGCCTATAGTCAAAATATCATAGCCCTTTATACACCTGTAATGAACAGCTTCCTTTTTTTTCACGTTCTTTGCAGTTTTTACTTCCTCTAAACACTTTGCGTATTTGTCCTTATCGAGATAAAAGTTATTGTCTTTCTTGTTTGCCACGAGCTCGTCCATTATTTCATAAAATTTATATTTTACACTCATTTTGATTCACAAATTACTTTTAGACATCAAAAACACAAACAGAAATCAAATTAAGGTGCGTGTTCAAACGTGTACAACAATCGACTGCGGCGAGTTGAAACACGTGTCTTTTTCGACATTTACCGTGCCTTGAATGTAAATCCTAAGACTTACTAAGTGATTAGTAGTAAAAGTGCGAAACGCAAAATCGTTCGGGCTTTTACCATTAAAATTTGGTAAATCTTAGGTTTTACCATAATTCGTGCATTTACAGTAACATATATACTATTTTAGTATTCTTTTATTATCTTACTTTGAATGTTATTTTTTAAAGTTTTGATTTTATTCAAGGATAAGAGTAGTACCTATGTAAGGTATTCACGGATATAAACAGGCTTTTCACTAAAAATAGTTTAAATCAACTTAGCATTTATCACGTCAGAGTTCCAAAAATAGCTTTATATAGCATTAAAGGATTAATTACGCTATTTTGTTTGCGTCATTGAACGTGTCTGGACATGTATATCGGCACCCTTATGGTAATTATATAAAATTCTCGTGTCACAATTTTAGTTAACATACTCCTCCGAAACGGCTAGACCGGTTTTTATGAAATTTTGTGTGCATATCGGGTAGGTCTGAGAATCGGCCAACATCTATTTTTCATACCCCTAAGTTATTGGGGGAGGGGAATTAAGGGGGTTAATAAAATATATGACAAAACAACGTTTACGGGGTCAACTAGTAATTTATACATATAAAGTGTATTTGCTACCTAATTGAACCAACCGATCAAAGAAGTTAATTAAGTTTCAATACTCTGTTTATCTCGTAGTTAAATTATAAGATTTTGCGTTCATTTGATATTTTGTATTGAGCATCCCCAAAAAAAAAAAATAATAATAAGCAAGTTAATTTTATTATTAAGGAAAACCATATAAATGATTTTATCTTATCATATTTTTCACATTATAATATTTACGTTATATTGTACTACGAGTATATATTTTCGTCCAAAACAACTGGTTGATTGTTTGGTAAGAACTGGTTAAAAATTAAGGTTAAATTTGACTAGCACTTGATTTCAAAGCAGGTAGAGCATAGCAGGAAATATCTTATTCAAAATCTCGGACAGTCCGACTGGAGAATTACTGCAACCCCACAGAAGATGCTAAATAATACTCCTCCAGTAGTCTTGAATTCCTGTATACATATATATGTTTTTGTATGATAGCAGCTCAAGGAGATGCGCTGTGATGACAGCGGGTCAGCAACACGCCTGTGATGCTTGCAGATGTTGCAGGCATTCAAAAGCTAAGGTAATCGCTTACTATCACATGGACCACACGTTTGTGTGCTACAATTATTTGTATAAAAAATTTAGCAATGACTAGACGTAACGCTTTGCAGTTAAAAAAGGGTAGGAAATAAAATAAATAAGAACTTTAAACATAGAAACTCGTTTGTCTGTTGCTAAGGTAGGCAGCTTAATTCCTGTGTTATGGATAGTAGCAGATCGATATATCTAGATATATTTTATTATTGATAAATAAACATATAAACAAATAGGCACATCGAGGTGGTATTCGAACCCACAACTCCTGGAGCAGAAAGTATGTAAAGTAGTAGTAGTAGTGGAGAAGTAGTAGTAAGCACTGCAAACTGCACTAACGTTCTAGTCATAATTCATTTTTACAAGTACTAACCAACAACTACAACTAAACTTTTTCATAGGTCTAATTTATGGAATTTAAGGTAATATGAATTATTTAGGAGCACACTCTAAAATCGAGAATTATTTTAACTAAAAATATGTAAGCTAGGTTTGTAAACAGTGTATTGTATATAGAAAATAAATGTAATTTCATTTCATTAAATTACTAATGTCAATATTTATATACATAAAATTACCAATATTAGTCCCTTGTTGATCACCAGTTATTCTTTAAGAATATTTCAGAATCATCTTCGAAAATAACCAGATTATTTACCTTGACCTAAAACTTAAATACAGGCATTATTATATATTAAGATTATTTTGAAAATTACTAAAACAACATTCTTAAAAATTGAAAAAATCATCATCATCGAAAATTATTTCATCTGTTGTATTAAGCAGTCTTAGTTCAGCAAGGTTGAAGCCACTCTCTTGAATTTTATCTATTTTGGGCAATGCGTTTATAATTAGTTCTTCAGTATTTATTTCGTTTAGTTCACGCTGTATTTTCCATCTTAAAGGAAGTTCTATTGCAGATATTATTTGATATCGTAGAAAAGTCGGTAATATGTTTCCTGAAACTTCCAATATATAGTCCAAAGTTCCCATTCCCTCAGAACCGAACTGTATATTACCAATTTCTAGCTGCAAATCCCTAAATTCGGTCTTTTCCCTTATATCCAGTGGTTGGGAAAGTACAAATTTTCCTTGTATGTATGCAACGGAAAATGAAACTCTGCCAGTATTGTTTATAAAACCGTTAATTCCTGAAAACTCCCAACAAGTTGAACCTTGTAATTCTTTCGTGCCTATTTCAAAGTCAGCCAGCAACGATTTATTTTCTAATCTAATCGTTACATTTCCAATTCGGTGGAAAGTAGATAAGCCCTTCAGAACTGTGTTGTTAAGAGCTAATTTAAATATTCCAACAGTTGAAGCATAGTCTTCAATATTCAATGGGTCAATTTTTATGTCTTTGATCTTTTTTCTAACGTCCACTAAAACCATATCGATTATTGTTATTGTATTGGGAAATTCAATATTTCCAACGACTTGGTCCAGTTTATTATTGATATCATTTGTCATGTTTGTTTCAGCATCTTCTAATAAATAATTCTTTATAGAGTCATATAGTATACCACCCATAGAATTGAAAATTCCTTGTAACACTGTTGCCAATATTCCTGCGTTTTCAAATTGCATAGTAATGTTTTTAAATGTTATGTCTATAGATATATCTTGTGCTCTCAGTTGTCCATCTTGTTCCACGCCTAATGAAGCTACCACCTCACTTCTGATGCCACTTATATTTGAAGCAAAGCCTCCTGGGTAGGTATTGAACCACATATTCAACGAGTACTTCCCATTAACTTGTAGATTATCCATTTCAAAAGCTGCACGGCACTAAAAGAAAAATTGATTGATTGAAAAAATATAATTACCTACCTATAAATATATATACCTACCTATAACAAAAATTACCTCCATTTTTTCAATATTAGCATCAATGTATACGATTCTAAACTTATTGACACCGTGAAGTGTTGTGTTTATGAAGTCAAGATTAGTTCCGAAAGCCAAAAATTGGCTTGAGTCTGGTACAACAAGTGGATCTGGTAACTTAGCTCCTGGCCATCCTTCAGGGTTGGGTTGCTTATAATGTTCGAGAACTTTTAATATATACTCGCTCACTTTTACTTCTTCTTTCATAGGTGTTTCAGTAGTTGTTGTTGTGTCAAAATCATATTCATCATCTGAAAGTATTAAATAGCAATAACTTATAGTGGTAATAACAAACTATTTTTTACAAGGCGCTTAGTTTTCAAGCTCCTTACTTAATCAAGTAGAGCAAATAAATGTTGTGGGTCAAACCTTGAAATTATTGACAAAATGACACACTTAAAACAATAGTTTAAAATTAATATTAAGTTTATTCATACAAATAAAGCATTTTTAACTAAACAACATCAATTAAAAGATACTTAATTCTTATAATCGTTTTCTACAAGCATATTTTTCATACTTACTAAAGGTAAAGGAAAATAATACCGTGTCTATAAACTAATATCACAAAACAAAACCCAAACACTGCACACACCTTGACTGTTGACATGTGACAATTTTAAAATAAATAACAGAGGTACGAAATATACCGACCACATTGTCATATCTACTTTAACGTGCTTCACTCTAAGTCATGTCAAAGTACCATATGTACATTTAAGTGACAAATTTAAAAGGTCAAAGGGTTACTTTATCTTCAACGGAAATCGGAATTCTTGCAATAAGAGTACGTAATATTTATCATACGATAAGAAGACGACGTCAGCTCTTAACAATAATGATAGTATTTTTAAGATTAAAAAAAAAAACGAAAAAGATTTAAAGATTTGAAATTAAGGCTCATTGTTTGAAGAGGTTTTGTTTTAAGCATTATACACCTTAATTCAGATTAAAATAATAACAGTGAGCATTTGTTGTTTAAATGTAAATTCGTTGATATTAGAAAGATATCTTTTTTTAAATATTTTTATAATTTTTAGATTAACATTGACTGAAGAATTATAAGCGCATTGCAGAGATGTTGGCGCAATGATCACAGCAATGGTTTCTGGCTGTAGCGCTGGGGATTACGGGTTCGATCCTCCCACATGACAAACATTTGTATGTGCCATACAGATGTTTGCCGTGGTCTTGGTGTATGTGCAGTTCTTTTGGGTCTCCCCACCGTGCCTCGGATATCACGTTAAGCTGTCGCTCCCGGTAGTTTTCATGTATATCTGATAGCGATCATTGCTCATAGTGAGGAACTTATCCGCCAACCAGCATTGGAGCAGCGTGGTGGATTAAGCTCTGATCCTTCTTTTACATAGGGAAAGAGGCCTATGCCCAGCAGTGGGATATTACAGGCTGAAGCAATTAGAAGCGAATTAAAAGCTAAATTCCGATTAGCCTAACTATGTTTCATTTACTCATGTCAAATGTTGTTAAAAAAGAAGTAAATATAAATAAATTTATTTCGAATCGGGGTTCTCAATACACAAAATGACAAGCGTGGGAAGACCCGTATATAGGTATAATTAAAAGTGTTGATAGAGACCGTGAAAGTTTAATGTCCCTACGTGTGATACGAAGAATAGTGAACAAAACATAGAGTAGATAATAAATTTTATTGATTATTTGTTTTCCATCATTTTCATTACGCATATAGATAGCGGGAAGCGACTTTGTTTTATACTATGCATTGATTGTTACAAACACGGCTTGATTGTTGAAAACCGTCTTTATGATATTAGAAACGATAGCAACTGAAATGTTATTGATGCATGGGAAGTATCTAAATTCTTCAATGCCTTTAAGTTTTGTTTTAAAATAAAACAATGTTGTTCAAATTTAGACTGTTTAAATTGAAATGACTACATTCAACATTTTATGAGGTAAGTAGATATATACCAGAATATACCTTGCTCGTAATCTGAGGTAATTCGACTGGGGAAGTAAGTAAACGATTAGTAGGATTTTCTCTGTCGGTGCTCCGGAAAGACAAAACTCAATGCCTAGACCATGACAGACTGTCTATCTGTAATCTAAATTTAATCTGCCATATAAATTTAGAGTTAGTCATATTTTTATCTTGTTATCCTTTATATCTTTTATTTTTACTAACAATTATGAATCTTTTGTTATCCGACTTATAAACATTTATATTTTTATTTATATTTTTTTCATTTTTATTATGATAAGCGGAGATCGTAGCAACTTGTGTTTCCAATATTTTTTTCTAATTCTTTTAATTACTAATTTTTCTTTTGAAATATATAATTTATATTCTATTTAAAATTTTATAATTATTAATAATCTAATGGTAACAGTTTTGAACGATTCGCCCTTTGATAAGCAAATCCGTATTTCTAACGTCAATTTTATGTCGATTGAAATATTGACTGGCTTATAATCATTGACCTCACTCACATCATTGTGACAGAATGATGTATTGAATATGACTTATGTGAAGGATATTGAAAATAGGTTACGTATAAATGATTTAAATAACGATGAAAAACTGTATTTATATTATAAACTAGCTGTGACCGCGACTTCAGAGATATAAAATAAATAAATTTCTAAAATAAAAGTAGCTTTAGTTACTCCTTATTATATCAGCTGTCTACCAGTGAGTCTCATCCCATTAAAAAATCGATTATAAAACCGAAAAAAATCGAATAGAAAATCGACTGAATCGAATAGAAAATCAATTTTTAGTCGAAAAAAATATCGATTCGAATAGAAAAACGAAAAATCGAACTAGCGCAACCCCATCCGCCCCACCCAGGCAGACGACTGCTTACACGTGGTGGTTTTTGGTCGCACTATAGCGGTATCCATGAGGATTTTCCCCATGTTGAAAAAAGAGGGAGCTAGAGGGTATGTCTGACACGCACCGACCAACTCCTTCAGCTCCTCCGCAACTCCGGAGAGATTTCCTCGAACAGTAAGGTCACGTCCCTTTTTGGAACCGTGCTTTGCGGACGATCGATCCTGATCCATCGTCCTTTTACATTATCTCCTAAATTATGCGTCTAACTTAAATGCTATAAAAGAAAAAGTGTCTTTTTATAAAATTGCCTTGTTAATGGCGTATTTTTCATTCTCAAGGATTCATATCTACCTTGGTAATAGTAATGAAAGAAAATCATCTTTAAATTTTTGTGACCATTAATTCGTTGCAGAGTTATTTTAAAATTATGACATCTTCTAAGATATTCATTGAAATTAAATGATGTGAAGGACAATTTTGTTTAAAGTGAAATACTTGTGATGAATAACATATTTATTTGAATAAGGATTCATCTCTATAAAACCGTCTTCGCAAATAATGCATTATTTTAGCGCAACTTTGATTATCATCAAAAAAGGTTATAATGAGTCAACCTTAACAGATAGATAATTATATCATATCGCAGAATTTTTATAGACCTTTAAATGGTGATCAATTTATTCTTACTAATTTTTTTGGGTAACTTTAACCGTTTCAGCAGCGCACGCAGTGAAAGCTCTCTAAATAAATATTTTTTCCCGTTTTCGTAACTTTTTTAAATAATGTTGTTTAGGAAATAGCCTTTCTCGGTAAATGGATTATCCAATACAAAAATAATCTTTCAATTCAAAATAGTAATTCTTGAGATTAGCGCGATAAACAAACAAACAAACTCTTCAGCTTTATAATATTAGTTACAGAGTAAAACAGTTCGTTTGTTTTGAACTGTCTGAGAAGGTTTATAGTTTTATACATCCATATAAATCCATATAAAAATATAATCGTCTAAATATATATATATATATATATATATATATATATATATATTATATACTAGCTGTGCCCGTGTGTATTTAGTATAATTTAAGAGTTATTTTTATAAAACCTCTTTATACACCACATTTTTAGTTTTATTTGAGGCTGTATATGTTTCATACAAACTATCAACCCCAATTAAACCCCCTTAGCGGTGGAATATCGTAAAATCCGTTCTTAGCGGACGTCTGCTAATTATAAACTTACCTCCCTGCCAAATTTTATCTCTGTCCAACCTGGATGGATAGACTATCCAGCGGTTTAGAGTTCACTATTTATCTCACCATCTATAGAGCATATATTTTAAATTTCAAGTCTCTTACAGTTTCGCAATAAAAAAATCTGATTTAATTAAAGATATGGAAATTTTAATACAGATACAAAACAAGTTCATATTAAGTACATTACCTCATTCATATGCATTGACAGATGAACAGAATAATATACACATTGAATTTATATTTGTATAACCTAACTCGTTGGCATAGTAACCTCACACTGTTTGATATAAATAAATTCAACTCTAGATTTAAATTAACAAAGGATGTAATGTACTTGTCTTTAAAATGTAAAAAGCAAATAACAGACTTATTAAAATATGATATAAATCATTTATTTAATTATAATAATTGTAAAACAAATTCTAATTTAAATAATATCTCTATTGATATAAAAAATGCTAATTTAAACTAACTAAACAGACAAAACCTAAGCCCTGTTGCATAAATATAATTCATCAAAATATACAGGGCATAGGTGGCAAGGAGCATGAATTAGAATTATTATCTGAAATTTATAAAATTCATTTATATTTTTTTCTGAACATTGGCTGAAACGTTATGAAATATTTAATATTCCAAATTTAAGTTTGTCAAGTTCGTTCATTAGAGAGAATGCTATTCGCGGAGGTTCACTAATATTGGTGCGTAATGATATAGCTCATTAATCCCGTAAAGATATTGCAGCACTTTCTGTCGAGCGAACTGTAGAGTTGTCTTGTGTAGAATTACAGCGTTACGTTATACTTTGCGTGTACCGGCCACCCGTAGGTGATTTAACAGTATTTGAGACAGTAATGGAAGATACACTTAAGAAGTTGTTTAAAAGCTCTAAATATGTTTTAGTGTGTGGTGATTTTAATGTAGACATATTAAAGGACACAATGATTAGAAGTAGATTAATTAATTTGTTTCATCATCATCATCATCATTACAGCCTATACAGTCCACTGCTGGACATAGGCCTCCACAAGTTTACGTCAAAAATAACGTGAACTCATGTGTTTTGCCCATAGTCACCACGCTGGGCAGGCGGGTTGGTGACCGCAGTACTGGCTTTGTCGCACCAAAGACGCTGCTGCCCGTCTTCGGCCTGTGTATTTCAAAGCCAGCAGTTGGATGGTTATCCCGCCATCGGTCGGCTTCTTAAGTTCCAAGATGGTTATGGAACCTTGTTATCCCTTAGTCGCCTCTTACGACACCCACGGGAAGAGAGGGGGTGGCTAAATTCTTTAGTGCCGTAGCCACACAGCACAGCAATTAATTTGTTTAACTCTTTTAATTTAATACACAGATATTGTGAACCAACTCGAGTCACTAAGACATCTTCTACTTGTATAGATAACGTATTTAGTCATATTAAAATTCACAATCAATCTGTAATAACTGTTTTAACTTCCGATCACTGCGGTCAAAAATTCTCTCTTAATGAGAAAATTAACACAAATTCTCGAAGAATTACATGTAGACCAATAACGGTAAAGATATCGAATTGTTTTAGGGATATTGTAGCGCAAAAAATATGTAAAGTAGATATGATGGCACAGGATCCAGATGTAATCTATAATTCAGTTTTCAAATAAATTTTGATGAATTCTATAACATTTTTAAACTTAAAACTTTCGATATAAATGTAAACTTAAAATTTAGTGAATGGGCTTCTGAAGGTATTTATAAGTGTAGAAATAGGTTGTACGAACTGTACAGTATGAAGCAATGGAAGCAGGAGACTAGAATTTTGAATTATGTAAAAGAATATTCTAAACTTTTAAAGCTGTTTGTGTGGCTGCTAAATCAAAATATATCAAAGATAAAATTATTAATTCTGATGATAAAATTAAATGCACATGGAATATAATTAATAGTATCTGTGGGAAACGTAATAAGCAAACTATACCAATTGAATTAAATATAAATGATGCTGTTGTAAGCTCGGATGACAAGTTGGCTAACGGCTTTGAAGCCCTTTTCGATAAAATACCTATTGATTTAACTTCTTGACTGAATTCATCTTCAACTGATTCTACCTAACTTCTTAAAAATAACGTAAGCAAATGTAATGTTGATTTTCCATTCTCGCAAGTTGATTATTTAGATATTCTAAAAGCTTTTAAGAGTCTTAATATTAAAAAAACAAATGATCTGTGGGGCATTTCAGTTAAATTAATTAGTTCTATCATTGATGAGCTCGCTCCGTACTTAGCTTTAATTTTTAACAATGCTATTAAAGTGGGGTCTTTTCCAGATTTGCTAAAATGTAGTAAAGTTTAACCACTTTTTAAAAAGGGAAGTGGAAGTGATCCCAGTAATTATAGACCCATTTCAATCCTACCGTCCTCAAGTAAAACATTTGAATAACTTATGCTAAATCAACTTCTTTTCCATTTTAAAGTTAATGGAATTTTTCACAGTGAACAATATGGTTTCACTAGAGGTCGCTCTACGACAGATGCTGGTGTGGCACTTCTCAAACATATATATGACGCCTGGGAGAGATCACAAAATGCTGTTGGTATATTTTGTGACCTATCAAAGGCATTCGATTGCGTGGACCACGGGATCTTATTAAGTAAACTTGAGTATTACGGCGTTAATGGTAAAGCTCTTAATCTAATTGCTTCATATCTATCTAATAGAATTCAACACGTAGCAATTAACGGAACGAAGTCTTCTGGATCTGTGCTAAAAATGGGCGTTCCACAGGGGTCGATTCTGAGTCCATTTTTTTTTTAATATATATAAATGATCTGCCATTTTATGTTAAATATATTTGTGATAAAGTGCTATTTGCAGATGACAGTTCTCTAATATTTAAAGTTGATAGGAAAAAAGTAAATTATGATGACGTGAACGCTTCTTTGTCGCAAATTCAAGATTGGTTTAAAATAAACAATTTAGTTTTGAATGCCAAAAAAACCAAGTGCGTTGTGTTTTCGTTACCTAATGTTAAGCATCCAAATTATAATTTAATAATAAATAACGAGAGGCTTATTTTCAATGATACTACAGTTTTCTTACGGATACATTTGGACTCAAATCTTCAGTCGAATTTCCATTTGTCATCCTTGAATGGTAGACTCAGCTCCACGGCATTCGCAGTTAGAAAAGTACGACAACTGATCGACGTTGCAACTGCACGCTTAATATATTTTAGCTATTTCCATAGTGTTATGTCTTACGGCCTGTTACTGTGGGGTAATGCTGCAGATATTGAGACTATATTTATCTTGCCAAAAAAGGACTATTCGCGGCATTTACGATCTTGGAGCTCGAGTCTCCCTACGGGATGTTTTCCAAAAGGTGGACATATTAACGATCGCGTTGCAGTATATTTATAACAATATTATGTATATCCACCAAAATATTCATTGTTTTGAAATAAAGAGTAATATTCGCATTGTAAAGACGTGAAGGAATAACAAAATTGTAACTCCAAGTTTCCGACTGCGCAAAGTAAACGTTTCCTTTCTAGGTCATGGTATTCGCATGTATAATAAAATACCACAAACGATTTTGGAATTGTCTCAACATAAATTAATAAAATAAAAACTTTAGTTTTTATTAAAAAAATAATAATAAATAAAGCTTATTACTCGGTGCAGGATTACATAGTTGATAAAGATGTGTGGACTTAGGGACGCTGTATTTCATACAACATGTTTCTAATTTTGTACTAAAACACAGTTTATATATTATTTTCAAAAGACTAACTGCGGAGTTTCTTGCCGATTCTTCTCTGCAGAATCTACATTCCGAATCGGTGGTAGCTTCACTTTTACAAAAATAATAATTTATTTTTAAAGTTTTAATTTGTAAAATGACGATTCGCAAGTGCTCTTGGAGCCTATTTGAATAACGCTATTTTTGATTTTGATTTTGATTTATACTTACTTTATACTTTAGTATGTATCGATCTGTTTGTATACCTCATAAAAAAGTATAAATAAAATAATTCAGACAAGACAGCAAATATCCCGTTATATAACCTTATTTTTCCGATCGCGTCATCAATTTACTCAGAATGTTAAAGCAATTGTATTTGTAGCTGTTCCCAGAAATCGTAAATTGTAATATAGAGTTTTATAATTGTATGTTGTGGTAAGTCTGATCTAAATTGTAAAAAAGGTTGTACATGAACAAGGAATTGATATAATTTTAATGATTATAAATACGTGTTAACTGTTATTATCCTTAATGTATATTGAAAAACAACGTAAGTTTTTAATATAATGCCAATAAAAAAAAAACAAGATTATTTTTTTCCTTTTCATTTGCTTTTTTTTTATATATCACGTGTATGATTTCCTTATTAAGCTTTTTAATTGTGTATTATTTTAGTATAATTAACCGACTTCCAAAAAAATAAAGGTTATCTTAGAACTTTTTACTGGGTGGACCGACTTCGATGATTCTTTTTTTAATCAAAAGGTGGCGCTTGTCACGTGGTCCCATTCAAATTTAATCGAGATCTAACAAATAATTTTCGAATTATATCTAATAATACGTATTTACTTTTTACTATTTTCGTACGTTGTATTACTTTTTGGTGTGATTGAAGTCGGTTTTTTTCGTATGTAAGCAAATATAATTATTTTAACTAATGTGAAAGTTCTTATATGTCGGTTCTTAATATAAACAAATATTATTTGTATTATAGTATGTTGTTATAACGTTTTCTACTTTTTTTGTTATAAATGTATAATGCTGAATACAACTACCAAATCTGCTAATTGGTCAGTCGAGTGGATAAGAGCTTGAGTTTAAATTGCTGAACCGCTTTACTGCAGATGGTAAATGCGTATGCTATGATGCGTTAGAATCTACCCGAAATGTGAAGTTTTTTTTCCATAATAGCTATTATTATTTTTAAATCCTTAACTCAAGTCGGGTTGCTCCAGATTTCGAAAAAGATATTTCCTACTATACTCTAACTCTATAAAGGTATTCGAAAAAATCAGCGATTTTTGATACGATTTTAATTCAAATTGTTTCATCCATCCATGCACAATATTCACCAGACTATAATAAGTAAAGTAAGTTCTAAAATTTTACATTATTTACATTGTAGCTAATGTTTAAGTATTTATAAGAAAAAAAAATGTGTGTATGCAATTCACACACAACACAAAGATAGCCTACGACAATTTCTTCACCGAGAATATAAAATACTGTGTAATAATAATAAGCTGTGTAAATGCTGTGTAATAATAAAATTAAAATACTGTGTGCAGGGCCGGACCGTGAGTTTAGTTGGGCTAATACTACTTAAGGGTCCATCTAATTTGACCACGATTGAGAAGAATGTGTATTGGTAGCCGAACATTTTAACTGTCAGTTCGAAGTACCAACACCTGAACGCAGACTTGAATTAAATGAATCAAATGGGTTTGATTATATAAAATTATGGGTTCTTTCGCATTATCGTCTATTTTTGATTTCGACTTGACCTAACTTGGGGACCCTTGAATCTACGGGGCCCTGGGCTGAAGCCCAAAACGCCATGTGGTAGATCCGGCCCTAACTGTGTGTGTATTTTATATCCTTTTCTGCTGTATAATTATGTGTCTTTTCTTTATCGAACCGAATTTTTTTTGTTTTATCGAGTTTCAAATCACAAAGATTCTAAGAATTTCATTTGAAAATCGAAAACAAGTTTATTAAAATAGTTGAATATCACGAGTATTCCTTCAATTCAAATTAAGTCATTCACGTGAGTTGTTTTATGAGGAATAATGGATATATGACGTTGTACTTGTGTTAATTGTTTCTCGTTTATACTCATAAAGTTTAACTTAATAATACTTATCAACATATATTAATACATATAAAACATTCAGTAGGCACCTCAGCTGGTAGGCTTTCTGTTTCAATAAAATGTTGACTACTCTCTCTCTGACTCGCGTTTCTATAAACTTGTATGATATTTATTTATTATTAAAAAAATCGAACGTATCCTATATTTTAGCATGTAAGTGATATAGTAAGGAGCAACTAAAATGTTTTAAAATGTTTAATTTATCGTAACGAATTCCATCTTTTAAAATTTTCTTTAGTTTTGAGACCTTAAATAAGGATTTTAACTAACATATTGTAGGTAGATACTCTTTATTGTACACAACAACAATCAACACAATCACATATTACAAATAAAAAACAGTGTACAAAGGCGGTCTTATCGCTAGAGTAGCGATCGCTTCCAGACAACCTTTGGGCATATAGGACACAGCGTAGTGAAAGCGGTAGGGAAGTGTACACAGAGAAGTGATAATTAGTGTCACCTAGAACAATATCAACTATCGAGTACAAAAACACATACATATACAGCACAATACATCCATACAAACATATATACATACACACATACATATACATATATACACATATATACATATATACGCATAAAAATACTATACCTTATTTATTAATTAACTTACTGCTTGGGATATAAATAGTTTTGATACATTCAATTTACTTTGTGTTACAAAAGATATATAATTAACAGTTTATTTTTTAATAATACATTGATTTTTGGACAAGGAAGCAGTATTTTAGTAGAAATATATTCTACTGAGAACGTTTCCGTGTCAACTGAGAAAATATAATTTATCAATTTGAAAATTCAACTACTTTAAAGAAAAAATAAATCGGTTGTCTGTAAAGATTAATGACAAAGTAGTTATTTATCTAAGATAGTTTTATGTGATAGCGTCTTAAAGAAATATTTATGATAAATTGCATACTTTTATGAATTGAATTAAATAATTATTATCACTGAATTATTTCGAACTGCTAGCTCTGACGTCACGCGAGAAAAGAGTGTCAGAGTCGCGAAATAATTGTGTCACAAGCCAATCCTGCCTCTCTATCGCTTGTTCCGCGCTCTCGCTTGCGCGGCCAGATTCAGACGGAACGTGACACGTTTTCGTGCGTGCAGCCGGTGTTCATCGATTTATAAGACGTTATCAAGTCAAAACTGCTAATTAAAAAAAATTAAGGTTCGAGAAAATAAAAATAGAAATTAGTGCGAATCCTATAAATGTCTGTTGTTAAATTGCTTATCTGTAACGTTGATGTATGAACTCGATTCATACTGTGCTATGGTCCATTCAAAGTCTATACGATAATTTCGTGTCACCAAATTTAATCCAAAAATGACGTATTTCACAACGTTCCGTTTTCGTTGATATAAATGAGTACAATCGGAAGTCATTAATGACAGAATTGAATGGTATATCATTGTTATCATGTACAGACAACAGTATGATCTTAATTGACTCCATTAAACACTGTCTTGACGTATGACTTTCCGTAAAAATTCCGCTTTGCTGACATTCTCTTTGGAAGTTTATTTTTTAAATGTTACGTCAATAGCATTGTGCGTATTTCCGGAATTCCTTCCGACTGACCTTAGCGGGTCGTTGACTTTATGATAATATACGTTGCAGTCTGTTTATAATAATCATGGTATTTAAACCATATTACTGTGATCGTTTCGTCCTAATTAAGGGTTGGCAAAATTGAATTAAATTCATATAAATAATTTTAGGATGAAACACGAAATTAATATGAAGATCAATGCATGAAATAGTAGTCTGAGTATTATCAGTTAATTTTTTCTATACTCATCATCATCATCATCATGACTTCAGCTTATCGAAGTCCACTGCTAGACATAGGCCTACCCAAGTTTGCGCCAAAAATGGCGTGAACTCATGTGTGCCCATAGTCACCACGCTGGGAAGAAGAGTTGGTGACCGATGGGCTGGCTTTGTCGCACCGATGACGCTGCTGCCCGTCTTCGGCCTGTGTATTTCAAAGCCAGCAGTTAGATGGTTATCCCGCCATCGGTAGGATTAAACAGTGTCAAGGTGGTAGTGGAACTATGTTATCCTTAGTCGCCTCTTACGACATCCACGGGAAAAATGGGGGTATATTCTTTATTGTCGTAACCACATAGCAGTTTTTCTATACTAATATTTATTATTATTATATTTACATATTTATATACCTAGTACTTTATTTTTAAAGTTCATGATAGATAATGTGTAAAAATTGCAATGCATAGGTAAAGGAGAATATTGGATTAGCCACTTATAGATTACTTGGCTAAGTGGTCACAGTTAGTGGCAGTAGCGACTTCGATATCCGCACAAGAGAACCATTTGTATAGTTTATGTAAATGTTTGTCGTGGTTTTCCATTTGTGCTTGTGCAACATGACACAGGATTCATATCCTTCTGGGGATCGTTGACTGTGAGACGTTTGTTTACTTTGAAACAAAAATAAGTGAGATAAAAATCAGATCGTTTGTAAGAAAATTGAGATTTTATAGAGAAATATATGACAAATGTGATATTCAGATGTTTGTCACGGTTTAGGCGTTATTTATCTTTATATTGTGTGTATTTCCTGACCCCCAACACAGAAGTAATACATACTAGGTGGCGTCGAGTATGAGATCTTTATTACTATTGATCGATTCAGCCTGATATGTCCTGAGATCTATGCCCAGCAGCATGGGTCTCTATTTCCATGTAGAAAATTGGTGGAAATATTCCCTTCTATGTAACGATCTCTATCAGTATTTATTGCTAACTGGGGCTGACAGTTTTACGTGCAAGTTGTACGAAGTACGATGGGGAGATTCACGAGGACAGACACCCAGATCGGAAACAAATATTTGTACAAATACAAATATCCACCCTGAGCGCGAATCGAACCCGAGACTGTCGGTGCTTAGTCTCCTTCACGCACCACGATAGTAGAGCAATTGTATTACATCAATCATCATCAATTGTATTACACACAATTGTATTACAATACTCCTCCGAAACGGTTGGACCGAATTATGACATTTTGTGTGCTTATCGGGTGGGTCTGAGAATCGGCCAACATCTATTTTTTATAACCCTAAGTTATAAGAGGAAGGGGATAAGAGGGTTAATAACATATATGGCGAAACAACGTTTGCAGGGTCGGCTAGTAACAATATAATTGTTGAGTGCTAGAATTACGTCTTAAGAAAATACAGAATAATACTCATTTAATACTTACTCAAGTAATATTTTCTATTATTCCAACATCGGATGATAAGGTAGAAGCTTGATCGGTATGCTAACTAGGTAAAGTAACTAGACCACTAGATTACAGTTAGAAGTGATAAGTCCGATTGTATTACAAGCACGTGTCAATACAACACGTGAAACAATAAAAACAATAATTACAGCAAAGCTCGCTTTATTAGGACTACATTTCGCATCCATTTATGCATACCACTTATATATACGTACGTTTATAATTAGTACTAATTATATTTATAAACTAGAGGATTCCTATAGTTTTACATGCGTTAACGTTATAGTGTTCATGTACTTATAATGAAGCTGGAATAGGACAGAACAGTCCCCTTTTGTAGATTGAAGACATTGTGACCATTTTTTTGAAGACACTATTAATCGTTACAATAGTTATTTAACATTTTTTTTTCATATTTTTATAAGTCTGTCTTTCTGCCTGACTGTCTAAATCCTTGGTTGATTATACGTCCCGCGGGCCGCATGCGACCAGCCGCCTGTATTTGTGCTGCCCGCAACTTCAATAATTTAAATGTGATAGCTAACTATCTACTTCTAACCGATTTGAGTGAAAAACAAGAGTATGTTAAACTTTGGAAAAATGTGCCAAGCAATTATAAATGCCCAAGATATGTCGTATTTTTATTTTAACTGTAATCATTCGATATATAACGATAACGGCAGAGTGTGTTCACTTTTAACATCTAACTTTTTACTTATCCAAACTATTTATAATAATAGTGTGGATTTAATTGATTTTACTTTTGCGACTTGCTTACAAGTACCTTTACGATGCTTTGGCATAACGGTCACATCACTGCTGTTGCGCTTGCAGTCGTGGATCAAGCCCCACTTGTGACGAACATTTGTATTGGCCTCACTAGTCGTAGTCTGGATATTTGTCCTGTTATGTTTGTACACAATTGCCAATACTAAAGTCCAATAAGCTTATTAAAATATACAATATTAATTATGAAAACGGCAGGACTTAACTTCTAAAAGACCCTAGCGTAAATTTTTCTAGTCGTGTCCATTGAAAGGAGAGACGGTTAGCACTCCCTTTGACAAGGATGGAACACATAAAACTGGTGAAGACACAACTTTACCACATTTTTTAAGGTGGCGATTGGCGAATGCTAGCGCGGCCCCATCTCGCCCTACTCAGCCAGACGACTGCTCACACGCGGTGGTTTTTTTAGTCAGTAGGAGTCTGACATAACCCTCTGGCACCCCCGCGCCGAAGGGTATTCATGATGGACTTGACCCAAGTAAAAAAAGGTTGTTCCAGTCACTACGACTATGTTATGTTTATGTTTATTCTCGATTTATTTCCATTAATTGATTCAGACATTATGAATATGACGTTAAAACCACGATGTTTATTGTTTGTGATAGATGTTTCTAGTTCAATATGCTCTGTTTATAATTAAAAAATTGATATTTAATGACGCTATGTTCGTGAAAAATCGATGCTATTTGTTGTAATTAAGTCAAGAGCTAATTGAGTTCGTTCATCTAGAGTTTCGTCAATTATTAGTCGAATTTTTTTAAGCGACGGAAAGGCAAATAGAGTTAAATGATAGTACATTATTTTTAACTGACTTCAAAAAAAGCAGGAGGTTCTCAATTCGATTATATATTTTTTATGTATGTTACTATAGAGCTTTTGACTGGGTGAATCGGTCGTATTCGATATTTTTTTTCTTAAAAGGTGGTGCTTGTTATGTTTATTATTATTATTATTATAATTAGCTTGCAATATCCTACTACTTCTATAGGCATAGGCTTAGGCCTCTTTCCCTATGTAGGAGAAGGATCAGAGCTTAATACACCACGCTGCTCCAATTCGGGTTGGCGGATATTTTCCCTACTATGAGTAACGATCTGTTAGGATGGCTCTCCGTTAGTCCTTTTTAAAAAAACACTTTAATTACTGCTGCTAATTTATTTAATTAATTATTGACAACAACTGTTCTTAAGCTAAGTCGGACTCGAACTGTATTGAATACAATGGTCTTTTAATGTAAAATAATGAAATTGGAAGCGACGGGGTTTATCGCTGACTAAACAGTTTTGTGTAAAATTTAATTAAATAAATTAGCAGCAGTAATTAAAGTGTTTTTTTAAAAAGGACTAACGGAGAGCCATCCTAACAAATTTGGTGTCAGAAGTGGGATTCGACTTTTTAATATAAGACTTAGGAGTCTGCTTATTCGCGCTAACCTGTGTTGAAAATAATTTAGGAACACAGTTTGAATGATTCTCAAGATCCTTATTCGCGCTAACCTGTGTTGAAAAGAATTTAGGAACACAGTTTGAATGATTCTCAAGATCCTTATTTGCACTAACCTGTGTTGAGAATAATTTAGGAACACAGTTTGAAGGGGTCTTAATATCCTTATTTGCGCTAACCTGTGTTGAAAATAATTTAGGAACACAGTTTGAAGGATTCTTAATATTTTTATTTGCGCTAACCTGTGTTGAAGAGAATTTAGGCACACAGGATTTAGAAATGTTAGTATTTTTCGTGTCATTTAAATTATTGAAATGAGGTTTCGACAGACACGGAACCGAAACCCTATTTAGTTTAAACTATCATCGTTAACAACATGCACATTGGAGCGATTATTGCTCGACTCGTTGTTCGTATACGGTGCAGATGCACTTGATAGTGTAGTATTACGTGGATCGGTCCGAGAGCTATTATTATTTTTTGCTCTGAGTTTGCGACATTCGCCTATCAAATGACCGCGTTTTTTACAGTATGCACAAAATTTATTTATATTAAAATTCGAATTTGATTTATCATGATTACTATTAAAATTATTTTGTGCTTTATTTGATGAATTGACGTGATGAAGATTTGGAGATGAGTGCTTATTTTTATTTTTATAACACTCTGAAGCGACATGACCGCTCTTTTTACAAATTATACATTGTTTATTATCAGAACGAGTTGAAATTTTAGATAAATTATATAATTTTTCTTCTTCTATAGCATGAGTAATGGCTTCTGAAAGAGTTTTAGGGTTCCTACACCGTACTATGTGAGAAAATTTTGAGTTTAACCCTAATAAGAATGTATTCAAAGCTAAATCTTCCATTGCGGCTATTCGACCTAAAAGTTCTTTATCATTTTCGCAGCTGTAATGGATGTCGGATTGTAATCTTGTTAAACATGATTCAATACGTATAGAAAATTGCATTACATCTTCGGAAGGCTGTTGTTTGCATTGTTGTAAGTCCACTAATAAGTGTGTGGAGTGCTTTTTTTCTCCAAAAGTGGTTTTCAAAAATTGTTTAATCTCTACCCAACTACTAAATTTTTTTAAACAACATGCTAATTGCGCTTTGCCTTCTAATTGTGAAACAATATATTTACAAAGTACATTTTGTTGTTCTGAAGTTGCCAAGGAAATCGCATTTTCACAGTTAGTTAAAAATGCAGGCAACAATTCGCGATCCCCGTTATAAGGCTTAATAAATTTTGTAAGGACAGACAGGGTAACTTTGTCAGTCATTTTAACTTTTTGTTTTGGTGCTGAACTAACAGAGGAACTACTGGAAGAATATGCGATTTCTTCGGATTGCTCTTTCTTTAGAGACATTAATTAGTTTACTTTTATTTAATAAATCGTATTAACGAACTACGTAGAATACAGAAACCAAACAGAAAATATGCACAATAAATTGAAAACAAAATTTATAAACAGTAATAATAATCTTAATCTAAAATGAGTTCGAGTAAAAATAAAGTTTCTTGAAAATATGTTTTTAGAAAAATTAATAAATTCACTTCACTAAAATTGGCTTTAAAAAACTTTAACTGAATAAGAAACTCACATTACACACAGCGATACGGTGGCAGCACTCGGGAACATTCCGGGAAAGTTGCGTCACACGTAGTGCAGTGAGAAACGGCAGGCAGCTGGCGACTCAGGGAGTCGTATAACAGAATGCTTGTCGTCAAGTGGAGTTCTTCTATATTGGGGTGCACGTGGCTTGTGATGAACAGTTGAAGCTATCAGCGAGACCTTGATGAAAGGTCCGTTGAGTGGTTTTGTGATGCGGGCTCACACTTAGAAAGTGGAGGCTTACCGTCGACCACAGGGCAGCAGGAGGTGTTCGGGGGTGATGCGGGCTCACGCTTAATAGCGGAGGCTTACCGTCGGTCACGAGCACGAGTAGCGCGGGCTTAGGCTTTGAGGTGCCCAAGGCTTATCGTCGACCACTGCACAAGGACTTCTTGACAACGGAGCCAACAAATATAATGGTGCAGACGAGTGGAACGAGTTCGCGACGCCTACACCTATTAATCCCAGTACTTCGGTATTTTCCTGGGATCCCACTTCTGACACCAAATTTGTTAGGATGGCTCTCCGTTAGTCCTTTTTAAAAAAACACTTTAATTACTGCTGCTAATTTATTTAATTAATTATAGACAACAACTGTTCTTCAGCAGTAATTAAAGTGTTTTTTTAAAAAGGACTAACGGAGAGCCATCCTAACAGATCGCAATCAGTTATTATGTCGCTTCTTATGTGATTTTATTTAAATTTAATTGAGATCTGACGAATACTTTTCGAGACATATCTATTAATGCATATTTACTTAACTATTTTTACGTCGACCTACGTATTATTATAACGTATAATTTATAACTGCGAGTACTGATTTTAATTATTATTATTAGGAGTATTGTAACTAATGTTGTGACACGCGAATTTTATATGTAAGACTAGCTGACCCCGCAAACGTTGTTTTCTATATGTTATTAACTCCCTTAATCCCCCCTTGTAACTTAGTGTACAGCCGTTTCCGAGGAGTATTGTAACTTTGCCCCCTTAATCGCCCCAACTAAGGTAAAATAGATGTTGGCCGATTCTCAGACCTACTCGATATGCACACAAAATTTCATTAAAATCGGTTCAGCTGTTTCGGAGGAGTATTGTAACTAACATTGTGACACGAGAATTTTATATATAAGATTAGCCTACAACATTCCTACACTATTTCTAGGCTTTTATGCACACAAAAAAAAGAATCTTCTGATAAGCGAAATCAACGAAGAAATCGTTTGAAGTTTAATATAGAGGACACTTTATGGAAAATTTATTTTCAAAAAAAGGACAAAAGGCACGAATATGTGTACTTTTTGTTTTAACAAATAAAAATTATTAGACGAATATGTCACAATTTTAAAAATTGCAAGCCATTTAGTATTTAAATAATTAAATAAAATGCATCTGAATATATTTTGCATTTTTTAAATTATTTTAACTAGCCTCCATCCACAGCTTCGCCCGCGTGTATTACAATATTTTAACTGTTCCTCCCGTTATCCCGTTAAAATATAGTCTTTGTCACTTTATTATAACAAAGAATTCTCCTAGTGAAATAACTTTCAAAATCAGTACAGTAATTTTTAATTTTATTTATTATAAACAAAAAATATTAAAATTTCTTTAAAAATTTTCCTCTTTAAAATAATATTAGCCAAAACGTAAGTCTCAAAATCAGTCAATTACGCGCAATAAATTCGCATGACACACCACCGTCCACTTAAGCGTCTTTATAAAATTTCTTACACTCGCTTCCACCTCACCTTGATAATATTTAATCAGACATTTCTTGTACCTATATAAAACTATTGATCTCGCTGAGCAGTGTTTAGTAGTCCTGCTGTTACGGTCGGAAAATCAGTAAACTGTCAGCAAAATGGTGTACGCTATCACGGTCACTCTTATTCTGTGCGGTCTGATACATGGAGGGATCTTCACGCAAATACGTGAGTTATTTGATCAATTGTTTGATAGATATGAGAATAATGAGATGCTTATTTCGTGTATTACTGTGAACTTCCGGGTTGCATATTCGTTTTTAGATGCGTGTTTTATTGATTTTATTGTGTTAAATGCAGAAGTTAAGTCAAAATATATTTTAAATTGTTATTGGTAAAATATAGAATATTTTTATATGAAATAAAAAAAAAATAGAAATAAAAAGAAAAAAGAAAAAAGAAAGTTAGATCCGATCCGATTCGATTTGCGTTTATTTGAAACTACGACTTCAAATTCCGTTTCTGGTGACTATTTGTGAAAATCTATTAAATATTATTATATGAGGAAATAATTTTTCTAACTCAATAATAGGTAAAACTATTCTAAAAGGTTTTCCGATATTTAACGGATGTGTACTAGACTTGCCTGCGTTGGCATAAAAAAAAACTTTTTCTCACTTTTAGATTTTATTTATTTTACTAATTTAATACCGATTGAGTATCTCTCTTAGTGATAATAAACCTCCTTGTTTAAGAGTTTTACATTTCGAATTAATAAAAATATTAATCTATAAGTGGACTATATTTTATAAAAAAGTATTTATAATAATTGTAACCACGGTAAATATATATTCTTATAACAGTTTTGTCGTAAAAAAGTTATTATAATAAGCGAGTAATAAACGAGTCTGACAAAGAAATAATTCCAAATAGTAAACAATTTAGAGCGGTAGCGATTTAAAACTTCTTGGAAAAACCTTTTTGAATAATACATGTTCAATTTAATACCCTTAACCTTGAGTTTATGACGTTATATATTAAAAAAATTAATAAGATGCACAATGTGTTCTAGCATAACAATGGCCGGTTATGAGAAAATAATTCAGATTTAGCTAAAGTATGCGTAAGTACATTGTTTATATTTTCACCACGTACACGATGACACATATGCGAGGGAAATAATACGTTTCCTGTAAGCATGTAGAACATTCGTCTTTTCACGAATTGTAAAAATGTCATATTTTATTTTTATCTTTATTTCGGAAGAAACTGAATAGTAATAATTACAATTAACTAGTCATTTGATACTAGGACATAAACCAAAGAAGTTTTCTCTTAAAAAGTTCCAAAAATTGCACTGTGCAAAACAAACAAATTTAAACAAAAATAATTGTGTTTGCTTGCAAATGAAAAAAAAACGACTTCAAACACATCGAAAAGTAATACAACCTAAGTAAACGAAAAAATAGTCAAGTAAATGCGCGCTATCAAATATTACTCAAAAAGTAGTCATCAAATCGCAATTAAATTTAAATGGGACTTCAAAACAAGTATCAGCTTTCGAATAAAATATTAATTATTAAAATCAGTATACACAGCGAAAAGTTATGCTGTATAATAACGTAGATCGACGACAAATTAGTCAAGTAAATACGCATTATTAGATATAACTCGAAAAGTCAAATCTCAATCAAATTTGAATGGAACCAAATGACACGCACCACTTTCGAATAAAAAAAAAAACATTGAAATAGACCGATTTCAATGTTTTTTTTTTATTCGAAAGTGGTCCCAGTCAAAAGTTCTGATGTAACATACATAACAAAAAAAAAATACAATCAAATTGAGAACCTCCTCTTTTTTGGAAGTCGGTTAAGAACTCCATGACACTATTTCGCTAAATAATAATACCTTAAAGATTAATAGTAAATATGTATGTATAAGATAAATAGCATAATTCAATTGTTGAAATAAAACATTTTGTATTAATTTAAAAGAGACTTCAAAGTGATTTTCGAAGTGATTTTTAAAGTTTTCCTCATTACAAATGACTTAGAAACTGTAAAATAAAGAATCACCAGAATATGTTAGGGTCAATCGCTTAATTCTAATTCTGTTAAATACATTTTATTTTATACAGTTAATTTGGAATTGTAGCAGCTACTAAATAAAGTTTTGGCGTAATCACACATATGCAGTACGGTATCCGGTAGTCAGTAGTTACTTACTTTTTTTTTTAAATTATAAATCCTATAATTAATAAAATTATCTGATCAATCTTATATTCTCTCCTTCCGTATATGACATTACTTCATTTACACTATATATTTACTTACGTAGAGTTACTTTCATTACTTACGAGTATATATAGCCTCGTAAGAATCTAGGTACTAAAATTAGTTTTAGTAATTACTAAATTACAGTTGCTAAATGTCACGTTGATGACAGCAAAATAATATTTTTTTAAATGTCTAGCTAAAGAGATATCATTACTATCGCAACATTCTGAAACCTTCATCTTCTTACTTCTCTTCTGACATCTTCCGGCATGCATTAAAACCGATTTGACAATTTCTGATGACTGATGATGATGATGATAAACTCATGACCGTTTATATAAGATAGTGTGTGTATGTGATAAGATTTAAAAAAAAAATCCTTATATTTTTGTATCAAGTATTCAAATAAGACAAAACCGTTTCCGAAGAAACATTTCCGAAACAATAAATAAGCAAAAGAAATGAAATCAAACCATGACCTATGCGAAAATTTGACACGAGCAGAATCGAACTCGCGACCTTCACGTTGAAATTTATTCATCTCCGTCAACCGTACGTTCTGATTTAATTTAAACAAGCTTTTGGACGTGTAAGGTTCATCGTTTACAAGTAATTTAAAAGGATAGTATCAGTGTATCTTAATTGTGCCGGGTATGGGTTGGTCATTGTGTTGTTAGTTGGAAGTTAAATACGATGTATTGATACTAAAAAGTCATAGCTTCAAATATGACCTATGAGTTTTTAGTTAAGTACGTTAAAAACACACCGAGGAACAGGAATATCTCGGTAAAAATAATTATTAATTTATGTAAATTTACTAAACCACAGTAGAGCGTCATGGCGAATCAAAAGTACCATAAAAGGAAAAGGAGACTTGTCAATAGTGGGAAATTTCCACAATATTTTTAGATTAATTAAAGTTATGCATATTTATAAATACACACATTAGATCAATTGACACTTTGATGCTATTTTTTAACCGACTTCAAAAAAAGGAGGAGGTTACTTAATTCGACCGCATATATATATACATATATATATTTTTTAATGTATGTTCGGGGATGACTTCGTCGTTTATGAACCGATTTTGATAATTCTTTTTATGTTGGAAAGGAGATATCCCTGGTGTGGTACCATGACAAGGAAACCAGGATCTGATGATGGGATCCCAGAGAAATCGAGGGAAACTCGAAAATCCGCATAACTTTTTATTGGGTGTACCGATTTTGATAATTTTTAATTTATTTGAAAGGCGATGTTTATCATGTATTCACATTTAAATTTCATCGAGATTGGAGTAATCTTTTATAATGCGTATTTACTTGACTAATTTTTCGTCTACCCACGTTGTATTACTTGTCGATATAATTGAAGTCGGTTTTTTTACGTTTGCCTGCAAACACAATTATTTATATTTTTATTGCGATACGCAATTAAAATTGTGCATCACTAATTTTTTTTTTCGTTTTTGAAGTAACACTTTCCTTGACTTGAGGAATAAGCTGGTTAATGTATGACGAGAGCTTTACGAATAGTGTGATCGGGCGAACGGAAGTTGAGAGGGAAATGTAAGTTAGTGAAGATAGTAAGAGAAAGAGTTACGTTTTGTATATTACTGTATACTAAAGAAGTTTTAATTCAGTCGCGTGGTCTAAAGCACATTCGTTTTTTTTTATTATTTATGTTAAAGTAAAAATTATTCAAGAGATTACGCAAAACACGTAGATAAACAATGTTATGAATGAAAATTGTTCAATTAACATTTCATTATTACTTAGTAGAGTTCGTATTGTTCTGCCTATAATCTTTTCCTACGTATGATTTACCGTTTATGTAAAACATATTATATAAACAATGGCAGGATATATTAAGTGATTACTATTAATTTAATTATTTACTGCATTCGTTTTTAACATCCGGTTGAGTTCAGGGATATTTTTTGTCGATAAAACTTGATCAGGCTCCTCTGCCTGATTATTTATTTTGAAGGGGATGATCACTTTAGCAAATGATCATCGTTGATTTCCGTCAAAAGAAGCGACGAAGAGTACCGGTCGGTAATGTGTTTGTAATACTTCAGGTGTTGCAGGCGTCTATAGGCTACAGTATTCTTACACCATCAGGCGGAACGTACCTATGTTTGTTTGCCACGTTAGTAATAAAAAAAAAATTGTAATACTTCAGGCGTATATAGGCTACACTATTCTTTCACCATCAGGTGGAACGTACGTTTGTTTGCCACCTTTATAATAAAAAAAAAAAAAAAAAAAACGATGATGTACAATAAATTTCGTGGGAGATGGCCTTGCACTTGATTACTCTTTTAATTATAAATGACGACCTAAAAAACTTTCACCGAATTTTTTTTGGTTAATATATCGTTGTTTTTTCTAATTTCCTTCTATGTTGACTGTGTCCTGACAATAACGACCACAACAAAAAGAAATATCAAATTTGATGCAGTTGTTCGAAAGTTTTTTTTTAACTAGTAATAGTTTTAAGTAGCTTATAGACGCCTGAAACACCAGAAGCATCGCAAGCGCGTTGCCGACCCTATACCATAGTCCTAATCACCTTACTCACCACAAGAACACAACACTGCTTGAAAGCAGTATTATTTAGTTGTGAATTTCTGTATGGTACCTCCCCACTCGGGCTGCTCCATATTTTGAGCAGGAGATTTCTTGTTCCACCTCAGTAATGTATGTACAACCATTTTGATGATTCATTTCTATACATATAGATAAGATAAAAATGGATGCTGAACCGGATTATCGGATTTGCATATTACGTACCTATTCACTCATATCGGTCATAATTTAATCAATCCCAGTTTCTAATTCTATGTTAACAATCTTTTGCATAATTTAACTTCTTTTAATAACGATTATACTGTTTTCCAAGTCAACAATCTTAAATTAAAATGACACATAATTACAAAGATCCTTCTTCAATGCATACAAGTCGATAAGTATATAGTGGATTGTCATGACAGCATCGTTGTAATGATGTTGTTTGTTTAACTTAGTAATCGCTTATTCGTCCTAAGTGTACTGGCGTATTTTAAGATTCAGCGCCCCGGGCCATTTTAATTTACTACTAGATATTTCAGTGTCAATAGTAACGACCCGGATATTGGTGTGATTGACCCTGGTCTCAGTAGACAGTCCAGTGTCATCTTAGCTTTGTTATTATATTGATGATGATGATACCTAATTGTGAATATTAAACAGGAACTAAATGCCAGTCAATGTGACTAATCATTTAATTGAACATTCTTAGTATACGTACCTAATTATCATCTCGTTCCTTGGCAACCTAGTGTTACATACGTTTGTATGTTCACTGAGTAGAATAAGAAGCTTAAAACCTATATTTATTATTTACTAGTTGTGCTCGCGACTTCGTCCGCGTTTTGGGTATTGACATGTTCAACGTGATTCTTTAAATTGGTATAACTTTTTTATTTATGAACCGATTGACATGAAACAAACATTAAATGTTAAGTGAAGCTTGCCAAAATATATAAGTAAAACCACATGTAAATCGGATAAGTGGTTTCTGATATTAGCGTGCACAAAAGCACAAACAAACAGATAAATAAAAGAGACTTCTAATATCATTCTAATATCTAATATCATCATTGTTTATGGTGTATTGATAAAGTTCCCAAAAATATTTTTTCTCATATATCTTCCATGTACAGACAGTGACCAGACAGACAGACAGAGACAGTGACATTAATGTTTCGCCTATATTTTCGTTAATGCTTCATCATCATACACTCATCGATGAATTGTAATAATAAATATAGATTTTTTAATAATTTATTATAATTTCAGCGGATTACATAAAGATCTGCAAGCGAGATCAGAACACCATAAATGAATGCGTCAAGAACTCCATAGAGAACATTCGACCAAACCTCATATCCGGTATACCTGAACTCAACGTGCCCAGTCTTGAGCCCTTCTACATTCCAGAGGTACTTGTCGACAACTTAATATAAAAAACATTAAAGCAAAACTTTATTCAGCTGCATAGATGGATACTAATTAATTGTTATGTGTTTTTTTTTTTAATGTCACTAGGTCGGCAAACAAGCGTACGGCTCACCTGATGGTAAGCGATTACCGTAGCCTATAGACACCTGCAACACCAGAAGCATCGCAAGCGCGTTGCCGACCTAATCCCCAATCCCCCCAGGAGCTCTAGTCATCTTACTCACCAACAGGAACACAATACTGCTTGAAAACAGTATTATTTTGCTGTGATCTTCTGTAAGGTCGAGGTACTACCCCAGTCGGGCTGCTCCATATTTTGAGCAGGAAATTCCTGCTGTGCCCTACCTCAGTTAAATGTGTATGTAATATGTTGTTAGACGAAAACCTGGATTAACTTAGTAGGTTTAAGTTTAGGCACAATAACATTGTAGCGTCACATAGTTTAAAATACAAATCTTGTTAAATTATAAAGGTAGGCATAATTGAAAGACGTCGTCGCACGTGCACGTGCTAAGTAATGTAAATTACAAAAAAATAAATTATTAAGTAAGAACTCCCTTCTGAGTTCAACTGGTTTACAAATGATTTTATTGTTCAGGATGTTAAGGGCATTTCATTATTAAGTGACGTAGTTACGAAAACATTAAAGCACCGCCTTCAAATTACGTCAATAGTTATCAGAAAATTTTTTTTGGGTATAATTATAACCTTCAAATTTGTCAACTTTTTTGCTCGAAAGAGATTTATTCTCGATTTCTAAATCATTTAATATTTGATAATTTGTTGATTTAGGCCAAAATACAAAGCTAAATTGTGTTGCATCAATTGAGAACAAGTTTCACAAATATACCTTGAACTTGTAATTTTTGCGATCCTTGACATACAAGTACAATCTTATGGTCTGACATTTTAATTTGGTCCAAGGGAAGTAAAAAAAAAAACGTTAAAATACGCACATTTTATAAAGAAGAGAGATAGGCAGTTCAGGTTCAAAGAATCGATAGACAAATATTTAACAACACAGCACACAGTGACATATGAATTAATGAAGTAGGTACCTAATGTAATTTTCATTTTTGTTAACATCGAAAAAAGATATATCTCTGAGTTGAGATTCTACAAAAAGTACTAAATAATACGATAAAAATGCCTAAAATATTTTAAAACCTTATGACTCCTAAACAATAATGATTATATACTGTTTCATAACTAAATATAAACCTTTTATTAAAACTAGCTGTGGCCCACGGTTTCACTCACGTTAATTTGAGGAAAAAAATAGCCTATAGCTTTTAAATGGGCTACACACAAAAAGATTTAAGATTTTCAATTCGAACCGAAATTACTGAGAATAGCGCGTGTAAACATACAAACAAACTATTCAGCTTTATAATATTATTAGGTACCTATAGATAATTTTTTTTCTTATGTTTTAAGATCATCGCAGTGAGTGGTGAGCTCGTACCGCTCAAAGCTTCCGGAAAAGATGTAAAAGTGTCAGGAGCTGGTAACTTTACGATAAAAAGTATTGTGTAAGTATTGTACCTTCATAATTAAAAAAAAATGCTTCCTTACTTTATTCTTATGTTATAAAATACTTTTTGTGTTCAGTGCCATCTATTTAAGCATTCGTGAACTAGTTTGTAATTTTTAAGATAAATATGTAGTACTTCGATGCGACGATAGGTAGAGCTATACACAAATAACTAAAATATTGAATAGTTAAATTTTTATTTTTAACGAATATTCTTGTTCTCTCTTTTATGTTCAGCGTGGATCTGGAGACACTTACCCTCCGTGGCAAAGTTCGTTTTCCTAGACTGCATTTAGACGGTCGCTACAATTTAGACACTCAAATTTTGATTGTTCCTCTCCGTGGCGAAGGAAACCTTGTTGCTAATGCTGGTAAGTAACAATATCCACGTTACATATTAACTATATAATTAAGTATACAATAAACTAACATTGAAGTGCAATAGAGAAAAATTATGCCTAGGGATTCGAATTACTACAAAATTAAAACTCTACTAGTCTGTGCATCCATCTGATCCATCCACAACATTTTTAAAACTTATGGACATACTTAAATTTGCACCGAATAAACTGAACTAGTGGTTGCCCAGTGGTCGAAAAATATATAGTAGTGTGTGTAATATTTTTTTAATTGATTTAAAGTATAAAGTTTACCTATTATAATATATATATATATATATATATTATAATATATATATATATATTATAATATATATATATATATATATATATATATATATACACACACACATATATATATATATATATATATATATATATATGTTATAATAATATTATATATTATAATAGTACCTGGGTGACCGAGCCTAGCTCGGTATTTTTAGTAAATCGTGTTTTTTGGAATTCATATTTAAATTCGAATTACATATTTATAAAATATGAATAATATATTTTTTTAAAGTAACGAGTGCAATTAAAAAAAATGAAAAAAATAATTGATCAGGGATCATTGGGATTTGACCCATGATCTCCTCGGTTGATCCCGACCGGCCGATTTCCCACCGAGCTATTACAACTTTAATGACAGTTGCGAAATTTACCTTCGTATTCTAACGATATTGTAGCTATTTTTTCACTCCCTAAAAACAGGGATAAAACGTCATTTTCTAAAAATGAATCCTAGTTAGATGGATTTATCTCCCCCGAAACCTCCTATATACTAAATTTTATGGAAATCGTTGGAGCCGTTTTCGAGATTCAGATTATATATATATATACAAGAATTGCTCGTTTAATAGTATAAGAATATATAAATTAATATATATATATATACTAGCGACCCACCCCGGCTTCGCACGGGTGCAATGCTGATACTAAATATACTACAGAATGTCTTTATTTATAGTATGAAGCTAGCTTATAGCATGGTTATTAACATAATAACAACATTCAAATATGTGTCGTTAGATTACACGTTGTTACAGAATGCGTTGAAGAAATAAAGGTTCACTGCTCGTTCCCCGTAGGTGATAGCGTGATAATTTGTAGCCTATATGTTGACCCGACTTCTTAATAATATTAGTACCAAATTTGAAGTAAATCCATGCAGTACTTTTTGAATTTATCCCAGACATACATACAGACAAACAGACAAAAATTCTAAAAACTATATTTTTGGCTTCGGCATCGATTGTAAATCACACCCCAAGTATTCTTTTTAAAAAATATTCAATGTACAGTTTTGACTTTCCTACCATTTTATTATATGTATAGATAGTGCAGAATGCAAATATGTATATTAGCATTCTGTACTACTTCTCTATATAAACTATGCGAAATTTCAAACTCCTCCCCCACAGTTCACACGTACACAGATTATGCTTACTGTATTAATATACAGATTATTCGTCTAAAATAAATGCGTAATGTACGATAGTATGCCGGCGTAATATATGAACTAATAACAATTATAATTAACTTTTCAGTTAAATGTGATGCTGATATTTTATTAAAATCGGAAATTATCATGCAAGACGGCAAAGAATACCTTCATTTCACGAGTCTTGATGTCGACATCTCCATCAAAGACTACCGTATCAGGCTGGATGGTCTTTTTAATGGAAATAAGGCTTTAGGTAAGTTTTTAAAAATGAATAGAAATTAACTTAGTATTAAAGTGTCTCTTCTTGTATTTCTAATTTTAAGTCTTTGGTGGTAAATAAATAAAGATCTGCATAGTAGTATATAAGATATGTAAATCAAAATGTTAAAATTTCTTAAATATGCATAAAACTGACGTCAGATTATCTTTCTAATGTAAATCTGCAAACGTATAAAACATTATTAAATCGAAATCTAGTTATTCATTTTAATATAATACATAACACTAAATTGTTGATAACTGCAATAAATTAAACAAAAAGTACTGAACAAAAAAAAAAAAAAACTCGACAGTTTTTTATAGATTTTTATTTATTTCACAATACTTAAATGTATCCACTTTTACAGGAGACGCAACAAACGAGGCAATTAACCAGAACCGAGGGGAATTCTTGAAGACAACACAACCTTACCTCGAGAAGACCGTCGCTAAGATTCTCCTGGACTCTGCAAACAAAATAGTGGCGAATATACCATTTGACGAGTTATTACCAAAGGTTTAAGCCATACTCGTAAATGTCGCTAGCATTTGATTAGATATATAAGCCACAATTGTTTTTGTATAGAACAACTGGCTTTTATATGTAAAATGTATGTGGATAGTACAATAAATTATTTATTTTATTGTAATAAACTGGGTTGATTTTAATCTAGATTTTAATGTTTTTTATGATATTCGAAGAGTTGTAACACTATCGTTAAATGTTATTACAATCAGTTCATATTGTAATAATTTAATTTTAAGACATTTCAATTTAAATTGGCCTTTTTGTTCTCGTCTTATGTTTGTCTTAATGTCCTAATAAGAATAAGAGTGATAGAAGCCATTTATGTACAAATAAATCTATATTATAATAAACAAAGATACACAAATATTTTTTAAAATATTTGTTTGTGTAAACTTTAAAAACAAATAATTGTTTGTTTGTTTACTGTGTAATAATGTAGTTAATGTGCGGAATTAAGGATTTGCCTAATTTTGTTTTTATAATGTAATATGTTTTACTATAAGCTTAGTTAGTAATAAAATAATAATGACTACACAATATACTTAATAATAATATAATTTTCTTTTAATTTTGATTTTACGATTTTACGCGGATTATTTAATTACCCGTATAAAATTATGATTAAAAGTATTATGTAAAATGTAAATTTCATTGGTAAACAAGCTCTGCTGATATTATATTCGATATTTATGTAAGAGATATGTAATACTTGTTTTTAAAATGTAACAGAAAGTAATTTTACACATTATTTTACATATTTTAGTTATTTAAAAGTATAATAAATTAATAAAATTATATTACACATTTAACTAGTGTGCTATTTTAAGTCGTTCAAATTATTTATGACATTAATAATATAATTAATTCAATAATTTACGTTTTTGCCAATGTTAAAGTATTAGTTATGAACTAAGACTTAACTTTTTAGTTTTACGACATATTTTAAATCTCTCTAACAATTTATATCATATACCTACTACAAATGTTAAAAAAATAACCGGTAACCAAGAGATAATCCAATTCAATTTGAGTTTTATTAATATGGTGTTATTACCGCTATAATTGCACATTTTTACTGATCTGTTACCTTTACTAAACTGTACCTTTTATTAATATAAAAATCTAAGCAAAGAAATCAATGTTTTAATATTCACAAACACTTATTAATAATAAACGGTCGGTGTACTCGTACAGCGCTAAAGTTCAATACTCCTACTTTCCAAACCTTGATGGCGAGGGTTTCCAGCCCGCCATAATTGCGGATAATCGGTTCCTCGTGTACATAGCATCCTCCTGAACCATCCGCTGTTCACGGACGAGTCGAAACATCACTCCGGTTGAGAAACAAACGATAGATACATATTTCACACATTTACTTATTTATTTATTTAATTATTAGTAAACAAGGAACTTATTACACAAGTAACAAGGTCCTGAAAACTGTTTTACAATTAGATTTCGTTCTTTTGTTTAGTAGTGTTAGGGCGTAAATAAAACCGCAGGTTTTACTAACTATAATTTTTGTTTTAAGATTTATTACATATAGACGATCTTATCGCGGCTAGTGGCATCAAGTGACAACTCTAATATTGTTTTAAAAACATGTAACAATTACTCTGTCAATAAACAACATATAAAACCTAGCTCACGGAACTTCGTACATCTTAACAAATAGTAGTTTCGAAAATTTAATTTGCTGCTTTTCAAATTTATTAATGTTACTGTTGAATATAAGACCATAATTGTTAAGGACATAACAGTTGAGTTTTTTTTTTTTAAATATAACTAGGTCGGTAAACAAGCGCACGGCTCATCTGATGGTAAGCGATTACCGTAGCTTAGAGACGTCTGCTACACCAGAAGCATCGCAAGTGCGTTACCGAGCCCATCCCCAATTTACCCCAGTAGTTCTGGTCACCTTACTCACCAACAGGAACACAGCACTGCTAGAAAACAGTATTATTTAGCTGCGATCTTCTGTAAGGTCGAGGTACTACCCCAGTCGTGCTGCTCCATATTTTAAGTACGAAATTTCCTGCTGTGCCCTACCTTAGTTAAACTAGTGCGAAAGAGTTCTCAATATAGAAGTTGCTACTTTAAAACGTAAGTAATTTATACTATGGCTAAACAATATTCTTAGGCTATAAAAGCAGGAGCCCTTTTCTGTGACCTAGGTTGATTAGGTGACAAAAAGCAGTGAAGAGATCTAGTTTGGAAGAAGTGTCTGAAAAACTAAAAGTTAGCAGAAATTCTTTTAAAGGCTATGATTTAGCCTTAATCGACCATGCTTAGGAGCTTTACCATATCCTTGCCATACTTGTATAACATATAACGAAGCGAAGATAAAGGAGGTTAACAGATTGCGTTATATATTACGATATTTTCTCCTTAACTAAGCAGCGTTCTCAACAGCAAAATTATTGTAAAATGATTACAAGTCACAATATCAATTAGCCCACGGTACAACTCATCAATAAGTCTCTTACCTTTGGTAAAGTTATTGTGGTCGTTTGATGACACTATTACGTAACCACAGCGAGTAAGATCTCATTTCTGCTGTTGCCAATAATCCCCGGCTGCTCGCCTTGACCACGCGTTGCCTCACCGCCGTTCGCCGACGGAAACGGAATTAATGTAACGTGCTACCTGCTCTAGGAAATGAGAAGGGTTTTGGTAAGTAAATCATTTTTAGGAGCTACAATATTTCACTCTAAGCATGTGTTTTACAAGTCTGTAATCTTGAAACTAACCATCTGAGGTCATTACAAATCAGGCACGCTGGTTATCGACATTTTCCAATTTTGCAATCTTTTTTGTTTTTGCTCTCGTTCTATGAATCCGTAAATACACAAAACAATATTATAAGATATTCAAGTTTTCTAAATGAGTTCCATAGATATAATTTCAAAGAAAATAAATGCTGTTCTTTGTAATAGATTTGGTCATTTTTGGAGCGAGTTAAATTTTATAAGAGTAACGAAGAAAAAAATCTTTCAAAAGATTCGAAGTGGGTGATAAAGTCACATAAAACTAAATAATAAACAACAACTAAATACTGTTTAGATTACGCCATTTTTTAATTTTTATTTTAATGTTATTCTATGACTCCAAAATGTTTTAAACATACTTCAATTACCGCCATGTACTACCAGACAAATTGGCTTTTTAAATAGGACACAGCAATAAATGCAGCATCGGGTTGCCACACTAGTCTATGATATTGTTAAAGAATCAAGAAAATGTGACGATAACTTAGCGATCCTTCAATCTTCTCCGTGATATAAGTTTTTTAGTACAAGTAAATGCATGACGAATATTTGAACTAAATTTTTTCTTTTTTAATACGTTTTCTAATATATACTAGCTTCCCGGACAAACTTCATTCAGCCAAAAGTTTATAGTAAATTTTGTAAAAAAATGATTGATTAAAACTTACCGTGGGCTTTAGGGAACATACGAAAAAATAAATTAGCCGAATTGGTCTAGCTATTCTCGAGTTATGCGCTTAGCAACATTCATTTTTATTTTTATCTAAGATACTGTCTTATTTCGTGTGTTTTTTGTAGTAGTAGAGAATTATTAGCTAGACCATTACCACTTGTAAAATCTTTTTAAATTTTTTTTGATAGGACATACTTCAGCCTATCACAGTCCATTGCTGGACATAGGACTCTCCAAGTTTGCGCTAAATATCCCATTTTTCCACAAACCTCATCCAGATTATTTATTAATTATATTGGTATCAAAAAATTTCATATCATCCAGGCAGGATACTTGTCTGTTACACTACTTACTATAGCAGTAAATTTGATTGAAGAAATGTTTAAGCTGTGCGAAATAAAATACGCACGAGCTTTTCTAGCGTTGAAGTCTTTAAGAATAAAATGGAAATTAAAATTACACAAAAAAAGTTCCAAATAAAATCCTCAATTTAAAATCATATTATAATAGAACTTAAAAGTTGCTTAAAACAAAAAAAAAAATGCGAATGATATTTTAGAGAGTTTTGCAAGTGAGTCGTTGGCATAATTTATGAGTAGGCAAACGTAACCTATTCTATCAAAATATGCATGTTTAGTCTTTAATTGTAAAAGGCCATTTGGTTTGTGAATTGAGAAATCCTCAACACACAAATCTTAACTACAAGTATTGAACATGTTGACAACGAATTGGCTTTTATCACCTCATCACTTCAGCCTATCGCAGTCCATTGCTGGACATAGGCCTCCACAAGTTCGCGCCAAAAATGGCGTGAACTCATGTGAGTTGCCCATAGTCACCACGCCGGGCAGGCGGGTTGGTGACCGCAGGGTTTGGTTTTAGCGCACCGAAGACGCTGCTGCCTGTCTTCGGCCTGTGTATTTTAAAGCCAGAAGTTGGATGGTTATCCCGCCATCGGTAGGCTTTTTGTAAGTTTCAAGGCGGTAGTGGAACTGTATTATCCCTCTCCTTAGTCGCCTCTTACGACACCCAAGGGAAGAGAGGGGGTGGCTACATTCTTTATTGCCGTAGCCACACAGTTTATTAGCTACAGCGTAATGTTAATAATACTAATAGCCTGTAATTCAAAAAGGTTTTTCAAAACCGACCCGCTAGTTACCAAGACTAGCGCGTTCAACTAAATGTTTTAGATTTATATATTAGCACAACTGGAATTAACAGTGCAGACTATCACAATAGAAAACTTAAACTACAATACGATACGATTCAGGCTGTAATATCCCACTACTGGTTCATAAGTTTTAAGTTCCAAGGAATTGACTTTAATGAGTACTTATTATTTTTTATGCATTTCATCCAGTCTGTAACATCCCACTGCTGAGCTTAGGCCTCAAGGTCTTGGTTGAAGATCGCTAAAAAATGCCCATTCACTCTGATCTTAGTGAATACCGAAATATGACATTGCACTTTATATAGCTAACTATTTGAATATACTAAAACATACAATAATAGTTTTACTTGTTATTTATCATAAAACATATGTTTAATTGGTCGATTGCGAACGAAACAACTTTTGATCATTGTTAGTTGTAGCTTATAAAGACATTTAACCCCATAAAGACTTAGCTCTATACGTTTCCCGGTAAGATATTGCTTAACAACTCAATACAGCTTTTCCATTTCACGTACAACGTTACTGCAAGTACTTAGTATATAGCAACATGATACAGTCACGTTTTCGACTTAGATTATTTAAGGATAGTTAACTTCCACCTGCAACATCGGAAACCAATCCAAACCCTATCTCCCCATCTCACTTTCACCTTAGTGATAAGACGAGGAAAGCGATAAAACATTGGGCAAAGGCTTTTCAAATCCCGTGTAATGAGACATTCACATGTCCTTAGGTGGTGGAGTGGTGTGAAGGCACAGTGCCGGTCCACACCGCGACTCGGCTGGGCGAACCCACGATCGATTTCCACACGAGTGCGTTTTACGAAATTGTTGTGCAAGCATGCTGACCACTGCTGTGATCCTGTTAGCGCTGCAGTTCGTTGCCGCCGAAATACGTGAGTTCCAATTTTGAAAATGCCTTCTTTTCAATTGCTATCATATGACCTATTAATAACCATAAAATTTGGCCAAAATGGCATTTAAACTATCTTCGATTGTGAAAAAGTAGAGAGTTACATTTTGTTGTGCCTTGTTACGCTTATTGAAATTATCAATTATTTGAGTAAGCAGACTATATGTTTTATATTTTTACTCACATTTTTTACTTCATGATAATGATTAATTAATTATGTATTGTTTATTAATAAATATAAAAAAGTGAAATAAAAAAAGTTGTGTGAAAATTTGTTTGCTAAAACTTTATACATATGTATTTTCCAATAAATCGATGACAGATTATATAACAAAGCTTATGTTACCAAGCCTTCATTATGTAATTTGAGAAAAATAAACAAAACATATCGAATTTCAAAGGAAAATGTTAAATCTAAATAGAAGAATCTTAAAGTACAACCAACTTGTTGTGTCATATAAGCTACAAAACCAAACATTTCCGTGTTCTATATAAACTACTCACAAATTAAGCGGTCATTAAACTTCGTTCACTAAAAAATCTAAGAACTTAAAATCTAAAAGACATTTAGAGTATAGCGATTTTTCGCAAAATACATGATTGTCTGTACTTAATATTATAAAATCAGAGAATTCGTTTGTTTGTTGTTCAATTAAAAAAAATCTCTAACGAAGTTAAAGAAAATTTATGTTAAACATTTCAATGTCTTAAGATAGCACGTTTTAATCAATACATATTTTTTTTTTATTTTATTATTTAATTTTTTTTAAATTTATTATTACGACATATAAGTTGAGCAATAATTTTTTTTATATTAACGTCAGCGCAAAAGAACCCACACAGATTGTCTTACTAAAATATACTATTATTAATGATTTTTGAAAATATATTTTGTGTCATAGAGACAATAGATTTTTAAAGTATCAAATTTTGTAGTACAGTTTATCGACACAGGTTTTATTTTATTGTAGCATTTATTTAAAATTAAATATACATAAGCAGTAAAGCTACGATCATATTCATCAAAACATATAATTATAAAAAGAAAAACATAAAAATGAATATTTAAAATACATCATGCAGTTATACCTTTCTCCTACTTAAAAAAAGAGGTTTATGCACTATATGCCCACTTGCGCAGTCTCTGGTATGATATCGGCCGAATTAAATATACTTATATACAACAAGTCAAAATAAATGGAATTTAAATTAATATAACTTTTTTAGCATCAATGATTTCGTATTATGCAGAAAACAAAAAGGTTCGATGGCTTGGGATCGCAATCGTGTATGTTAATACCATATTAATGTTTATTTACTTACGCTTCATTATATGTATGTACAAACAATTTTCAACAACAAAAATTTCTAAACTCTAATTCATTTCTAGAAACTTATCCGTTTAAGTCGGTAAAATGATTCCTAATACTGTCAGCATTTTGTTATTATTATTTATTAAACACATTATTGCACGTTTAAATCTATGTTAAAGACAATTATAACTATATTTCAACTTAGAAAATTGTAAAGGCGATCTCATCACAAATAGTGATCTCTTACAAACAACGCCTATCAATAGAGAAAACATTGACAACATTTCAAACAAATAAAGTATGAAAATAATTAATAAAACTACATATTATAATATAGTACTCGTTACATTTTACCCTTGAACCGTAATTACCTACTAACCGTTGAACAGAGACTGACCTTCTCTATACAACAATGAAAATTAATTTTTTTTGGACTTTTACTCCATTTTTTTTTTGCAAAATGACTCTCGATCATAAGGCCTTCATAATATTTACAAACATAACGATAGCCGCGTCGATCATTGAGAGCTATGTTGTCACACCATTGCAACACACTCGATTTGCCTATTGTGATATTTAGGAAACGCAATATGAAAGTTAAATTAAAAAGTAATCATTATACGGACTTAGTTATGAACAAGATATTTATATTTACAGCGTTAAGGGCCTACGATTTTATGTTTATGTACTTTGTTTTTTAAATCTACACTAGTATAATAAAGCTACAGACAGAGTTTTCAGGTTGAAAATGCTAATCTTAGGAACCACAGGTTCGATTTCAAGTTTTTTTAGTGTTGCATAGCTACATCGAGAATAGCGATAGGCTGAATAGCATGACGCTACGAGAATCAATGAAAATGCTATGGCAACGTAGTAAGCCGTTAGTTATAACAAACATATATACAATTTTCTTCAAGACTAACATAAGAGAAATAGATTATAAAAAAAACAGGTCTAAATATATGTAAGATTTATAAATTATAAGATGACAATCTTTCTTAGTTTAGTCTTATTTATTTCTTATTATTTTATATGTTGTGTTGTTTCAGTTCAGCTAAGCTAAAAAATATTAAATTTTAACCTAAGAGCAGAGAGAGCAAGCTCTATACAAAGAAAGACAGCTTTTGTCTTTTATAGTATTCTTAGTCAATAACTATTTATTTAGATCAGTGATGGTAAAGTGTTACATTTGTACGACCGGTTTGTAAGTAGCTAGCTGCCCGATTTGATACATGTTCGATTTTTAAAAAAAAATAATTTTAAAAATACAATTGTGTTTGTGTGTTACTTGACCAATAAACAAAAGACAGTCGGATGGACATAAATTAAAAAAAAAATACATTTCTGACTTCGGTGTTGACATCAAAGTTCTTCTCAAAATAAATTTACAGTGCAGATTAGATCTATTACAATTTTATTATAAATGCTAAGATTATTATCACTCCGAGTGATGTACGAGTAATTCATTCGTGCATATAAATGTGTATAATATATGTATGTTTACACATAGTGTAATTATTTTTTCCTTACTAAGAGTGTGGCCTAGTTTTTCACGGTCAATGAGCACATCTGTTCTTTTATCGACATTAAATCTAAAATATTAAATTAATGAGGAGTGTTTCTTGTTACAAAACCTACAAAAGAATATAATTTAAGCTCGTAAAGATTGAATGACTTACGCTTTAATGCTTTGATATCATTAATAAGTACATATTCAAGGTTACGTATATTAAAAACTATATATGAACACTGCACTTGCAGGAAATTTGGACGTACTTAAGAACAGTAACACACCCGTGACGTAATACTGTCTTATCTTGCGGCTGCAGTAGCCATTTAACATCAGGTGGAGTTGACCGCTCGTTTATCGTTCTTATTTATACATAAAAATTTATTTTATTTTATTTATTAAGCTTTTTGCACACAAAAAAAGAAGATACATTTTAGAACAATTTGAAACAAAAACAAATAATGTATGCAATATCGCTTATAGCGATTTCTTCCAGGCAACCTTTAATAGAAGTAGTACAGGAAAAAATATGTCGGTAAAAGTGCGCAACCAACAATGCAAGATTATCACATAACTAAATCAATTTGTAATACTAAACATAGTTTTATATAGTACAATATTCATACATTTAAACGGTATATACCTACATAAACAATTAATAAAAATATTTTGGTTTGGGGCCTAGATTGTAGTGTTTTGTTACTTGTGTAATTTCGAACTAAATTGAACAAAGATCGACAAAAGAATTGAATTTTTCCGCATAGAACAAAATACAATAGTTTCATTCAGTACAGATATTTCCATAAACAAATATAGAATTAATATTTTCAAATTGTGAGTTATTATTCGATTTCCGAAAAAGGAGGAAGTTCTCAATTCAACTATATTTTATTTATGTATGTTACCTCAAAAGTTTTGACCGGGTGAACCAATTTCGAGGACTTTTTTTCAATTGAAAAGTGGAGCGTGCAATGTGTTTCCATTTAAATTTAATTGAGATCTGACAAGCAACGCTATGTCATTACGATTTTGATAAATCGGTACATCCAGTAAAATTTATTGGGTGATTAAAAAAAAATCGAAAGCTTGTACATGTCATGAGGTGTCATTTCAATTTCATCGAGATTTGAGGAGTACTTGCTAAGTTATGGCCAATAATGCGCATTTACTTGACTATTGTGTCGTCTACCTACGTTGAATAACTGGCCCATGTAATTGAAGTCAGTTTTTTTCCTTTTGCAAACAAACACAATCATAACGTAATGTTTTTACTTAGTTTTAAAGATTATCGATTATCGATAAATAAAATTTTCCACTTTTACATATTAGTATAAATATGGCAGTAGCTGGTGGAAAACTTGTTAGGTCTTACAGTAGATGTGTAGTAGCGATGCTACTGTGATGCAACGTCCAAACAAACCTGTTTCCATTCAAGGTATGAATTGGGGTCGTAACGTTGTTGTTACAGTTTGTCAGTTTTCCTAATGCTTACGTATGTTAGTATCAATTTTCTTAAAAACCAAACTAACGTTTTTATTAAACGGTTTTATTTAGCTCACCCCGTTTGTTTTATTTTTTATTTATTATTTATTCTTGGGTCAAATTTAGTAATTCAAATTTCACCCTCTTCCTGTCAACCGATTAATCTGAAATTTTGTATACACTTTGGATTTTGGTGACAATACAATTTAAATTATGTTTATTCATTATCATTATAAATTCAAGATGGCCGCCGCTACAAAATGGCGGATAATTTATGTTTTATTAATCCCATCAATATGGGTATCAAATGAAAGGGCTCAACAAGCAGAATACAATATACTATAAAAAATTGAAATCCAAGATGGCGGCCGCTACAAAATGGCGGATAACGTAGGTTTTATCAATCCCATCAATATGGGTATCAAATGAAAGGGCTCAACAAGCAGAATACAATAAACTATAAAAAATTGAAATACAAGATGGCGGCCGCTACAAAATGGCGGATAACGTAGGTTTTATCGATCCCATCAATATGGGTATCAAATGAAAGTGCTCAACCAGTATAATCAATGTACTATATAAAATTAAAATCCAAGATGGCGGCCTCTACAAAATGGCGGATAACTTAGGTTTTATCAATCCCATCAACATGGGTATCAAATGAAAGGTCTCAACAAGTAGAATACAATTTACTATGCAAAATTGAAATCTAAGCTGGCCGCCGCTACCAAATGTCTGATAACAATTTTTTATCAATCCCACCAATATGGGTATCAAATAAAAGGGCTTGACAAGAAGAATACAATGCACTATACAACCTCAATATTTAAGATGGGCCTTGCAATAATGAAGCACTAAATGAATTAAACAGAATGCGAAATAAAAACTAAAAACTAGAAAATAAAAATAGGTAAAAAAACTTTTTAAGTTAAACGGTTTTATGTTAAACATACGTTGCAATGTTTAAGATAAATGTACTAAAAACCAAAAAATAATAAAATAGATACAGTCGTGGGAATTATAAACATATGCATACACTAGACTAAAATAAAACCGTGGGGCACGTCAATTGTCTACAAATTATCGACTTAATGTGCGATAGAAGAATCGTTTAATTCGTCGTTAAAATAGGCAGTTGGCCCGCAGACGGTGAGGAAATTACTTACTATTTTCTTGCTCATGGAAATTCCAATAGTTATACACTCCATGTAAATAAAAGAGATGTTTCAACTAGTTTATCGTTGGACATTCTCACTGCTGGCTGGCGAGGAATCGTTTCACTGCTCGTAGTTTGTCTTTAATCGACAAAACATATGATAAAAGTACTACTCGCTCACCACTATGAAACCCTAAAACTCGCTTATAATCGAGCTTGCTAGCTTGTTTCCACATTCTAGCCCTACTTATCACACGTCCATCTTTGTCGGTTGAACAACTGCCTAATTATAGTGTAACATTACAAAACAAACATTTTAATCAACGATTGTAGACAATTGACGTGCCCCACGGTTTTATTTTAGTCTAGTCTATGCATATGTTTATAATTCCCACGACTGTATCTATTTTATTATTTTTTGGTTTTTAGTACATTTATCTTAAACATTGCAATGTATGTTTAACATAAAACCGTTTAACTTAAAAAGTTTTTTTACCTATTTTTATATACTAGAAGAATACATTTTTTTTGGAGAAACTTTGAATGCTTGTTTAAGAAAAATGATATGATTCGCGTTGTTGTTAATATTTGTATATGACAATGAAGAATAAAGGTAATATTTGATTCAGGTATTTTTTGATTTTGAATGTATGAGTCATGTTATAAGATCAAAATAATTATATCGTTTTGATAACTCTTAACTTTGATTTAATGTGTCAAATCAGAACACGAGTAAATCCGAACGGGACGTCGAGTTTAAGATAATTATACTATATTTTAAAACTATTAGTAATATAATTAAACAAAGCAGTTAAAATTTCTTTTATTTGAAAATATAAACTTAATAAAACTGAACAAATAATTATAAAATATTTGTTATAATTTTCCTTTGTGTAAAATAAATATTAGTTACTAAATACTGTTTCATGGTATCTGGTGACGGATACTCGATACAGCGTAATAAATACCAAGGCCGTATCCAGGAACAACAATATTCAGTTGAGCATAAATAAAAATAGGTATTTACAAGGTATAAACAAAAAGATTTTATTGTAAAAATTAAAAAATAATAATACAACAAGCACGAAAACCATTTAATTTTATCATAACCATAAAAATTAAATTAGTAATAAATATAAACCTTTCTGTTTCCAGCTCCATACATAAAAATCTGTCAACGGAGTGACCCAAATGTAGACAAATGCATCATAAACTCAATAGAAGAACTTCGGCCTAAGATGATTAAGGTAATGTAACTGCTTTTTACTAATTTCAAGTTTTCATTTTATATATGAAAGAATCTAATAGTGAACTTTGTACCGCCCTACGTTTTTTTTCATGATTGTGCTAATTTATTAAAAATGTTCATTTACACAAATTTTATAATGAGATTAACGATAAGAACAAAAAATAATTTTTTGATTTGGTGCAGTTCGGAAGTTTTTGCGTACATTTCGACAGTTCATTTTTGAATATATTTGATTTGTAAGAATGAGTCATATGGTATCTAAGATATTTATAAAAGTTAGTAGGTAAATATTTCACCTTTATGACACATTCTAGTTTTTATTTTATTTACCATCTTTCATTTTTGTTAAATAAAACGTTTAGAAATTAACTGGTTGTAGAGGACCCCGCTTTTGCAGCAGCGGCAGCGGCAGCTTCTGCTGACGATTCGATGTTTTTGACAGGCGTAGGTTCTGGTTTAGGTTGTGGTTTCTGATCAGTTGGTGGTAGTTTTTGAGCAGGTGGCGATGGCTCTTCAGGTGCTGCTGATCGTGGATCCAGTGACGGATCCTCTTCAGGTTGTGGTTTCTTATCAGATGGTGTTTTTTGTTTAGGAGGATGTTGTTCTTTAGCTTTTTCCTTGTTCTTATGTACCTGGTCTTGTGATGGAGCATCTTGATGATCATCAGGCTAATTATCACGAGGTTCATGACCATGGTCCTTATCATCATGGTGTTTGTCATGTTCCTTATCATTGTGTTTGTCATGGTCTTTATCGTCATGATGTTTGTCATGGTCCTTATCATGGTCTTTATCATCATGTTGTTTATCATGATCCTTATCGTCATGGTGTTTGTCATGATCCTTATCATGGTCTTTATCATCATGTTGTTTATCATGATCCTTATCGTCATGGTGTTTGTCATGGTTCTTATCATCATGGTGTTTGTCATGGTCCTTATCATTGTGCTTGTCATGGTCTTTATCATCATGTTGTTTGTCATGGTCCTTATCATGGTCTTTATCATCATGTTGTTTGTCATGATCCTTATCATCATGGTGTTTGTCATGGTCCTTATCATTGTGTTTGTCATGGTCTTTATCATCATGGTGTTTGTCATGATCTTTATCATTGTCTTTATCATCATGTTGTTTGTCATGATCCTTATCGTCATGGTGTTTGTCATGATCCTTATCGTCATGGTGTTTGTCATGGTCCTTATCATCATGGTGTTTGTCATGGTCCTTATCATCAAGTTGTTTGTCATGGTCTTTATCATCATGTTCTTTGTCATGATCCTTATCGTCATGGTGTTTGTCATGATCCTTATCGTCATGGTGTTTGTCATGGTCCTTATCATCATGGTGTTTGTCATGGTCCTTATCATCATGTTGTTTGTCATGATCCTTATCGTCATGGTGTTTGTCATGATCCTTATCGTCATGGTGTTTGTCATGGTCCTTATCATTGTGTTTGTCATGGTCTTTATCATCATGGTGTTTGTCATGATCTTTATCATGGTCTTTATCATCATGTTTTTTGTCATGATCCTTGTCGTCATGGTGTTTGTCATGGTCCTTATCATCATGGTGTTTGTCATGGTCTTTATCATCATGGTGTTTGTCATGGTCCTTATCGTCATGGTGTTTGTCATGGTCCTTATCATCATGGTGTTTGTCATGGTCTTTATCGTCATGGTGTTTGTCATGGTGTTTGTCATGGTCTTTATCGTCATGGTGTTTGTCATGGTCTTTATCGTCATAGTGTTTGTCATGGTCTTTATCGTCATGGTGTTTGTCATGGTCCTTATCATCATGGTGTTTGTCATGGTCTTTATCGTCATGGTGTTTGTCATGGTCTTTATCGTCATAGTGTTTGTCATGGTCTTTATCGTCATGGTGTTTGTCATGGTCCTTATCATCATGGTGTTTGTCATGATCTTTATGATGGTCCTTATCATCATGCTGATTGTCATGATCTTTATGATGGTCCTCATCATCGAGGTGTTTGTCATCTTTCGGTTTATTGTCACGGGGTTCCTCATGGTTATCGGGATCATCATCGTGGGATTTGTGTTCATGGCTTTTATGTTCATGATGTTTGTGTTTGTGTGGCTCATGTTCATGGTGTTTATGATGGTGTGGTTTATGTTCACGATGCTTATGATCATGATGTTTATGATCATGTGACTTATCCGTATATTGACGATCTCGCGGATTTATACCCGCAGAGGCACTCGATTTGGAACCTGCAGTTGACTTTGAGGCATCTTCAACGAAAATATCTTCCGTTTGACCATTTGACGAGTTTTCATTAATACTAGCGATAACATCCGTGTGAGATGTAGATGTTGCTGCGGAGCTTGAAGCAGATGTTCCCTTATTTCCTGATGCTGAGGACTGGCTAGCACTAGACGCCGCAGTTGTGTCTTGCAAAACTATCACTGTTCCATTTTTACCGGGATCGTTTGATTTCCCGTCAGATGACGGATTAGATTTCGTTTTGGTAAGGTCTATCACGATGTTAGTCTTTTTGTGAGTTGGCGGGCGGACTGGTTTTGCATTAGGATTAAAGTTTTCACATTTCTGACACTTGGAACCTTGACATTTGTAGCACTGAGGTGTATTGCCTGATTGCATGTACGGATATGGAACGAATTCCAGAGGATTATTTTGTTTTGGTAACTGTATTGTTACGTTTGTATTTTTAGGTATTTTCACTTGTAATACTGTACTTCTTCCATTGCAGACGGCACTTTGTGTAAAGTTGATCTGAAAGAATGATCCATATCTATAGTGTGTGTGTGTCTTTTAAAAATAACCTAATTTTTGTGTTTATTGGACGGTTTTAGGCGTATTAATGTTTACTTTTGGTTTAAAGGATTTAAAAAATTATAAACTTAAAACACATTTTTTTTTCTAAATTTCTTTAAACTAACTGCCATAGATAATTAATAATTGAGTATATAATATTTATATACATTAGAGTCTTACCTCGACAAGAAGTGCAACGGCAATTATCGTAACCGCTTCAAGCAACCCCATTTTCAACTATGTTCCTTAGATAATTACTCAAGCCTTATATACATAACGGACATAGATAGAACAACATAGTCCTTTGTCACTACTTCTGATTCATTTTTCCGTATTTTATCAAAAACGCTGCAGGCACGTAGGTCTTCAAAAATTATGTACATTTTTTATCGTTTGACAGGTGTTATTATCAGTAATGGGTTGTTAGTGTATTTTATAGTTCTCACGAGTTAGTTTCAATTAGATAATAAGGGTATGTAATTAGTAAATAGTTATGTATGTGAAGTACTTCCGACATCTTTATAATCAGCCAATTTCGTAATGAGGAAGAATTTATTACTAAAACCATCCACTTGTCTAATTACTTCAATCGAATTGTCATTCGATTTGGAACCCAGGTACGATTATTTGTAGTTTGTTTTTTGTATGAAACTTATTACTTATAGATTTTTTTTTTAAGTCACTAGGTCGGCAAACAAGCGTACGGCTCACCTGATGGTAAGCGATTACCGTAGCTTATAGACGCCTACAACACCAGAAGCATCGCAAGCGCGCTGCCGACCTGCCGACTATAGATTGTTAATTACTATCCTAATTACTATGATTTTGAAAAAGGTGAAAGTTGTTTGTATTTCTTTTATATCCTCTGATATTTTCGTCAACTGAGACGTCAATTTGGTGATCTAATTTTAATCAAATCTAAAATGACGGTGGATTGCCAGAAAAATCGAAGATCTCCTAAAAGAACAAACATGTATTGCAGATTGTTTATATGTACGTTCATCGATTTGTTTGGGATTTACATATCTTGTTTATGTATGTGATCCCATTGACAATGATAGTCTAATTTTATTTTATTAGTTAATTGATAATATTTATATTAAAAAAAATATAACTTAAAATAGTAACAAACTATTGAATTTACAAATATGTACATAAAAATTACTATAGTAATGTAGGTAACAGTTTTGTACGTGCTCACACACGTACTTTTTTGTAATCGGTTAATACATTAACACGTAGAAATGTTGTTATTATGTACGTGTTAAGTAATCTCATTTAGTTAATAGCAATAATAAAAAACAAAAACACAATAACTATAATATACATGTCTTATTTGAGTGTTATCGTTTGTATTAGTGTCGTGTTGATGCAGTTGTCGTTGGAACCACCGGCTGTAGCTCGAGTTGTCACAGGTTTCATCTTTTTTCCTGACTGCTTGTATATACAGTGGTGTATGTGTTTGTGTTTATTTAAATTTACTTGGGACTGGATAAAATATTATACGATCATACATTAATGCATATCATTATTACTTTTTGTACAATTTATTGCAAATGTCAGTGTGTGTATATAAATATATATATATATATTATTGTTTCTGCTAAAAATATATTCAGTTTATAATTTCGTGTGGAACGTATTAAAAGTAAAATATTCTTTTTTTTTTTGTTAAGTTAGATAAACATAAGATATTTATTTACTCTCGCGTAAAAATACTTAATTGCGAGTGCGTAAACTAAGGTCAGAAATCTCAGAGTAACAAAAGACTTTCAACTATGAGTGTTAATAGCGGTCGGATAAATAATATATAAATATTTTTTAACGAATTCGAAAGTATGTCATTGTCAGCCACTTTCATAATATAAGTAAAGTATGCCGTGATGACAAGTACATGCGTAAACATAATACCACATTTTGTTTGATTTGCAAATTAAGCGGAATTTATGACAGTAAATAATTTATATAAATAATTTTAATTTTATATATAAATAATTTATATATAAAATTAAAATAATGTGGTGTCATGGGACACCAGGTAGGAACGAAGATCCTTTGGATAGTATAGAAACAACACAATTTGAACAAAAAAATTGTTAAATTTTATATATATTTTCTAGTTCTTGATTTTTTTTTAATTTTGTTGACTGGTTTTTAATTAACTACATAAAAGTATTTAGGGATTTTAGTATTTTAGAAAATAACAAATACCTACCGTAAAATAAAATAAATCAAACAAAAAAATAATAATAATTCAAACTATTAATTGAAATAAAAAACACGTGCCTTTATTTATTTTTGTCGACAGTATAAAATTACATAAATAATATAAAAAAAGTTTACTAGTAATATTTTAGTTTTACAAACGTCATATTATATTCGTCGTGTGACTGATATTACGTCACTTCCGTCATATATTTTTCTTATGGTTTTAGTTTTTTCTCAGTTTGATCGCCCAGCCAAATGTCAAGCCTGCTGTAAGGAATTTCGTTCCAATAAATATTACAGCGAGCAATATATACAATATTGTAGAAATAATAAAGTATTGGCGCAATGGTAACAAGCAACAACAGCATCCTGATGCAGTAGCGGCTGCGGTCGGATCTTTGATACAGGATTCATTTTCTCTACAGATGTCGTCGAGATTAATTGATTTTTGAATTATTGATTCAGGCCATTATTGTAGGAGAAGGCTCTTGAGTGTGAGACATTTATTTATTTATAACTTATTAAATAAGGTATTTTTAATTTCAGGGCATACCCGAACTGGATGTACCGGGTATCGAGCCCTTAAGTCTAGGGCAGATAGCGCTCGCTCGCGGACCCCAAGGTGCCAAGCTTACTGCTGTCGTCAATGATGTCAAAGTTCGGGGCCCGAGTAATTTTATTATTCAGGAGTTAAAGTAAGTAATCCGTCTCTTTTCAACCGAATTCGAAAAAATGGAGGTGGTTACTCAATTTGACCATATATATATATATATATATATATATATATATATATACTAGCTGACCCGGCGAACTTCGTATCGCCTAACACAAACTTTATCGTATGGTATTAAAGTTCAAATTGACTTTTAAGTATTATCACAAATCTTTTGTATCGGAGTATAGCAAAGTGTTGTTTTTAGACTTTTTCAGGAAATTTAAATTTTTTTTTAGAATTTTTGACTCATTTTTATATTATAGATATATGTTCGGGGATAACTCCGTCGTTTATGAACCGATTTTGATACTTCTTTTTTGTTGGAAAGGAGATATCCCAGGTGTGGTACCATGATAAGGAAACCAGGATCTGATTCTAGATCCCGAAGAAATCGAAAGAAACCTTCTAAAATCCGCATAGCTTTTTACTGGGTGTACCGATTTTGATGATTTTTACTTTAATCGAAAGCCGATGTTTATCATGTGGTCAAATTTAAATTTCATGGAGATCTGATTACAATTATTAGAGTAATCTTTGATAATGCGTATTTACTTGACTATTTTTTCGTCTACATACGTTGTATTACTTGTCGATGTAATTGACATCGGTTTTTCTTCGTTTGCCTGCAAACACAATTATGTTTAGTACTTTTAATATAACGTAAGCATGATGTGGATAGATCCAGGCAGGCCTGAGTAGATACAGGGAGTGTGTAAGCGCTAACCTAATAATCAGGACATTGACAAAGTCCTTCATTCCTTTATTCCAGAAAAGAAATCCACTTAAAGAATAATTCAATACCAAGTTTTATAAATATTATTCATAAAAATTATTATATGTATATATATTTAGAATATTATGTAAGGAAATAAATTATATAGCCTGAGGTTAATTTGTATATTCAAAAATAAACGTCACGACGACGACCGGTCTTGTATAACGGTGCGTGTGCCTTGTAGGCGTTTAAACACCGGCTTATCACCACCGGATTTATCACCGGTTTGATTATCTCTGAGAGCACGTTAAGCTGACGGTCTCGGTGGTATCGAACACCTGATTGCGATCGTTATTGTTATTCACAGTTGGGTATATCCGCCAACCTGATGTGGAGTATGTAGGTGGCTTAAGCTCCGATCCTTCCCTACATGGGGAAAGAGGCCTTTGTCCTCCAGTAGAATGTTACAGACTAAAACGTGACGTGACGTTTTTTTCAATTTAACTAACTTTACAAAAGCTTATTCTTCATATTAGAGAACGGTTAAGGCTATTCCGCTACGCTGCTCCAATGTGAATTTGTGGTAATTTTCCGACTAACTATTAGTAATTACTATCAGGTTTTTACGATTATAGCTGGGACCGATACTATAAGTGCTCTCTGAGGCATAGTGAGGAGTCCCACACAAACACATAAACCTAGACAAGAAACAAATACCTATGTATTTTGTTTTATTCGTAAGGTTCACAAACAATTGCTTACACAAATACAAATAATATATAACAAAGATTAATATATAAACCAACCAGCAGTGGAGCAGTGTGTACATTAAGCTCCTTCTCGTACATGGCGAAAGAGGCCTATGTCCAGCAGTGGGATGTTACAGGCTGAATCGTGATACATTCATTAATATAATTATAGTAACAGTGTAAAAACTACTTTTTATTTAAACAAATTTATTTTTAAAATTGTTTAGAAAAAAAATAGTTGAATAATATAATTGTTATTCAAAGAATATATAACGAACAATATATTTTTCTTAGAACAGACTTGTTAGACTAATGCTTAAAAGATAACTCTAATATTCAGAACGTGATTTTTACGTACTGTGTTATTACGTGATTTGAGATTGCTATATTAAAACCGGAAGAGTTTGTTTAGTTAACAGCAGATAAAACTAAATTAAACAAATGAATGCCTCATGCACAACACTCAAAAGCACAGACAAAAGCGAACATATATATCACCTAATAAAAATAAAATTAAATAAATAAGACAAGTCTTTATAAATAAAATTTAATCGTTAAATTAAAAAAAAGTCGATAAACGCTGCATCGAGTTGACAAATTTTTGAAACGAAGTTTATTATCGCTCAGTACATGCACTGAGCGGGTTGGGAGCGAGATCGAAAAAAGCGTAACAAGACTTTTTTCGACACTTCTTGCTATAGTGTAATATATTTTAAGTCATTAATATTAATTATAAATATTTTAGAATTTTATGAGAAAATTTTCAATTTAACTCTGTTAGCTTAACATATTACAATATGAAATATGTCTGTACACCAAAAATCTACTAAAAAGCGAAAAGAACTTCACTTCGACCATTGACCCTTCACGCCGTTTTTTATAGTCTTGTGATAGTTTGCAGAAGCTAGTGTTTAAATAAATGAAACTGGAGTGTCTATTTGTAATAATAAAATAATCACTTTTTACTAAATGCATATGGATATATACACCGTACATATACTAAAATAACATGTTTTAGAATTTTTGTCTGTCTGTCTGTCTGTTTTATCCGGCTAATTTCTGAAACGGCTGGACCGATTTTGGCAGAACTTTCGCTGGCAGATAGCTGATGCGATAAAGAATAACTTAGGCTACTTTTATTTCAGATTTTTTTTATTACTCTGCGAACTGAAAACTAACTTTTTTGTTGAATTCCACGCGGACGAGTCGCGGGCACTGCTAGTATTAATTATAATCACATATTAAACATTTCCGAGCGGAGCTCGATACCTTTATATTTTCATTTTTTAGTTTTGAAGACGGAAAAAAAACGCATTGAGCCTTTTTTAACTGTTATGTTTTCGTTTTGTAATTTAGTTTATTTATAAAATAAACAAATATGTAGTTTAAAACTTTATTACATAACATGCTGCGCAAAAGGCGGACTAAAAGCCATACAGCGTTATCTACCAGTGAATTTCAACACGTACAAAATAAATAAAAAAATGGCGTTGAGGTAGGATAAACAATTATAACAAAAAATAAACAGTAGTAAAAACAAAAATAAACAATAAATAAAAAATAAAAAAATAAATGGTATGAAATATAGGTCACATTTACTTACTCACATAGGCATACATACATACATATATTAATAATAGGTATACGCTAACTGTAGTCTATATGCTACCTGTTTTTATATGATATTTTTAAACCAAATATATTTATGCCGCATTTTGTTTGCCTTTCACTTTTATATAAGGTGTACATATATAAATTATGTCAAGAATAAGTATAATGATAATAAATTACAATTAATCTGGATCTTTAAAACTGTAAAGTTCGTTCAGTAATATAAAAAAAAAATCAATATCATGTACTATTAAATACGAGTTACTTAATTTTTTTTGTACAATATTTCTTACTTTATTATTTTAATAATAAAAAAAATTATATTTTTTTATGTATTGGTAATTAAGGTTAGTAAGTATTTACCTGTTTTGGGTCTAAGGTACTGCTTCTGTTTAATTTTTTATTTATATAACGTAAATATATTTATTTGTACAAAATTAAATATAAACAAATAATTTGTAAAAAAAATTGTGTCAAGACATTTTACATAACAATCTAATTATTTACGCATAAGTTAAATACCGGCATTAAGATTATGTATAGAAGGATATGGTATAGATATTGAAATAAAAGTAAATAAATATACGGTATACATAATATATGGCTAATATAAATTTATTTCTTCTTAATTACAGGTCAGATCTAGATAGAAATCGGTTTGATTTCAAACTATTACTACCAAGACTTGACTTCGCGGGGAAGTACAAGATGGATATACAAGTGCTGCTCCTAAGGTTGCAGGGTAAAGGAAACATCACTGGATCTTTTAGTGAGTTCAATAGTCTTACAATAAAATTTAGATAAATATTTAAAAAATCTATAGAAATTTTCAAAACACGTGATATTAACGAGGTTTTTTCTTATTATAATTTTACGATATTTCGGTTCTATTGCAAACGTTATGGCCTCAAACCCATGATAATATTCCTGTAGTCTGGTTCGTTTATTAGGTTGTTCTTTTTATTTTTCATTATATATAAGTGGCAATGATGCTTCAATTAGCGATGATTAAAACAATACGAGTATCGAGACTAATTAAAAATCGATCTTTATGCGCTTTCTATAAAGTATGTACTATAAAAATAAATCTTTATGCGCTTTCTGTAAATTAGGTACTATTAAAAATTATAATTATTTTTCTCATTTAAATAATTCTAACAAATATGTTAAATAAATCGCTGTACGCAAAAATTATTAGACATAAATTTATATTAAAAATCCGAAGGTAATAGTTGTAACAATGCTCAGCAAAAAAGCTAAACTACTGAGTAACGTTCTTAACAAACTTAGGGCCTGTTTCACCGGTCGTGGACAACGCCGTTTGATGGATGATGGTATCCAAGAGTAAAAAGTTTTTGATTTTTTATTATTTTTTACCATTGAATTATTATATATCGAATATTTGTGAGATATTTCTATTTGCATATATTGATCTTAATGTCGTGGTTTATTTATTGAGTCGAAACTGTTCCTATTGGTCTATTCTACCTCCCGCTATCAAAGTCTATTTGTATTGACGTCTACCGTCCGTCCGTCCATATTGTCAAAGGCGTCAAAGTGAAATTATTGTTCTATTACCTACATATTGCGTACCTTATATAATAAATATCACTGGTATTGCGATTATTACCAATTTTTTTATGTGGTTCAAGTGTATGTGCCAGTTATCAATTTTGAATATGAGTCAATTAATCTGTACCTGTTGGCACAGTGTGCTTTTTCGTATGAGTTGATTCGATTCCCGCCATGAGTGTTACATACGATATATATATATATATTATACAAATTAGAAGTTTACGAAGAAATGTTATTTGTTAAAAAATATGGTTCTACTGGCCCGTTGACGCAGTGTGCAGCTTTTTGTTTAGAGGGTTCCTGTATTCAACGTGAACAGCCATAACATGTATAATGTAAATAGGTCGTATTTGTAAAATTAGTTTCTGTAATTGTTTAACAGTTACGTCAAATTACGTGACTTTGGTTTGCACTGGAAAAATTTATGATTTGTTACTTTTTTCCTTGAAAAACTTAAAATTGCAATGTCTTTAATTGATACAAATAATTTACAGAGGATTATGCGTGCAACGTCACAATGCGAGGCCATAAAGAGAAACGCGGTGAGGAAGAATACTTAAACTTTGAGCCTATGAAGGTAAAGCTCCGCGTTGGGGAATCTTCCATTTACTTGACAAATCTCTTCGACGGCGATCCAGTCCTGGGTCCGGCCACAAACAGGGTCATCAACGATAATTCTCAGGTATTCTTGCAAGAAATCAGTCCAGTCCTTGAGAAGAGTCTTGCTGATCTTTTCACAGAGATGGCGAACAAGATAACATCCAAATTTACGTATAAGGAACTGTTCCCCTGATATATCAGACAAGGACGTTTTTATTGTGATATTACGATAGAGAACTTTAAGAACCAGCGTCAGTGTTTACGTTTTAAATAACCTTGAATGTTGGGTTAGATTTTGGATGTTAAAGTTTGTATTTTTTACAATGAAACAACTATTTCGGATTTGATCGCGGTTTATTAAGTTTTTTCGGATAATTTATAGAATCCACGGTCACGGGAGTTCCTCCCGTAAATCCGATAAAGTTGTTTCATTATAATGAGTGAAATTCGCGTAAACATTAGAAAACAATATGTATTTTTTTTCTATAATTTTCTAAAAATTTTCTATATTTTTCGTAATGTTTGCTATTCTAGATATTCTTTGTACTATTCAAGATCTTGTATTAAGTATGATAATGTTCTTGTTTGAATGAAAATTATATGTAGCATTCTTTGTATTTCAATCACTAAACAATTGTTTTTAAACCAAATTGTACTTTGAATCTTTTTAGTTCTTTTACTATTGCAGTTTAATTTAAATATTAAGTTATTAGTTAATAATTTTTTTGCATACTGTTTCAAATATTGGTAGAATTATTTAGTAAATAAATTTATTTTTAGAGCTGTTCATAATCATCCATAAATTTGTTTTTACTAACAAAAGTAAAAGTCTTTTATAGTTTCGTCCTTTTTGTGTAAAACAAAGCTGAAATATTCACTAGATTAAATAACAATATGTACATTTAGACTTGTCTTTGATACAGCTAACTCACAACATACGCAGCAAATATGCTGGACTGGAGTTTGATGTACTATGACATTAATAATAGTACACGACTTTGATAAATAATTTTCTTATAATATTTATCAGTCATTTTTTTATTTTCTTATAATTTTCTTTTCTTAGCCGTGCCCTTCAGTTTCACTCCCGGTTATTAATAGAAAAAAATATAGCCTATATTTTAAGTTGGACAAGGTACATATATGTGGAAAATTTTCTTAAAACCAGTCCAGTTGCTTTGGAGTTTAGCCCGGATAAACATCACACATGACACAAGATTTTTATTTATACACATACAACAAAAATACAAAAGCTTTCCAAATTATACACTGTGGGATATCAAATGAAATTAGTTTTTATAGATTTACTTTAGTAAATGTTGGTCAAAAATATATGTTATCTTAAAAATAAAACTTAGGACTTATGTTCTCTAACTGTTAACTAAACATATAAGGCACGGCTTACGTGTCCATAGACGCACAGACCGATTATAACGAAAATAAATATAGTTTGGGTTTTCATATGGAATTCTATAATGCCTCTAAAATATTCAAATTCTCCTCAATGGGTCTGTTATAGTTTCATCGTGAATAAATTAATATGTAAAAAAAAACTTTAAATTTTTTAAAACTTTAGATTTTGAAGTACCACAAGTTCTTATTACACTTTATTGCCATTTTTAATAGATTTTTTAGGGTTAGAATGAATTAGTCGCAATTTGGATTAATATCTATTTGTTACTTTATCATTATTGAAAATAATTATATGTATTAGATAAACTAAACATTATTCTGATAAGTAAATTGTTATATAATACTTTTACAAAATTTTAAGTTTCTTAGTTAAGAATTATATAAGTAAACATTACATTTAATATAGGAAAACGCGCTATGCAGTACCTACGGTTTAAGCATTGTGAAATATTTATTTGTAAATTCTATGACTTCATATTAATGACAGTTACGTATATATCTGTGTATTGTTATTGGCTTTAAATGTTTTAGTTTAATAAATCTTTTTGTATTGTATTATAAATTAGAATTATTCTTATAAGTAGTTATATTATAAGACATTCTATAAAATCGATTGGAAGACTTTTTGTTTTATTCATGTCCTTGAATTTGTTGGATTTTTGTGTATTTTTTTATATATTGACATCGCATTTTATTATTTATTGAGTTAAGGCACACAATTATATAAATACTGCTCAAAATCTGAAGAAGTCCGACTTCGGAAGTAACAGAAGTTCAACATTACAGAAGATCACACCTAAATAATATTGCTCTCAAGTAGTGTCCCTGTATTGAGTAAGGTAACAAGAACTCCTGGATAGAGAGAGAGCAGTAGTGGGTAGGGTCGGCAACGCGATTGTGATGATTATGCTGTTACAGATATCTATAAGCTACGAATAAAGAACTGATAGTGTAGTGAAGTGAGAGGCATTAAATTATGGTTTTAAGCTGTAAACCTTTGTTGAACTTAAACTAGTGTTATGATATATATTTATAAAAATATATATATAGGTATATCAGCCAGCTGTTACCTATAACACAAGCATCAACCCGAGCAGAAATTTTTTCGTGTTCCTTAGAAGGACCGGCCATGCCCGATGGCCGATCTGGACCGGATAAGGTATGTAACGCAGAAGATTTGTCTGGAACTGATCAGGAAAACCATGTCGGTCCGGATGAGATTTCCTGATCGGGTCCAGATCAATCATCTGTGTTACATACCTTGCCTGGTCCGGGTCGAGTATGTCAGGTCCGGTCCTTTTAAAAAAATGAATGGTATAGTCTTTTTTTTATGTCACTAGGTCGGCAAACAAGCGTACGGCTCACCTGATGGTAAGCGATTACCGTAGCTTATAGACATCTGCAACACCAAAATCATCGCAAGCGCGTTGCCGACCCAATCCCCAATGAGGACCCCAGGAGCTCTGGTCACCTTACTCACCAACGGGAACAGCAAAACAATACTGCTTGAAAACAGTATTATTTCGCTGTGATCTTCTGTAAGGTCGAGGTAATACCCCAGTCGGGCTGCTCCATATTTTGAGCAGGAAATTCCTGCTGTGCCCTACCTCAGTCTTGAAAAACTTGTTTATTAAAAAAATATATGAATTGATATTATAAATATGTTACTCGACATATTATTATATTTATTTCCTTTTATTTTTTCCAATGTATTATTTTGCTTTTACTTTAAATACCAATTATCGTTGTTTATTTTTATATTATTAACTAAATATTATTAATATATTATAATTATAGTTATATATTATTAATTTTTAATTTTTTTTATTAACTTCTATTAATTAACTACTTCCTACTACTTACGACTGCTCCACTGTGTAGAAACGGACTCACTGCTAGACTGTCCTGATAACTTTATACTATATACTAAGTGCGCTTAGAAACATCGATAGCGCGATTCAGGCTCGGTTCGCGTAATTGCAATCTTTTATTTTTGACATTTTTTTTTTTTAAATATTAATACTTGTATTATAAGAACAGATTGTAAATTTTATTAAACGTATATTTGGCATAACACCAAATAGGATTTAATATTTATAAACAAATTAATTTTATGTCGAATATCCATTAATTACGTGACCTATTTTTCGATTAGTTTAGACTGCATGAAATAAATATATTATATAATATATAACTTTATACCTAAGTATTCTATACATAAACATCAATATATTTAAAATACTATGTATTTAAGGTTAAACAAGTCACTCATCTTTCCATACAAAAGTAGAACAGTAACTACTGCAATGTTTGACGTTGACCATCCAAAATAAGACTAATATCAATTGATATCGTCATTATCTACATATGTATGTACCTAGAACCGTAAAAAAGTAAACATTTAAAAAATACAAGCTTCTAAAATTTCATATTTCAACGCTGATTTTAGCCTGTCTTTGGGCGAAAATAAATAGTATACGGAGAAAGAAGGCTCTAAAATAAAGCCCGTACGTATTTAGTTGAGTTATTCAAAAGTGGAAATAAATTTATTTTGAAAAGATACTTTTAATAGTTTTTCTATAATAACTGTTTTGCTAAAAGTCTAATCACAATTATTTAGGCGATCGTTTTAGGAATGAATCATTGTGCGTTTCATTCTACGCGCGGGGAGTGGGACGGAAGGCAAGCCATCTGTGCGCGCTGCGGTACATTATTATTAAACAATTTGACACTAATATAATCTACTTCAACTAATAAAATCGACAACTAATATAAATCACAACTAATATAATCTACTACAGCTAATATAATCGGTAACTAATATAGTTGATAACTAATGTATTTGACAACAAATTTAATTGACAACGAATATAATCTACTACAATCAATATAATCTACTACAATCAATATAATCTACTATAGCTAATATAATTTACTATAACTAATATAATCTACCATAACTCTTATAATCTACTACAACTAATATAATCGGCAACTAGTATAATCTACTACAACTAATACTATCTAATACAACTAATATAATTAATCTACTATAAGTAATAATATACTACAACTCATATAATTGACAACTAATATAACCTACTACAACTAATATAATCGGCATCTAATATAATCTACTACAAGTAATATAATCTACCATAACTAACAATCTATAACAACTAATATAATCGGCAACTAATATAATCTACTGCAACTAATATAATCGACAACGAATGTAATCGACAACTAATATAATCGACAACTAATATGATCGGCAACTAGTATAATCTATTACAACTAATATAATTGGCAACTAATATAATCTACTACAAATAATATAATCAACAACTAATATAATCGACAACTAATATGATCGGCAAACTAATTTAATCTACTACAGCTAATGTAATCGAGAACTAGTATAATCTACTACAACTAATATAATCTACCATAACAAATATAATCTACTACAACAAAAATGTCATGCGGAGACCCATTAAATTAAAATTATAAATAATGAAGCTAAAACTTTTTTTATTGAAACTGTCTTTTTCTTTCAGCAACTTTTTTTAAAATTTCTCAAATATTAATAGTTTATGAAATATTGGCAAAAAACAGAAATGCCATTTTTTCCATCTAATTATTTATAACTTTTACAATTTTTTATGTGCTAATACACGCTTTCAGAATTTTTCATTTTTTTAGACGTCATTCTGTATCCAATGATAAGTTCACATGTAATTTTATGAGTAGTATTACTCCATCCATTTTCGACCATTTTCAACTTAGACTATACAAATACCCAGACCGTTATAAATGCCGACATGTGCCGGGATAGAAACTGCAACAAAACCAGTTATTTTAATCACAGCGCTAACATATCATCTTCCTGGCTAACAATAAGCCGCGGAAAATAAAAGGGCTTACTCGTACGTATGATTATGGCGTAAGGGAAATCATCATAAGGATATTGCATAAACAAGCGTATTAATTAAATTGTCACACAGTTGACTGTTGTGACATATTTACTTAATAGGTATATACGCCTATTCGTACTGTAGTTGATATAACTCAATTACAATTGCAAGTACAAGTAGAATGCCAGACCATCCCTTTTTTATTGAATAAATAAAATAACGACCACGAATATAATTGCTAAATGATGTTAGAATTTTCTGAATCTAATAATAAACGTGCAAAAAAAATAAATGTGTTTCACATTACATGAAAACAGCAGCGTATTTTAAGATTCAGCGCTTCGGGTAATTTTAATTTGTCACCTTATTAATTAAGGGATAAAGGTAAAGGAAGCGTATGTATCAGGGATGTGTTAATAAATAGTTGATTATTTTCTTTTATGCCGTCCATAAAATAGTCGAGTCAAGGGAAATATTCGGAATATATTTCGGCTTCCCCCTTTTTGGATCTCCGTTGTTGTAAAAATCGATTAATTTTTCACATCCCTAGTACGTAATGTTCGGCTTGCACTACCCCTTGCAGAGTTCCGACCTAAGCTATATCCTTTTTGGCCCTAGGATGTATATGCCAATGCATGGAAAGCATAATCTAATACCATTCAAATCTTATTAGTGTGACTTTTAGTTTTACCTATTAGCAAAGATTATTTAACCAATGACACGTGAAATAATTACAGGATGGATTGGACGAACCAAAGACACGATGCAAATTTGTCAGTACGGTTGTGAATTCTTTACAGAAACTCGTAACTATTCAAAAATGTTTTGAGTACCTAATGTGTGGGTAACACAAAAATAAAATCGTACATATTAAAAATAGCATGGTGTCGTCTCCTGTCAAAGATTTTCATTGTAATATGAAACTTTCAATAGTTACGGGTTTCTATAAAGAACTCACTATAGACGGCGCCACGGTTCGCTTAAACCGAGAATAAAATCATCATATAAAAAAAATCGATCTAGCGGGTACATCGCTCCATAGCTTAATTGGCTAGAGTGCCGACACGGTCAGTCGGAGATGCGGGTTCGATCCCCGCTGGAGCGGTCAATTTTTGATATGATATTCAAAAATGTTTTGCGTTAATGAATCCAAATTATCATTAATCTAAATGAATTAATATTTCTCTATTTATTACGGCAATAACAAGTATAATATACAAATCAAATATCTCTATTGAACTAGACTGTGATCAAATATTTTAATTGTCCTAAGACTAGTCGACATCTACAACGTACCTAAAGGCTTTGAAATCACCTTGACCGGTACCTACTTTTGGAGACTAAAGTAGTAAGTCTCCTTACCGTACTACCTATAGAAGCAAATTTATTAACGACGCAATGATCGCTTAAAAAAGCTGTATTTGATGTATCTGATTTACACTTGCATTTGATTTATAGATAATAGTAATACAGAATTTTTTCCCGTTTCCTTCTAAAATTATTAAAAATAAATATGCTTAGATGTAGTGTACCATCAAGAGTTGGGTTCATCGTACTTTTTAAATGCTCAAACTTTATCACAGCTACATCATGATGGTGAGATAACTATTGCGGATCTCTTAAGTAATCTAATTGAGGTTGGTTCGGTCAGCTACTACGATTTTATATAATGATTCACGGAACTGCGAATAACTTTATATGTATATCTTTTGATTTATATCGAATTGTATTATCTTAAAATGGCTATACGAGGATTATTTTATTGTGTTTATCAAACAAAATTAAAAAAAATTAAAACATTTTTTTTTTGTTTCTGTATTTTTTGATTTAGTAGTAATAAAAATAATAAAATTTATTTATTTTCTCACCACAATATTGCTAACAGGACATTAAATAGGTAGGTACATAATAACATGAGCATTCATATTGTGGGAGACTGGTGTCTAAGCTAGGCTTGAGGCCTGTGTTTCAGGACAACAGATTATCTTCTGTATATTAATACCTAATCTCTCTTGTTTATTATTAATCTCTTGTTATTAAGTTTCATCAATTTGATATTGCTACCGGTGTAACAAAATGAAATAAAATAGCGGTGAACGCAAAAAGCATTTATATAAACATCTAGTATTAAAACTCTCTACTGAAAGGGGTTGTCTCTAAGCTATCATTATTACCGATAAGACCGCCTTTGCTCTTTTTAAGTAAGAGTATTGTTATTTACTGTTGTTACAGTTGTTGCGGAAGCATGCTACAGCGTCCCCGCGACCCCGCCACATAGGCGCCTAGGCGGAACACACGTGGCGGTTTTTATTCAGTAGGAGTCTGAATCCCCTCTGGTGCCCGCCCCCGCGCCGGAGGGTGTCCATGAGGATGTTCCCCACGCTGAAAAAATATTATTTACTGTAATATTATTTTGCAAAAATAAATAAAACCTTTTCCTACTTATAACAATGTATAATGCATTACGCCTTTCTCAAACATCAATCAAAAAGTACGTTGCGTTACCGTATGTTTATGTAAGTACAAAATGTATATTTTCATTGTAACCGGAAAAAAATTCTGCGATTGCCAATACAACAGGTGGGTTAAAAAGATAATTTTTATAAAAAAAAAGTGGCAAACAAACTCACTATCTGCTTGATGGTGAAGTGGATACTGTAACCTAGAAATGCGAGCAAATCCAGCATTTCCAGCTCATTGCCGACCCCCTAGCCCCAACTCTAATCAGCTGCTGCTAAGCTGAGCCCCAACTCTAATCAGCATCTCTGGCTACCTCACTCGCCATAGGAACACAACACTACTTAGAGCTGTAATTTTTTATAATGTTGAGGTACTTCCCCCGTCGGGCTGATCCAGATTTTTAGCAAGATATTTCCTACAGTGGACTACCTCAATTGTACTTTGTTCAATGCATAGTTTTAACTAGGAAGTATAATATTTAGTTGTAAACTTTATTATTACCTGGAAATTTTCTTGCTGATTTTATTATCGAATAAAGTCATAATTAAATATTATAACAAAAACAATAATTGTTTTTTCGTGTTATATTATTTAAGTGTTAATATGTAATGCGTTTTTTCATTTCCTACTATTTCTTCAGATTTTTTCTGTATTTACTTTGTTAGCAGTTTTAATAGGGTGTCGTCGATTAATCGAGGGGGGGGGAGATCCGAATTATCCTCGTGATTTTTTGTGATAAACATTACACAGGCTGTAATACAGGCTGTTAAACGCGGGATTTCTTAACCAAAAAACCTTCAACAAACACCCTGCAACCTTGATTCTGTCTGGAAATTTTAATTGGCACGATCTTAAATTTTTCAAAATTTAATCAGATTATCCTGTATTTAAAGAAAATATTCTGAAAATTTCAATAAACTTGGTACAAATTTTTAATATAAATTTATCAGGGTGGGGTTAGTCTAAAACTTCACCACAAAGACCTCCTTCTTAGAGGATTAAAAATTTGCTAAAACATCACGAAATTATGAACGATCCCTACTTGATAAAATTTTTTACTCAGCCTTTGTCTTTCAAAGCCAGCTGTTGGATGGTTATTCCGCAATCGGTCGGCTTTTTTATGTTCCAACGTGGTCGTGGAATTCTGTTATCCCTTAGTAGCCTCTTACGACACCCACGGAAAGAGAGGGTGTTGTTATATTCTTACTGCCGTAACCACACAGCAACATTAAGTAAATTATTTTGTTTTTCAAACATTAAGTAAAGTGTTATGTTGTCAAACTCGTTTTTAACAACAAAAAAAAACGTACACAAGGAAGTTCTTTGTGTCCATTTATTTAAATATCATCAAAAATCCTCAAAGGCTTAACTTTTAATTCTTACCCAACAGCTCCGGTACAGGCTACATTTACTTTCATACAAATATTGCGATCAACTGCGCGGGCGCACACTCGCTTACCGGCGCTTGTCAGTCGCAATCTATTATTGAACTAATAAAAATATATTTAGGCAAAAAAGTACAATGAAAATTCTTCTAATAGTTGTCGTGTGTGCAGTTGCGGCGTCCGCGAAGATTTTGCGTAAGTTTATTTAATTCTTATTAATTGTGATTAGTTATATTGCATAATTTGATATAAAGCCGGTGCATCTTAAACTTAATTTAAATTGCCTTGGAAAAAGAAAGCGGTTCGTTAAAGCTTTTTATACATCAATCCGGTGCAAATTTAAAACTATTTACAGATTTTTTACTACTTTACTGTCTTTGGAAAAAGGCGTTCGATTTGTATATCTTATATATTATATACCTTAACTAATTTTGTTTTAATAAAATTATAGTAACTCAAGTAGTCATATTTAAAGACAATACGGCTGCCCGATTTCAGACACAGTAAGGGACGGAAATTAAATTTTTCAGGAAATATATAAAACCTATTTCTTTTTAGCCATACTAAATGGTATTTTTTAATGACGAATTAATCGTTGGTTATTGTAATAGATTAGGATGACAACATGTTAAAAAAATTGATTATTTTTACTTTGATTGTAATATTTATTGCACCTACTAGGTTAAAAGTTGTCGGAACATTAAAAAATATATATTTAACCTATTTAAAAATACAGTAAGTGCACTTACTTGGTTATTTATTGAAGATTAGTGCAGCAAATCCGTAGAACAAAGTTTGTGAATAAAATAAAAGTATTTAGGACAATTTTCAATTTTATTTAATAAAAAAAATATTTAATAACTAATAACAATTAAACAATGAACAGAAAATAACAAAACACTAATTTGTTTCTTATTTTCTAATTCAATTTTTTCTATTGACATCCATCTCACATCATGTTTTGTTATACTATATTAAATTGATATACTCGTATACATGAAAAAAAAATTAAAAGCCAAATATATGCGACTTACTATATTTTAAAATTTGTTTTGAGAGTTACTATGTTTTAAATTTTTCAAAAAAATAATTACTAGGTTTATCAATTTGATATTTATACGACAAAAATCAAATTATTGAAATATATCAATTGAATCATGTTCACACGATACCATTGGAACGAAAAATACTATAAAAACCGATTTCGATTGTCCCTTGTCCCTTACTGTGTTTTGAAATTGGGCAGCCGAGTATAGTTGGAGCAATTAGTAAGAAGTTAAACATTTTACGAGTAGTTTCGTTATTTGTATATTTTCAACAACACTAATTACACCTCTTAATTTTATCAACATGTTTTCGCTCATTAGATAAAGTACCAGTTAACTATATATTTTTTTTTTTAAAAAGCGTAAGATTTTAAGCTTTTAATTAACGACTTCGTATAAATCAGGAGGTTTTCAATTCGATAGTATTTTTTCTTTATGTATGTCAAGCTAAAAAAGTTCTGCCTTTTGACTTGGTGGACCGATTTTGTTATTTTTTTTTCAATCATTTGGTTCCATTTAAATTAAATTGAGATCTAACAGGTACTTTTCTAGTTATATCTAATAATGTGTTGTATTATACCGCATAACTTTTCATTGGGTATACTCATTTTAATGATTCTTATTTTATTCGAAAGCTGATACTTGTTATTGTAGCCTTTTATAAATTTGATCGAGATCTGATTACTAATTTTTCAATAATATTTGATAACGCCTATTTACTTGACTATTTTTTCGTCTATTACGTTTTATATTACATTTTTTTTATCTTTGTCAAGTAAACAAATTTATTCAAAGGTATTTGATTATATTATTATTTATATACATATATAATATTATATATTTGTGACTCGTTTTAAGCAAACGGAACATTAGAGTCGATTTCATGAATATTCCTTATTAGAAAAATACTATTACATGAAAAATTTGTAAATTTTAGATATATTCATTTTTATATTTATTTATATTGCTGGTTTAAGTTTATAATTTAATCAAAGATCAGAAGGGTGACCACTTTTCCCTAAACAAAATTATTAATAAACCGCCGCTCTTGACCTACTAAGCATTAATAGTTACAAGGATCGCATAAGGTTGTAAGAATATATCCTTTCACTGCCCTGTAAAACAGTTTAATTTTAAAACAAAAACTTAAAAGTCAGTTAGTAACAGGAAGGTATAGTATTATATATGCGCTTATTGTACGCGCTCAGATGAAAAACGTAATCCAATTTTTTTGTTAAAGTTACATAATATACCAACTGATTTATATTACCAAATGTTTAAGAGCATGAAAGATTCACTTGTTTTACTGAACCGATATTCATACTCCGTGTATCAGAAGATTACTTTTAAAAATTAACCTAAAAATATGACGCTATGATCTATTTTTGCAAAATACTATTCATAAACATTGTTGACCAGCTGCTACAAAAAAAAAAAAACAATAGTTAACGAAACGTAACAAAATATTTAAAAAAACGTTTGACCTTTAGACCACGCGACTGAACTTACGAAACGTAACTCTCTCTCTTTCTATCTTCACTTACTTATATATCTCTCGTCACGCATTCACCAGCTTACTCCCCAAGTCAAGCGTGCTGAAGTTTTAGGTATTCAAAAATCCAGTTGAAGTAGTGCAGAGTACCATCATAAATAGATAGGGTACTACTCAGATATCTAAGCTTAAATTCATAGAGCGCAAGCCGCGATTCCGAATTGTTGACTTGACATTTGAACGACTTAAAAAAATGGAAGAGGTACTCAATTCGACTAAATTTTTTAGGTATGTTACATCAAAACCTTACTAACTATTACATGGTTTATCGATTTTTATGATTCTTTTTAAATTCGAAATTTGAACGAGATTAAGTAGTACTTTTAGAATTGTCATTAATAATGCATTTTTAATTGACTTTTACCACTTGTCGACAAAAATTTAAGCATTTTTTTTTTATTTAAGAACACTGAGAAATAATATCTTAAATAGCAATAACAATTATATTTTTTAATTTAACTAAAATGTTCTAAAATGTACCAAAAGAATAAAATATTTATTTTTATAAGTTACATTATTTTATATTTCAATGATGTATTCTTCATGATTACTAGACTATTAAATGTAGTAATTATCATAGTGTCAACAAATGTATCGTGATCTAAATTCAAATCAGGTGTATGCGAAGGGCGTCTACTAAAAATATTACGCTTATATAAGTAGGAAGAATTGACAGGTAATTATTCAATTTGTACGCAACATTCAAATATTTTCAAGTACCTTATTACGATATGTATTTCAACATAGTTTAGTTATTTTTGTAGAAGAACATTTTTTTTTATATTTGTGTATTTGTATTCATTACTTCTAAAACTACTTAGAAAGAATTATTCAACCATCAGAAATATTACGAGTATATATAGCCGATTTAAACTATGAAACATTACTACATAGTCTGGCCATAAATACCGTTACAATTAAATATAAAGAAAATAATACATTTGATTTTGGAATCTGTCATTTTTATATTATGATTGTTCATTGTGTTTTTCATTTTTCGCGCCATTACATTGTAAAATGATTTGTGATATTAAAATGGAGTGGGGTGATAAAGAAAAGTCGAATCGCTGTGATTGCATTACACAAAGTGGATATGGAGACAAATACAATTTTTTAAACTCTCCATACGATTGGTATTAGTCAAATGTTTGTTTACCGGGCTATTGATAGGTATTACAAAAACCTTCTCATTTTGTGACAGAAAAAGATCTGGCCGTCCACTTAGTGTTCGTACGAAAAAGGCGATCAAAGCAGTAACGGAAATAATTCCAAGAAGTCCTGTCCGAAAGCAAAAAATTTTATCTCGGGAGATGAAAATAACACATAGAACCATGTCGCGTATTTTAAAAGATGACAGGACTTGTAGCCTATAAGAGATGCACTGGTCATTTGTTAACTGATAATTTAAAAAACAATATGATGTTAAAATCATAACCACTATAATACATACTTAAGCGGTACGCAAAGTGATATATATTTTATCTTAATGTATTAAACTAACACTCTGTAATAGTAATAAATGTTACGTACAATAGAAAAAGTGCCTTTTCTTTGTAACAATATATAGGGCATGACTGTGTATATTATTTGCATCAGTTTTTATAAATAATAATTCGGGAGACATAAGTATGAGTAATTTATTCTCCTAACTAAATTGATATTGTTATCCCAATCTTACCAATCTAAATCCTTTGTTTCTTCTCAGTCATATTGCAGTCAACCATGCTTTACCGACACAATTGGCCATTAAACCAATCAATAAATCAACATACGAATAAACGTGTAATGTTTAGATATGTATATTGAATAAATAAAATCTAAATAAATTAAGTCAACCAATTTCGATTTGCATTTAAAGAACATAAATCATATTTTATTAAAAAAAATCTTTAAGCTACATCGTTTGTATAATTTTATCGTCGATACTTTTATTACTTTTATTGTTTTATAATATATTAGCTTACGGAATAATTTTTGATGTATGCGATCATAACGAGCAATTATTAAAAAACTCAAGTATTACTATCATAAATAATAATATTTTATATTATGTATTATATATGTATATTAATACGCCCTTGACATTTATAAAAAAAATAACTGGGAGCGGAAAAATCTACTAAACTTATTATTATTTTTACTTCAATCGTTTAACTTTATGAATAATTCAATTTGTGTATATTTCAATTTAGGCTCAATTTTATGAATTAAATATTTCAAGGTTATTCGTAACAACGTCTGTATACATTTGTATTGTTTTTAATATAATAAAAAAATATGTATAGAATACAGGGACGTAGCACTACAGCTGTGTCTAGAATATTAATTATATCGGTTCTCAAGTCACTGAGCTCCCTTGAAAACAAAATTCTTGTTCAATTATTAAAACAAAACAAATAATCAAATTTAATAATATAGTTGAACTGAAGTACTTCGTACCGCCATATTTGTTTTTTTTCTTGAAGAAAGACCTATCTAGCTCTTTCTTTTGTACAAAACTTGTGTTGTGTTCGGCGCAGTGTTACGGAAACTTTGCACGTACATACATTGCGGAAATTCATTTTTATTTATATAGATATATTATTCCTGTCATGTTTTTAATTTATTAAATGTCAGTCACAACATAATATTTGTTTTAAACAATAGTCTGAGTCAGGCCCATTAAAAACTACCTACACTAGTAACATGTTCTTTGTGAAACACAGGTAATTAACTTAAATATTTTAGTTGAGAATTGATTTTAGTTGCATTGTATATTTATTAGTATTCAGTTTATGCAAAATAGGAAAATGAAGAAACTTTCTATAAATTTTTAATTAAAAGTTTTAATTACTACTACAAACAAAAAAAAAAATGGTGTGTGTGTGCAATTAGGAAAACTTAAATTTCCGAAAAGTCGTAGGAAGGTAGGCCGTTGTGATTTTTTCTGTCGTTTATGATCACGATCTCATTGAAAAAGGTTATAAGAGAAATGTAAAACGCGTCGATTACGTGTTTGTAGCAGTAATGTATTCTCATTGTCCTATACATTTATTTACTTGTTTTTTTATAGTGACGAATTTTTCGTTTCATCCAGTTTCAAATCACGATTCTAAAGAAGTTTCACTACCAAAACAAATGGATATTTTATAGTTGTACATGTACATATAATATGTAGGTATAACAACTGAAGAAAGATATAATGCAAGCCTTATGTAACGCAAGTATACATATATGTATATATAAGTCACCGTCCGTGTTTTGCAACTAGAAATATTGGGAGCAAGCTGTGCTTAGGAATCTATCTTGTCTGCGTAATTCCGTTTCGATATGATGACATATATTTTTTAACAGTACGCTTAGACACTTCGATGGATGAATTGGATTCCTAAATGTTTGTATGTAATATCCTAAATCTTGCTGTATAGAAAATTTTAGCTGTAATTTTCTGACCTATAGGTAATTTGTTTGTTTTAATCAACGTTTTATTGCTGTATTTTACAGAAAATATTCTTACAAAATCGTAAATAAATAACTATGTTCTTTTTACTAACAACATTGGAGATTTAGTCCAAGACGAAGTAGTTTTGTTAAAAATCGAGTTTAGGTGGGATTTTACTTGCCATATAAACTATAACAATTTAAAACTATATATTTTTTTATATAACTAGATCGATAAACAAGCGTACGGCTGACCTAATGGTAAGCGATTACCGTAGCTTATAGACATCTGCAAAACCAGAAGCATCGCAAACGCGTTGTTGATCCTATTCTCAATTCCTCCAAAGAGCTCTGGTCACCTTATTCAACAACAGGAACACAACACTGCTCGAAATTATTATTATTTAGCTGTGATCTTCTGTAAGGTACTCCAGTCGGGCTGCTCCATATTTTGAGTAGAAAATTTCCTGCTGTGCCATACCTTAACTAAGGTAGTTTGAGGTAGTTTAGTTTAACTGAGGTAAGGCAAAGTCAAAGTTAACATTAGTTAATGTTTATCTCGGGAAGAACTTTATTAATTTTTTTATTTTCTAAAAACCATAATAATAGGTGACGATAAAATCGAGCAGACCTTGAAATAAATTAACTAATAATGAAAATTTTCAACCAATCAAAGTTTTTTATCGTAAATAATATTTGATATTTCGTAGTCATAGTTCATGACCCCGTTTTAAATGATTTGTTGTTTTACATTGTTTGATTTAAGATGCACTTATCTCCCATATATTTGCAAAGAATACATGCACCTACGCAAATATTTTCCATGCAAATATTACGTTTATCCTTAACGTTTATTTGCTTGTACTTTTGCAATAACTAAGATAGATTTTTTATTTCTACGACTTTATTAGTTACTAGAATTAGACTACGTAACTGTTACATCATTTTTTATCGTTACTTATGGAATATCATTATTTTTCCAGCGGACGACTTCCCACAATGCAAGCGCGATGACCCAGAATTAGATAAATGTGTCTTAAGAGCAGTTGATGAAGTAAAACCCAGACTGCTAAATGGAATTCCTGAAGTTAACGTACCTGCCTTGGAGCCTTTCAATGTACCCACTTTGAAACTAGACAGAACAGCTCCAAACCTCAGAATCAAGGCTACCCTGAAGAATATAAAAGCTTACGGTGGATCTAACTTTAAAATTGAGAAATTAAAGTGAGTTATTTTTGATTTCACAAGTATTTTTTAAATTACAAATTTTATATGCGAAAGAAGGAGCAATTACTCAAGGAGTAATGAAATAATAAAGTTTTGACATTATTATAATTTGACGACTAAATGTAACAATACCATATCCATAAACTGTACATAACGTAATAGGCACAGTTGCTAAAAGCAAGATGCAACCACATATTAGTCAGTCAGTCAGTCAGTCAGTCAGTCAGTCAGTCAGTCAGTCAGTCAGTCAGTCAGTCAGTCAGTCAGTCAGTCAGTCAGTCAGTCAGTCAGTCAGTCAGCCAGCCAGCCAGCCAGCCAGCCAGCCAGCCAGCCAGCCAGCCAGCCAACCAGCCAGCCAGCCAGCCAGCCAGCCAGCCAGCCAGCCAGCCAGCCAGCCAGCCAGCCAGCCAGACAGCCAGACAGCCAGCCAACCAGTCAGTCAGTCAGTCTGTCAATCAGTTAGTCAGTCAGTCTGTCAATCAGTTAGTCAGTCAGTCGGTCAGCAGTTCAGCCTATTGCGGTCCACTACTGGACATAGGCCTCCCCCAGTTCACATCCTGGTTTTCCGCAATCCTCATCAAGCCTACACCGGCAATCTGAGATCTATAGATCGTCGTTCCAGCGGCAAAACACATATTCTACCTACAATTGTAATCAATATAAAATTAATTAAATTGAAGTAGTAGGCACTTACTACTAATACTAGGTACACATCAAGTTTTTAGTCTTGTGTAAATATAGCTCATGATAGACATTTAAGTCATATCGTATTTGGTGTATTTGTTTTTTTTTTTATAAAAACATAGGGTAGGTAGGTAGCTTAATATTTTCAATTTTCGTCAGTTAATCCTGCTTCCAAAATTTACCGTACATCGAATCTATACAAATAAATAAAATTGAGTCGATTGATTGGAGTGTCTTTTTATTTAATTCATATGTATGTATACACGGTATATATACCAAAATAACATTTTTTATAATGTTTGTCTGTCTGTCTGTTTGTTCCGCCTAATCTCTAAAACTGCTGGCCCAATTTTGACGGGACTTTTACTAATGTAATACGTAGTAACTTAGGCTACTTTTATTTTAGAAATTTATTTATTTTATAACTCTGCGAACTAAACAATAACTTTTTTGTTAAAATCCACGCGGACGAAGTCGCGGGAACAGCTAGCTTAAAATAACATCCGATCGTCTACTGTCTGCCTGATTGTTCATTTAGTACGTTGGTTACTTTCACGATTTACAAACGGTAGATGTTTCGCTCTACTACGTTTTGATTTCATTAATATCTTTATAGATATCGCAATATCTCACGTTTATGATTAAAAAAATTAAGCAATTCCTATTAAAATACCTCAAATATCGTATTAAAAAAAATCTTTGTTCTTCACATATCGAAGAAGGCTTACTTATTTTTCTAAATGTAGGCTTACTTATTATTCTGCAGATATAACTCTTCTGTACTGGTGGTAGTGGTGTAAAAATATATTTAAGGAAAATATGAGTTTTATTCCAGATTAGAGTGGAAAGTTTCAGTAGGATTATTGTAAAAGTTAGTTTCTGGTCTGGATGTTTATTCTTGTGGATCTTCTCACGGTGTCTTAAGCAGCCCTTAATGACTTCGATCCAGGCTACAGCATGTCGTTACTCTTGGTAAAGAAATTATCATTAACCAGCTGTGTAGCAGAGAAATTAAGCTCTAACTCTTTTTCTGTACAAGAGATTAATCTTCTTTCTAGAATATCTACAGACTGTTTTGACTGAAAGTTTGTCATTTCGTAGTTAAACTGTTCAAGGTTAAATATAATGTTATTATGTAGTAATTTTATTTTAAGAAACGCTGATTAAAAATATTCTTGCGTAAAATGACATTAGATCATAAACCACGAGTATTATACTAAATGTAATTCGTTGTTATGTAACGTTATACATAAGCGCAGGCAATATCGTTTTATTACGAATTTGCGGTGTAGTCTACGGATAAAGGTATATATGTGGCCAATAATTTAGTTGTAAGTTAGTCGCAACTATAATAGCTTTTCGTTTTGATTTTTTTCTTAAGTCTCAGTAATTTGTTTATTTAATAAGTTTTTAACAAAATACTCATTTTTTTATTATTGAGTAATGTGTTAAATAACTATTTCCTTTACTCAGATCAGACCATAAAATCTTAAGTCACAGTCAACTACTATAAGTATCGTAATAAAACCCAAATTATTAATATTATAATTCATTTTAAAAATTAAATTATTTTTATGAAGGTACTTGTATTATAAAGACAAAACTATAAAAGAAGCGAAAATTATTTCCTGCTAATGTAATTGTGTCACGTTTGTAATTGAAATAAAAATAAAAATACTGGAAACTTTATAGATTTGAGACGCCGCCGGTAGATTTACAAGGTAGTATTGTGGTTTATCCGTCAACCTGCAGTGAAGCAGCGTGGTGTATTATGCTCCAATCCTTTCTCCTACATAAAAAAAGAGGCCTATGCCCAGTAGTGGGATATTACAGGCTGAATCGTATCGTATTGTTGTTTAAGTTTTCTATTGTGATAGTCTCCACTATTAATTCCAATTGTGCTAATATATAAATCTAAAACATTTAGTTGAACGCGCTAGTCTTGGTAACTAGCGGGTCGATTTAGAAAAACCTTTTTGAATTACAGGCTATTAGTATTATTCACATAACGCTGTAGCTAATAAGCTTTGTGGCTACGGCAATAAAGAATGTAGCCACCCCCTCTCTTCCCTTGGGTGTCGTAAGAGGCGACTAAGGAGAGGGATAATACAGTTCCACTACCGCCTTGAAACTTACAAAAAGCCGACCGATGGCGGGATAACCATCCGAATTTCATTCATTCATCATTTTCATTCATTACAGCCTATACAGTCCACTGCTGGACATAGGCCTCCACAAGTTTACGCCAAAAATAACGTGAACTCATGTGTTTTGCCCATAGTCACCACGCTGGGCAGGCGGGTTGGTGACCGCAGTACTGGCTTTGTCGCACCGAAGACGCTGCTGCCCGTCTTCGGCCTGTGTATTTCAAAGCCAGCAGTTGGATGGTTATCCCGCCATCGGTCGGCTTCTTAAGTTCCAAGGTGGTTGTGGAACCTTGTTATCCCTTAGTCGCCTCTTACGACACCCACGGGAAGAGAGGGGGTGGCTAAATTCTTTAGTGCCGTAGCCACACAGCACAACCATCCGAATGCTGGCTTTGAAATACACAGGCCGAAAACGGGCAGCAGCGTCTTTGGTGCGACAAAGCCAGCCCTGCGGTCACCATTCCGCCTGCCCAGCGTGATGACTATGGGAACTCACCTGAGCTCACGCTATTTTTGGCGTGAACTTGTGGAGGCCTATGTCCAGCAGTGGACTGCGATATGCAGTGGAGTGATGATGATGAGTGATGAATAAATCAGAACAGTAATAACTAATCACGAATCTTCTTGTAAGGTGTAGCCGCACAAAGCGTGTAAAATAAAATAAATTAATTAACGAGCATTTTGATGGGACTTTCACTGATTTTTTATGTCTTCCATATCACCTCATTAAAATCGAAGTTGGTGTAAGGATGTAATAAATCAGACTAACAGCTGATAATTATTTACAGGCTGAACCTTAACAATAAGTACGTGGGTGAAGTAAAGTTGACGATCCCTCACCTCATGGTGACGGCCGACTATGACGTCCGGGGCTCCAGGATCCTGACCCTAGATATCAGCGGCAAAGGGAAATTTAGAAGTAATTTTAGTAAGTCAATTATTGTTTTTATTATTGTTCATAATGAGTACAATATACAGTGTGAATTTTTATTGGTAGTATCCATGGGCATACGGTGGACCCAAAATTTATAAGGGTCGAACAAAATCAATAAAATAATGTAAAAATTCGATAAGTAGTAGAAAATTGAAAAAAAATTACTGCAACTTTTCATTTACCTTTCTAAACTACTTCAATAATAGGCTGCACAGGTTTTGGCTAAATTTATCTGAAATTTTGTTACTTCAATCCAAAAATATTTATTTATTATTAACTACATGCCAAACGGGGTGGGGCAAACCCCTATCTTGCGCCGCTGTGGGTATGCTCATGGTAGTTTTATTGGTCACAATTAGTCATAGCCATATATGTAAAATATTTTATTGAATACAATTAAAACCAGAAAACAAAATAAAAGTGTCTGAAAGGGTTTTTTCAAGTGTAGGCAAGCGTCTTGTTATTTTTTGTATTCAAAAATTTAATACATTATTTTTAGACTGATAAAATAAAATATACTTTCTTTTTGCAGCTGGAATAACAGCAGTAGCTAAGGGTAGCGCTAAACCTGTTGACAAAGATGGCCTCGAGTACTTACAGACAGACAAAATTATTATGAAACTCAAGATCGGCAACGGTCAAATAGCAGTTGATGATACCGAGAGACCTGTTGCTGGTAAGTGAAACAAAATTACAGATAATATTTACAAGATTTCCTGATAGAAATTTTTTTTTTATAAAAGCAAAATAATTACAAGTATAACCGTCAACTAAATATTTGATATTGTTTCATTTTTTTTTCGATTTTTAAAAACTTTGCAAATTGACAAAATCTGATAATAATTAATTATTGGAGAATCTGTCAATCTAGAATTATTATTTTATATTATGAAAATATAGTAAAAACAATCGAATTGTTTGGAAGTATGTTACCTATATTTCTTTTATTCAGCCGTTCTAAATACTACTTTTATTTTCAGCTTCATCAGCTGCAGCTTTCTTCAACGCTAGCCCAACAACTGTACTAGAAATCCTCTATCCCCTCATCGAAGAAAGCGGTGCCGCCATTTGTAAAGCATACTTCAACAAAATATTCTCAAAAATACCACTAAGCGAGGTTTTAGTTGCGTAAATTTTATTATTAGTAAAAAATTATACATTTGAGTAAATTTACGTTTTCAAAATGTCTTGTAGTTTGTTACCTGTTAAAATATTATCGATAAATAATTATTGATAAATGATGTCATCGATTTTGGACGTTTCGTCCTTTCTTTCTTATTTAAGGCTTCTATTTATTTAATATGATACGTTAGATTAACTTATTGAAAATGTGATAAATCATTTGTAATTTTGTCGGTGTGTAAGTCATTATTAATATTTTAATACAAAATTATAATAAGTTGATACAACTCAGACCGTTTTTTAATGGAAATATGTATTTTTTCTTCTTTCTATTTTATAATTATATTTTCTATATATACTATTATATTATATTTTCAATATAATTAATAAAAGTAATTATATTTTCAATATATTTCTATGTATTTTGTAATCATATTTATTTTGTATTATATTGTAATTTTTTCTTCTTTCTTTTGAAGAACCAAAGACCTTTGTACCTGCTGCTTCTACGAGTAGAAGGTAGAAGTAGTTTATTTTTGCTTACTTACATACTGTCATATGACGTGTCATAATGTTTCAAGGATATTTTAAAACAAATGTTTCTGAATGTAACCGTTTGATTTACAATGCACTTAAAAGCTTTTGTAATTTAATAAAAAAATACAATAACCTCAATGTGTTTATCTTGCTCCGATAAAGGTCTCGTCGAATTTATCTAGTCGTTAATTATATTTTTTACTCTTTTGTGTGGGATGCTAGATATTTCAAAATACAGTTTACAGTATATTTACATCAACTTGATTGAATAATATTACTAAAATTTTAAATTTATATACATACATAGTTATGTATAATACATATAAAAAAATAAAACAGAAATGCTCTGTATAATTATGTAATATCATTGATTATTTCCATTTAGTTAAAACAAAAAACAAAAAGTACATATAATTTTACGAACGATATTTTTAGGGTCTGTAGATAAGCGTGTAGCTGCTGTCACAGCACTTTCTATCCTTCCTTTTCGCTACCGTTTGCGTGATCCTCATCAATACACCGGTTTTCCCCAACAAAGAAGAAGTATTAGTTAGATACTTTAAATGTATGCAATACAACAGAAGGAGTAAATGATAAGACAATAAAGATAACAAAATGAAGGAGATTCTAAAAAGATTCTTTTTAACATCTTAATATATGTAAAGTACGCGTCACGTTGTTTGTCCGCGACAGACTCCTAAACTACTTAACCGATTTTAATCACATTTGCACACCGTGTGCAGTTTGATCCAACTTCATACCTATCTGCCTATATTTTATTTCGATATCAATTATTATTACATATATTCCCAAAAAAATAAAAAATAAGGCGGTACGAAGTTCGCCAGGTCAGCTAGTTTGATATAATTGAAACAAAAGAGAAAAACGTTTGTCTAATTGGGTAGTTCTTCTATTTTATCGAATGAATAGAAGAAGAGCAACCTTGACAAAATGTTCTGTAAACAGGTTTCATTAGAATTCCTGGTTTCCCTCTAACGGAATTCTTTGAAGGCTTCTCATATGTACATACTTATATACATATATGTATATACTTATATGTATATGCACTAATTACAAATTGCATGTGTTTATTTATAGTGTCACCTTGCTGAATATCTTCCTATTTATTCTAAGTATATTCGTGGATAGGTTGATGCAATAGCGACTAATTAAATATTTATTTGATTTTTGTTGTTATTCAGATTAATGCGTGTTTAGAATTTAACGTACTCCAATGTTTGTTTAATAGGATTATTCAATATATATTTTAATTTATCTAAGCAAAATTTGGCAAGAACTTAAAATAAAAATATATAACTGAAAAAGTAATGAAAATTATCATATAAAAATAAATTTGAAAAAAGGGTGATTTAGAATAAATAATTATAATAATAATAAATACTCTTTTTTGTACACCACAAAGAAACATTACAAAAAAAAAATGATACATACAAAGAAAGATGTACAAAGAAATAAACCACTTTTTAAATTATCAGCGGTTTAGTTTTGATTTGTTTTTCGTTCCCATAGGTAATAATATTTTCGTTTTCAGCAAATACAACTATTGTATTTATTTTTCTTCCTTTTAAAACCACAGAAGGATATTTTTTACGAAAGTATATGCAATGACTTCTTATGCACTACTTAATGTCCTGTAGGCCTTAGCTACGAGGTTAAATTCATTCCACATATGGCTATTAGCTTAACCTGTCAGTCTTATTATAAAGGCATTAGCTTTGTTAACAGTCTTAGATGTGTATCGATTGAAAGTGGACATAGTCAAGATGATGACTACTTTAGCTAAATTCTTGTTAGTCTTTCTGTTTGTAAGTGATGTGATTTGTAGGCGAGTACCAGAACATAATACAACTAGTGATGGCGATACTATAGAAGAAATCGGTGAGATTTTCTCATTTAGTTTTATTACAAATACATGGAATATAGGTAATAAAATCGTCGGTACAAAAATCTCGTGTTTGGGGCTGATAACGCACATATATAGACACATTCGTCCAGACCGCTTTATATATTTCTATCCAATGGTTGCCGGGAAGAAATTGTTTTATGCCATAAGGCCTCCTTTTGTACTTTTTCTTGTTCTTAAACTTTTTTAGGCATACAATAAAGTTAGCATTATTATTGTAATTATTATATCTACTGACTTTACATCCTAACTACCTCTAATATCTGTATCATAAATATTTGTCATGAGCGTGGACGAACAACTAGTTTCCACCGATATAACAACTAGTTGTTTTAACCATTGTATTAATTTCTGAATCAACTTTTCAGAATATTTTAATAATAATATCCAAAACGAACACAGGCTAATTATCTGATGTTAAGTAATTACTCACGCCAATACTACCCAGCCAGTACTCTGCTGAACAGACTTAAAAAAATTAATGACATTACAACAAACAATCTATCCTAATTTTCCTTACTAACGGATGATTTTTAGTACAATTAGTATGGAGATTATGTCAAATCTATACTAATATTATAAAGCTGAAGCGTTTGTTTGTTTGTTTGAACACGCTAATCTCAGGAAGTACTGGTCCGATTTGAAAAATTATTTCAGTGTCAGTGCCCATTTATCGAGAAAGGTTATATATCATCACGCTAAGACCAATAGAAGCGGAGTCCAACCAGACGAAGTCGCGGGCAGCAGCTAGTGTAATATAATCGTCAACATTCAAAAAATCGGAGATAGACATATGAATAAAACTGGCCATAAGTTAATTAGGAATAGAGGTAATGTTAACTTCGGCATCGTTAGTTTTAAAATATACGAAGGTATCATTCAAAATCAGCTCCCTCGTTTACCTTGGTTTGGTAGGAAGTACATCACTACAGCACTCAAATTATGTTCAAACCATTTTCCATACAAAAAGTTTACCTTTTTAATGAAAAAAGTTGAATACCCTTATTGTGACACATGCGGCTTGCTAGATGATGTACACCACATACTAAGTGATTGTGATAAATACGAAACGGAGAGAGAATCATTGATGAAAAGTTTTAGTATAAATAAATTTGATATGGGATCATTTTTGTCTGTGTTAACAGAACCTTTGTCTGATGCAGCAAATTTATTAGTTAATATGATATTACATCATCAATGATTCTTTCTTAGATATAGTGGAATTAGGGTATGATGGGGCTGGCATGTCTGTGTAAACAAAAGTCCCTAAATAAGAAAAGAATAAAAAAAAATACACAATATAATACAAAATAAATACGAAGGTACACCAAATTTCTGTGACCATATGGTACTGCAAAGTTTTATACGAGTTGTTGACGTAAAAGGCTACAGCAAGGCTTTATTATAATAAAATTGTCAAGACGTCATTTGTTAAGCATATTTGTGTGATAAAGAAAATTAATATGTAACATTGAATTTTTTTTTTAATATAAATAAAGTTATGTCCACAGGCTTAAAGTGCCCATGCTTTTGTTATTCCGATTTTTAGTTTTATTACTGATCGTTTACTTGTTACACTACTGCAGCTTACATTAAGAGACCTAATTATTCTGTCTTAGTATCCCTAATGCAGACGTGAGTCCACCGACCAAAATTATGCTAAACTTAATTGATATCTTACATGCAAAAAGACATAGAATTATATTGCGCCTTACTTTAATTATTGTTGTCACTATTATAATAATTATTATTATCTATGTTTATATATACACTTACTTGCTATCTATGATATATGTACACTTATTGTCTAGTTAACGTATATGTACACTTATGGCCTACTTGGCCTACTTACAATGTAACATTGAATTTAGGACAGTTAAAAATAATATGAAAATTTATCTGAATCTACATTTTTCAGATAAACATTTAAATTTCAATATGTCAGATAGATTGAGAAGGGGGAAATATCTAACGGACATTTTTCAGTTATTATACACAATACAGATACTATTCGAAATTAATATATTTTCAAATTTCATTTATAGCAAAAAAGCCAGTATGCCATTACAGCGATCCTAATGTTGCTGATTGTATCAAGCGTGTAGCGGAACAAGCGAAAACTCTTCTTGCACATGGAATTCCATCGTTTAACATACAGCCGCTTGAACCGCTGAAGGTGCCAAGTATACGATTAAGACAGCACAATATGCCACAAGGGCGATTCAAATACGATGCCTGGCTCACCGACCTCACACTGAACGGATTAACTAACTTTACTTTTAATAAACTTGAGTAAGTAAACTTTTGGATATTTCTTGCTGTTTTGATTAATCTATACTAATATTATAAAGAGGAAAGATTTGATTATTTGTTTGTTTGCATTGAATAGGCTCCGAAACAACTGAACCGATTTGATAAATTCTTTCACTGTTGGGAAGCTACAGTATACGTGGGTGACATTGTCTATATTACATTTTCAAAAAAATTAGGAGACAAAAAATATTTTGAAATTCTTGTTAAAAACCTTTGCAAAGCCGGGGTGAGATGCCAGTTTAGTGTAAAGATCTAAAACATCTATATGTATATGAATAGACAGATACCAAGTACAGTTTGTATTTATGGATACGGTGTTCCTTTGACTAACAACGCGTACGCATTAGTTAGGCCTAGTTATGGCCTTTAGTTTTTTCTTGATATATACAATTCTATCGAGAATTTTTAATTTCTTACTTCTTTTTTTTAATTTTCATCTATATAAATGTTACTGCTGTATGGTTACGGCAGTAAACAATATAGCCACCCCCTCACTTCCCGTGGATGTCGTAAGAGGCGACTAAGGGATAATACAGTTGCACTACCACCTTGGAACTTAAAAAGCCGACTGATGGCGCGATAACCATCCAACTGCTGGCTTTCAAATACACATCCCGAAGACGAGCAGGAGCATTTTCGGTGCAACAAAGCCAGCCCTGCGGTCACCAACCCGCCTGATTAGCGTGGTTACTATGGGCAAAACATATGAGTTCGCGCCGTTTTTGGCACGAACTTGGGGATGCCTATGTCCAGCAGTCAACTCCGATAGGCTGAAGTGGTGAAATGTTACGAAAGATATAGATTATTGTGTAACGTAACAACAATTTTTTCTGCATATCCACCAATAAAGTAAATCACAGATAAAAATTAACATTTTGAGTCACCACACAAACACGTGTTACATAATAATTAAGAAAACGCCAATTTACTTTCGTAAATGCAATACCGATTTCCTTATTATTATAAATAAATACAATCTGACAGTTAAGGTGATACAAGTTGTTAAGACTTGCACCAGTTACTGACCTTTGTTATAAGGTCAATGCTGTAGTTTTACTTCTGGTATATATTATTTTGTGACATTTAGAATAAGCGTTCGTGATTGGTAAAAAAGGAATAAAATTCAGTGTGTACATATATTGTGAACTTATGTGGGCAAAACACATGAGTTCACTCCATTTTTGGCGCGAACTTGTGGAGGCCTATGTCCAGCAATGGACTGTATTAGGCTGAAGTGATGATGATATATATTGAGGATTACCGCATTATCTATAAAGATGGAATCCCGAAAAATTAGCAGAATCCTGATTCTGTACTAAAATGTAGTAGTATCAAACCCTTATATTTTTATATTAAAGAAGCCAAAAACATACAACAAAGTTGCAATTCATTTTATAATTACTATATCTATAATCATAATTCATAATTTTAGTGTCTATCCAGAAGATTTGAAGGTAACAGGAAACATAAGTTTACCACGACTAGTCATGTTTGGTGAATACGTTGTCATAGGAGAGTTCCAGATGCTCCCAGTGGAATCTACTGGAATGCTAGCAGCCAATTTCAGTAAGTCCAAACAATTCAACCTTCGCATTAAGAATATATAAAAGTGAAAGGCTTACAAGTCAAGACTAGTCAACACAAATTCGCTTTCGATCGTTTGTTTGTAAATTCTTAACAGAATATTAATTTGTTTTGTATTACTTAGCGGAATGCTCGGCAGCTCTTAATGCTGTAGGTGCCAAAGTACATAAAAGAATAGTTATACGCGATGCTGATGTTAAACTCAAATGTTCTGGACCCCTGATGGCAAACTTGAAAGAAGCGCATTCAACTACTGGAGAAATGGGTAAGACAATGTAACAATTTCATAAAAAATATTAAGTTTAGAAAGTTGACGGCTTCCAGCCAGACTAACTTTATATTAGACAAATGGTAATAATTTCTTCAAACTCCTCGTTGTATTTTTAGTTACTTCGACTAATAGTCGTGAAAGATTTGATTGCATATAAACAGTATAATTATTAGCAGAAGGTAATAGTAACTTAACACAGTAACCGTACGTTGTATTACAAGCAAAAAACCTTCATGAATCGATAAGATAATAAAATCTTTCTAATCAACAAACGGTGAAGAAAAGTAGTTTCTTATTTTCTCCGATCTTCATAGCACGGTGCTGCGTATCATCCATATATGTGAAAATGCTATTTTAATTATTTTTCAGAAATGATAACAGACCATATAATCCATATGCATACGACGGAGCTAGCGAAGGAAGTTCAGCCAGCCGTAGAGACCGCATTGGCAATGGTTTTGGAAGACATAGCTAATAAGTTCCTCAAACATATCCCTCAGAATATGGTCTTCCCTAATTAATAAATTCCTAGTGGTCGCCCAAAGGTCGAAATTCGACCATAATTAAAAATTTAAATTAAGAAAAACCCCAAAAATAATAAAAATAAAGAACCTTTAAAAAAAATCAATTTGACTACAGACTTTGACAACAACAAAAGAGTATAATTTGCGTGTGTGTGTCAAAAACATGGTATTGTAGTGTGTGATACATGTTTTTTTTTATGGATTTTATGCATAATTTAAAAAAAATTGTATTCTGCACTATTTCTCTATATAAACTATAAGTGTACGAAATTTCATACTTCTCTGTCGCAATTTTCGTAAAAATTGGTACAAAGTTTTGCTTCACGTATTAATATTTAGATAATTTATTTCTAGTCAAGAGTTTCATTAATAATTTTCTACCTATTTGCAAAAAAGTAAAAACATAGTTATAGTGACTTTTTGCACTTAACATTTTGTATATTCTATATGCTAATGGAAGGCTGTAAAGTTAAAAAAATCAGATTTATTACTAGAATTTCGAAACATGCTTGTGTTTTTGAAGTCGTTTGAATATTAAATTTTATTTGTTATTTAAAATTATTTATTAATTAATTTATTTCTTTTATGTTAAATAAAGTTTATTATAAAGAATTTTTTTATATTTATTAAACCTAATACTTCTAATTATATTATAAAAATAAACATTATATATTAAGCAACTGGTTGGACATAAATGGGTCTTCTTTTATAAAACTTGTTCTCTCATACCAAGAGAGACGACTGCTTAAATTATATTTTAATATAAACTTTTCCGCTGTTAAAACTACCGATTATGATTATGTATAAAAATTTCCACGAGTATTGTAGAGTATTAATATTAATAATAGAGATGTGAGTGGAGCGGACAAGGGAGCCTCGAGCAAAGCCTTTTTAAACGCAGATCAAGCCGCATCAGTTAAGGTCGCATAACGGCAAAATCGTACAATAGAATTAACCTTACGCTTCCTGTAATATCCCACTACTGGGCATAGGCCTCTTGCTCCATGTTGGGGAAGGATCAGAGCTTAATACAAGTAGGAGTCAAAATATCGATATATGCATGAGTATAATATGGTAATCGAAAAACCCTACGATTTTCAATTTACAAAAGAAAGCTAGTATCGTCTCTTTTTCGCTTCAGCCTGTAATATCTCACTGGTAGCCCTCTTTCCCCATGTAGGAGAAGGATCAGAGCTTAATCCACCATGCTGCTCCAATGCGGGTTGGCGGATATATTCCTTACTATAAGTAACGATCGCTATCAGGCGTAGATGATAATGACCGGGACCGACGGCTTAACATGCTCTCCGAGGCACGGTGGGGAGACTCACAAGGACTGCACAAACACCCGTATGGCCAATACAAATGTTTGTCAAGTGCGGGGATCGAACCCGCAACCGCCAGCGCAACAGGCACAATCCATGACTATGACTGTTGCGCCAACGCGGCGACTATTTTTTATCATCCCACTACTGGGCATAGGCCTGTTTCCTCCATGTAGGAGAAGGATCACAGCTTAATCCACCACGCTGCTCCAATGCGGGTTGGCGGATATATTCCCTACTATGAGTAACGATCGCTGATAATATGTAATGTGCGGGGATCGAACCCGCAACCGCCAGCGCAACAGGTACAATCCATGGCTGAGACCGTCGCGCCAACACGGTGTCTTTATGCAATGTGTGCTAATTTCCACAGGCGTCAAAAGTCAAAAGAGTAGTGATACTCCGTTGCTAATTAGTATTATGTTTGTAACTCCATAAATCACCAGATTGATTTCCTGGCTGAATTTATTGAAATCTATGTTTACTCGATACGATTAGAACTCTAGATTGAAAAAATTTAAATCTCTGAAGAATGTATTTGGCTATTAATAATATTAAGGTATTATAAGCTACATACTATAGATGTAAGTGTACCGGAGTAAGTTCGCGTCGCCTCATAAATTTACACAATAATTTATTACACAAAACATTGATCTTTAAAAAAAAATTGAAACAGGCAAAAACAGTCCTAACAAAATAATAAAAAATGAGTGCATTAGACCTCACGACTGAGGTAAAACTTCTTTAGTTGCCCTGTTGCTACTGTAATTAATATACGAAACGTAGCTCTCTCGGTTTCATCTTCACTAACTTACAACTCCCTCTAGACTTCAGTTCGCCCACCCGATCACACTTTTCGTAACGCTCTCGTCACGCACTCACCGGCTTACTCCCAAAGTCAAACGTGCGTAAAGAAGTCTTACTTCAAAATGTGGACTTCATAGTGTTGTTCGTAGAATCAACATAAGCACACCGGACAAGGTCTAAACTAAGCAACAAACGGCACCGCTTGTACCACTTTCGCAAATTGTGCCAGCGTGTCGTGCGGTCACAGGCCTACAGGTTACATCATTCGAATTACAACATTGCACTCGATGACTGTGCTAGTTACATCACATCGATAATTTACGACTCTATTTCAATGTACAAAACGGTTCATTTTTTGTTGTATTTACATTTATTTTAGGTCGACCACTTCGTCTGACGACATTTTATAAAAGTGCATGCAAAATTGCACTGTCATCGTGACCGTGGAGCTCCAAGACTAATTTTATGTAGGTTTATAATAAAAGTGACACAAATTATATAACAGTTACCTTTTTAATTATCGCATTATTATTTTTTTGCAATTGGTTTTGTACGCCTCATTGATTAATAGTAGCTGGTTAGGAAATTTTAAAATCGATGTACGTAATCGCTTCAGCCAAACGCAGTCCACTGCTGAACATAGGCTTCCACACATTCCCGCCAAAAATGGCGTGAACTCGTGTGTATGGTCATGGGCAAATAGTTACCTGGCTGGGCAGGCGGGTTGGTGACCGCAGGGCTGGCTTTGTCGCGCGGAAGACGCTGCTTCTCTGTCTTCGGCTTGTGTATTTCAAAGCCCGCAGTTGGTTGGTTATCCCGCCATCGGTCGGCTTTTAAGTCCCAAGGTGGTAGTGGAACTGTGTTATCCCTTAATGGCCTCTCACGACACCCACGGGAAAAGAGGGTGAAGAGGATGAACGTAATAATAATTTTTATTTAAATTTGGTTAAGGCAATCTTTCAATTTTACTAAAACGTGTGATAAGATACAGAAGATAGAATATTGCATAAAATATAAAAACAGATAATATAATTGCTATCATCACGTATTAGAAGAAAGGTATCTTAAAAAGTATTTAAAATGGAGATGATTAAATTAATTTCATTTTGTCTTGTTTGACTGAGAGAGAAGATAATTAGTTTAGTTTTAAAATGACGAAAATATTGATATTACTTAGTGCATTTCAAGTAGTGTTCGGTTCTGATAAAGGTTATATAAATTGTAAGTACTTATTCAATTAAAAATATATATTTATATAATTGAGTATATATACTGTGTGTTTGATAGCTTTATAGAGGTTTCTTTGTTTTTATTTTATTTTATTTATTTCTCTAGAAGAATGTATTATAATTATTTATTTCAGTTGGTAGTTTCATTTGTCCACGAGAGGATAAAGCTCTTGGCCACTGTCTGCGAGATGCTTTTAATTCCTACGTACCACAACTAGCTACAGGTAATTGTTAACAATTGGTACTTAAAAAGTATCATTTTCAACTATATCGTTACAATTTATAAATATTAAAATATCATGAACATTAAGTTACTACTTAATTTTTGCCAAATATATTTAACTAGCCTCTGTCCGTCCATATTTTTTTTACACGATAAATAATTACCAACATATCATATACTAGAAACTTTTTCCGTAACACGCTACATCTTATGGTGTAAGTATTATTTCGATCGGTTCAATAGTTTTCGCAGTATAACCGAACAAAAAAAAAACGGTTATAAACCATTTATTTGCATAGATTAAGACGAACATTTCTTTTTATAATATGACAGACCGTCTACAAAATACTCTTTATACACATATTACCTTACACACAAAATGCCTCTAATATTTACTATAAACACCACACATACAAAGAGCTTCTAATATTTACTCCTTAGTCGGCTGTTTTGAAAGACAGCCAATATAAACGCATACGCCAGACCTCGACGAAGAATTATGACCTATTAATATGTTTGTGCCTTTATCGTAAGTGGTACTTGAACATGCACTGCTGTGAAAACAGCGACAAACCTTCATCAAATCTTTCGTCTTTACTTTTAGGAGTACCAGAATATGGCGTGCCGCCTTGTGAGCCACTTCACATTCCGACAATATCGATCAAACAATCTGCGGGTCCAATAACAGTGACGTCATCATACACAGATGTCTCTGTAAGAGGACCATCAAAGATGCAAGTGAAAAAAGTCGAGTAAGTTCCTTCAAATATGTACCTACGTTTTTAATGAAAGGGAATTAAATTATACATGACCGATAGACAAAAGCAATCCTGCAACTGTACATATATTAGGTTCCAAGTTGTGCGCTGTGTACTATTACATAAAATGTGTACATTTTGTTCATGACATCCTTTACAAAACAAAACAATATATATTATTACCTATATTTTATTGTATAGTTACTATTTATGTACTAGCAATTGTAAAATAATATTCATTACTTCCAGGGTAGATTCCAAAAAACATAAAGTGGTTGCGTCGTTATACATTCCTGAACTTAGAATGAAGGGTAACTACAATTTGAAGGGACAGCTTTTCATGCTCCCCATAGAAGGAGATGGAATTTTTCATGCTAAATATGGTACTTCTTTCTTTTTATTACATTATTACAAATATGCTATTCACAATTTCGTTGATATTACGTGAAAAGAAAAGCAATCATTTTTTTGATAGTAAGTTTTTGAGTCAGTCAGTCAGTCAATCAGCTCAGCCTATTCAATTATTATTATCAAGTTTTTGAGTATTTTAATATAATTAACTACCTCAATTTCAGATAACATTGATGCTACAGTGACGATAATTTTGGGAAGAAAGCGTCGTTTCAATTCGGTTGACGCTCTTGCTTGCAAGAGCCTTGAAGTTAAGTTTCACATTGGTAATGCGTCAATGAAGTTGGAAAATCTGTTTGGAGGAGACGGTGAATTGGGTAAATTATTTTTATCATATATAAAAAATAAAATTATAATTTGATTTTTAAATATTTCAGAAACAGTGTTAAATATGACACAAAAGATAAATGTTACTAAACTGATAATACTTAAGTTATTTTTGATATAAATTTAATAAAACGTTAATGCAATTTATTTTGCAGGAAATGCTATGAATAAATTTTTGAATGAAAACTGGGAGAAGCTGTCCAACGAACTTCAAGCACCGATGGAGAAGGCCTTACAGGATGTCCTTAAGCCGTTAGCAGATCATGCGTTTGGTATATTAGACGCTGATGATATTTTGTTCGCGTAGATATTTTACTGATGCTAATGATAATAAATTATTGAATAAGATATTTATTACTGTAAATAGAAAATTAGCGTTAAGTCAAATATTAATGTCCTAATAATATGATAAATGTGAATAATTATTTATTGCATCGTAAACGAAATATCGAAATAAAACCAACGTAATATTATAAGGTGTATTTTCAAAATGTTTATTTTATATCTTATTACTAAAACTATCCATAAACGGAATATTTACCATGTTTTCTATTTTCATTTTGCGGAGCTCGATATTTCGACATTAACTGCGAATGTCTTGTTCACGAGACTTCTCTTGTAAAAATGGTAAATATATCGTTTATGAATAGTTTTAGTAATGGAAGTAACCATGTTAATCTAAAATCGTTTATAGCTTATTTCTATAATCACATCAGTTACACAAGTTTCTTATAAATCAGATTATCATTTTAATAATACAAATTAATTAAAGTACACTAAGAGCCTTACTTAGCTAAATAAATAATAAAGCTTAATATGATAGAGTATAAGCTCTTTTAAAATGTTTCAAGTGTCTCTGATAGACTCTTCAATTGACTGATTTTTAAATTAAGTTAAAACATATTATCAAGAATACTGATATTTGTCAGAACATAATAATTATCGATATTTATGGCTGATGCGAGTTTTTATGAATACTAAGTTAATTAATATTTAAAAAAAAAGTCCAAAAAAGTGATTGAATATTGCCTTAAATAAATCTTAAACATCAACACTTTCACATCACACGTAAACGTATATCACTAATTAAAATGCTACATCAGATTCCGTACCTCATGGGTCAACAGTCAAATTTCACACGGATCACAGTTTAAGGCTTGAGCCACTCGTTGATGGGGATTTTCTCGAAGGCACCGTTGAGGAAGATACGGAAGTGCTTGGCGATGGCTGCGGACGCCGCTGGTCTCATCTCGTCGATAATTTCAGCTGCGTTGTTATTGAGGAATTGGTTCATCGCCTCCCCTGAAAGAGTAAATGGGAAATCATATCATCTGAGTGAATTGGCTTGAACGATCCTGTATAATTGTATTCGTTACACTACTGGATTTGCCCTCTCTCTTATTTGGGACATGGGTTAGAGCTTAAGCTAGGAAAGTTATGCCACTGTTGGGCTTGCTTTGTTGGGCTTAGTGCTTAATTTGGGTGGATTTGGCATTTACAACCGTGAGCGATGGCTTTAAACTCTAAAATTATTATAGAAGGTATTAGAAAATCATTTTGTAACATTATGTACTCTAATCTCGTAGTTATATCGTTTACGAAATCTAATCTAAAGGCTTATTTCAAGTTGCATATATTGCAATTTTCGCAATGACTATTTTAACCACAATGACATACATGTGATTGATTACGATTCCAGTTATAATGAGACAAATGCAGTTTCCGTTTAGTATCTGCTCTATACGAGGTCTAATAATATCTTTGTAATGAGTTACGCATTAAGATCATAATTGATATTAATACCGCAAAGGAACAAAATGAATGAATCTAACTTTTCATAAAGGAAAAATCATTCGTTTATGAATGAGAAACTTTGTTTAAATTATTGCGAAATCTTATTTTACAATTCATCTATCATTAGATAACTTTATACAGAAATAGAACTGACTGCAAAAATATATAAGTAATTGTAAATTTGAGTGGAATTTCTAAGGTAGCATGTGTATATAAATAAAAATAAATGGCCGAAATGTATGTACTGCACCAAATTGGACATTTTTTTTAATTCGTCATTGTTAAGACAAGATTTATCAAGGATATCGTCATTGTTAATACAAATATTAAAAAAATAGAAATAAAAACTCGATATATACATTAACAAAAAGTAGTACGAAGTTAGCCAGGTTAATCAGTTATTTAACTATACTTACCAATAACACTTCCGTGGTTGACTGTATCTCTGACCTTGAAACGGGAACTCTTAAGCTTAAAGTCAACCTGCATGCGATCCGCCGACATGTATTTCACCTCCTGTCGCTCGATTTCCTTGCCGAATATCTTCACAATCGCGACCACGTCGTCTGCGATGAAAGTAGGATGAGAAGAGGATAAGCAAATACAGACGAATCAAATCAAAAGAACTTAAAAATCACTGACGTCTCGTATACCATTATTTCACTATGATGTATGTAAATAATTTTTTAATTTATTTGTATTATTATTTCTGTAAATGACATTATTTTGACTTTCGTTAAGTGTGTAATCACCTTATGACGACATAAATGTTTTCATTTTATTTCATTTCATTTCATAATTCAGAGTATAACGCTGCCTTTAAATCGGGGAAATTACTACACTAAATACAAATTGGAATGTAAGCCCAACATACATAAATGTTAGATATGAATTTTTTGAAATTTTACCTTTGGAATTAATAAAGGAAGAGATAGAATTAATTTAATTTTACCGAATTTTTGATACTTCTGATTGTAAATATGTAACAGTTTAGTTTTTAATTACATCATAAGAAACAAACAATACACACATGTTTTAGTATTTTTGACATTTTCAGTAAATATAGGAAAAAGAAAAGATGAAATAAGCTGCAAAATTCAAGGACAAATTTACTCAGCCTTCCCATTTTTTTCTGTCTGTCAATAATCGCCAGTTCATAAAATATACGAGTACGTTCCATTTACGCTATTTTTGAACAAAACTATTTCCTTATTATTACGAAAGACAAAGCGTCATATTTGTGTATGACCTCTAGTAATTATGGATGTAAGCCTTAATGCATAGTTAATATTTTGACAAAACAAATTTAACCATTCCTGCTCACCATGCTTTAAATTAATATTAACCTTGATTTTGGTCAGAGTCAACTAAGCGAATTTTAAGAACACACATCAATGAACAAATTTGGAAAACCATTTTTTTATAATTATGCTCATATCTGATATTTTGAAACTTCCGAAATTACGGCGACGTTGTAGGCATTCAATTGTTCATAGAGTTCACTTTTGTTATTAAAAAATGTAGGTAGCTTACAAGTACTATTATCATTTGTTTAGCAAAATGAACGAACAGCGCATTTGCTTTTTCTTAAAACAGTTTGATTATTCAAAAACTGAACAGTTATTACTCTTCGTAATCAGTATTATATTATAATTCTAAATCTGTAAGTGCCTATTTTTATTATATTTGCGTTTCAAAGATGTATTATGCTATACTTTTCTTTTAAAACTAAATATTATATTATCATAAAAAATTCTAAACCAATTCCTTTAGAATATAACATTTTGGTAATAGTAAGTAACACATTATTGAAAAAGATAAAATGAAATATATCTCAAACATTAAAATATTAAATACAAAACACAAAAAATTATATTGTATATGTTGGGAAAGAATAGTCATCTATATATTTATAGGTCGTCTTCTATATATATATATATTACGCGAAGCAAAAGCTTTGTACCCCTTTTTACGAAAATTACGCGGACGGAGCTGTATGAAATTTCTCACACTTATAGTTTACATAGAGAAGGTGTGCAAAATGCTATTTTTTTAAATTACGCATAAAAAATACATAAAATTAATAAAAAAAAACATTACACACACTACCATGTATTTGACAAACACACGCATATATTATCTGTTATTTATTATTATAGAAGTATAGTCTTTGACAACAGAACTTTAATAATGTTCAAACTTATAATTTAAATTAATTATGTTCGAATTTCGACCACTGGGCGACCAGTAGTAATAATAAATACAAATTTAATTATCACTAGTACATTCTTATTTTTATAATTCTAGGTTTTATTTTAATATTTTGTTTTTGTTTTGTTCAAAGTCGCTGTTACTTTTCAGGATATAAACCAGACACTAACCTTGACATTAAGACTAAATTTAAAATTATATATTGGTAAACAACTACTTAAATTGGAATATTTTTTGTTAAAACAAGTTTTCCCAACAAACATATATCCTTGTTTTCTGTCAGCTAGAACTTTATAATTATTATTATATGGTTTAATGACTTTCAATTGTACCAGAGAGGCCAAGTTGTACCTTTGTATGTACTCGTTGAGCATCTAATAAATACCACGTATGTCAAAATTACCAATTTTCCAAAAGAACGAAAAAATTCTATATCTTTATATAAGCACCGTTATATTGATAAATTGCTATTAATTTTACAAACAGATAAAATGCGTCACTCAATTTTAAATGACTAGTGTTCAATTTTTAACGTATAATCAATACTTTTTCGGTTTTTCTAATATTAACTCTATCGGATTTGAAATGTTTTAAATTTTTTCAATATACGAGTACAGCCAAATTTTATCCCTTTGTCGTAGTTATTGTAAGCACACAACAATAATAAATAAATATGTGTATAATCATACACACTTACAATCAGAAACACACACGTCTTCGACATGTATATTCATGGGTGTCTGTGTGTGTTTCGATGTATATGATGGTAAGCTTTGCATATACTTGAAACATTTTATAATTATATATGTATTTATTTTGGTTATCAGTACTTTATTATGACTACTGTTGCAAGAGAAACCCTTTTGAACCATGAACCCATTTTGAACATTACATAGTATAAGACAAACCCGCTTCCCGCTATCTGTATGCTTAGATCTTTAAAACTACGCAACGGATTTTGATGCGGTTTTATTTAGTATATAGAGTGATTCCAGAGGAAGGTTTATATGTATAATATATGCATAATATAGAAGAGGAACACTAATAGTTTTTGTAACCGTACGAAGTCGGAGCGGGTCGCTAGTTATATATTAAGGTAAGCATTACAGTCAACTATTGTAACTAATGATAGGTCTTCAGACTGAAACTTTTTCCTACAACATTGTTGTTCTCTTAACTCTTTTATTTTTTTTAGTTTTTAGTGCTAAAACTACAATATGAACTTAGTTCTTAATAAAGAAGTAATGCTGTTTTTTACCTTTTATGAGTTACCGGCAGTGGCGTAGCGTGGTTATCGGCCACCCGGGGCGGAAGAAAATTTTGCCGCCCTCTTATTTAGATATTCCAATTTAATATATACTATACATTACATACATTATAACAGAGAACTTTTCGGAAAAAAACAGTGACTGATTTTGACGGACCTTCACTGGCAGATAGCTGATGTAATAAGGAGTAACTTAAGCTACTTTTATTTTAGACATTTATATAATTTTATAGCTGCGAACTGCACAAAAACTTTTTTTTAAATTCCACGCGGATGAAATCGCGGGTACAGCTAGTTTTAAATAAAAAACTTCTCCTCGGACGCATAGACCAATCGAGTGAAAGATAGATAGATGCGGTGCAAGCGTAAAATAAGAGTAACGCTAAAATGAGTCATCCTTTTTCGTGCATGCCGCCGGCGTTCATCGATTTATTAGACGTTGTCACGTCAAAAAATATTTTAGGTGATATATCGGCTTTTTAGACGGCGCGCCTATGCCGTAACGACCTCGCGGAGCACTATTTTCAGAGTTTAAAAAAATTATAAATAATACATATAGAGTTCCTCTTTCAAAATTCCTTAAATATCATTATTTTAGAAATTATTAAGGAAAACTAAATACCTTTTTATCTTATTTTGTTAATAGCAATCGCAATTTTTCATGTGCTAGTAAACCCTTAAAAACATTTTTCTAGACGTCATTCCGAATCGAATGAGTCATCACACATATTTTTAGGAGCTTTATTTATATTAAACACGTTTTTGAACTTGTTGACTGGATTATTTGTACGAAACCCTGGGTACGCGAGTATAAAACTCGCACATTGGCGGTTTTTTATTTTTATAAATGAAGGTTTGAACAAAACATCAGACAGTCCAATATACAATTACATAAATATAATATTTAATACTCCACAGTTTAAAAATTCAATTTTTCAAAAAGTTGTTGAATTATTTCACAATCACTACACGTACTTATTTGCACAAAAATCACAATTTGGAAAGCGTAATATAATTAAGATACGAGGCGATGTGAAATGGACAACTGACGATCCATCGATAAAATTTTCTATGAATTATCAAACTTTTTCAAAGAATCGCGTACATCCCCGTACCTTAAAGGGACTTCCCCGTGCGTGAAATAAACTATATTCAACTTAATATGTATACAAGATGTAAGGGACAACTATCTTTTAACTTCGCCAGTATACTCATAACACTATTCTGGGTTTAGAACTAGTGTAATTTGTTATCAGAAAATTTCGAAATTTTTCAATCTTTTCGATAGGTATATTTTTAAAAATTGGGGTGTAGCTTTTTTACGGGGTTCCAAAGTCAACACCGATATTTGTGGGGCTGGAATAAGTGCAATAGAAATAGTTATCAACCACAGAATACGATTTGGGATGAATAAGAGCGATTTTTCACTCACCGGAGAGGTATAAAAAACATCCAGATTTTTCTCCAGATTTCCAGATTTTGCGATAAAAATATCTTGTTGTTTGATACTCAGAATTATGGTCCGAATTAATGGTTTCAAATAAAGGATAGCTGTCCCTTACATCTTGTATGTAATACAAGTCATTCTCGCTGATCGCTGAATTCTCACAAGTAAAGACGTTGCCACTTGCCAGTCGCTACAAATTATCATTCAAGGAAAAGGGATTCCTCGACTTCGCCACAAAATAAGTAATTAAAAATTCCGTGCTCCTTTCAATCGGTTAGAATTTGTAGTTCCAATAAAAATAATATAAGATGGTTCTCAAATATTTACAAAATATTTTTATTATTTAAGTATTGTTAAATTTTGCCGACCCCTAAAAAGTGCCGCCCGGGGCGGGCCGCCCTACCGCCACTACGCTATGGCACTGGTTACCGGACTCGTTTTTATATACCTAATATGTTATTGATAATAATAAGGCAATGCCGACATATTTTTCTGCTGTTTGAAAACTTTTACTCCAACCAAGTTTTGTGTCTATATATAAATTTATTATGTTTTTTTTTGGCATATCTTATAGGCTGATAGTGTGACAAAAATATATATAGCATCTACTAACTGAACGATGCCCAGAAGTCTCCCTGAGACCGTACAGGAAACAGCAGCACTTGTCCAGCGACTTCGTAATGACCAGTTACTTCAATACGAGGCAGAACGAGACCCATATCAATTCGTAGCTTGCTCAGATCTGACCTGGAACGTAATAAAGATTAAGACAAATTAATCTCATACAAAATATATAAATAAAGTAGGATTCAATTATCACGTAAACTCAGTTTGAGAGTTGTTAGGTTACATTTAAGTAATAACTTAAATATTTGACATTTGAGAAAAGAGGAATTGAGGAAATTGTCGAAAAGTTTGATACTGTACAGTCACAATAAAATTATAAGTACATAAGTTTGTTTGACAATGTGAGCGTATGTTGCGTTTGCTACTTATATGACATACGCTAAAATAATGGCTGATTAATTGAGTAACTGAATGTTTCATCAACATTGTTTTACTGAAGCCTGGCACGTGATGTTTGGCCATCAGGGTTTTTTTGCAATGCACTCTTTGAATCTGTACTACTTATTAATGAAAAAAATATGGCAATATTTTACCATCAAGGGTGAGAAAGGCAGGAGTAGATATTAAGTACTGCATTTTTTAGGTAAGAAGTCATAAATTTTACTTGTGAATTTTAGACTATCAGAAATAATACAATTTTAACATTTTTGAAAATGTTACCACATGAAAAATTTTGTAAGCATTTTGATATTTTTAAGCTTTAAATACAAATAAATAAAGATGCGTAATAGTAATTTACAAAATTTTTACTCTTAGAGTTATAATTGGGAATAAAAGTTTGTATGAGAGTTCTGCTATTTTACAGATGCATTTGAAAGTTTACGTTTGGGCTTTTGATCAAAAAGAAATGTCTGGAAACATATACAACCTATTGCCATTGCTTTGTCGCTTTTATTTCTCTTTAATTTAGGCGTTATCAGTTACACGCGTCGTATTAAACATTTGCAACTACTGTTCAGATAAATGTAAATAATAACAAACTCGTACTATTTAATGTTCCATAATGTGTGAACAATATTTCAACGTTACACAATTTTTGTTGTCGTTAAGATAATTTACTTGACTCGGGGACAAAGAAATCTGCTCCTAAATTGTTTCTGCTCTTGACACAAATGATCTGCTCGTTGAGAGAACATTTTAAATAATAACATATCATTATTTTATTACATTGTGTTATTTGAAGATAATAGGCCAGATAATGCTGGATAATTATGTCGAAACCTGGTCAGGTGATTATTGTTAGAGGACTGGTTGGTCACAATAATTTGAGACAGCTCTATATCGATCGATTTTGGTGTGAATAATATTGACTACATGTTAGGGGATCGTTCTAAAGTATCATAGTGCCCCTTAATGTTTCTCAATAAAAGCATTTTCCACGTAATAAAAACAGATATTATTTCAACAGCGAACTGAATAAGAAAAAATACAGGTTTTCCTAGATTATCAACAAATTGTGGGATACATTTTTAAACGTCTAGCATTCAAACAGCCTCTACTATATAAAAATTTCGTGTCAGGGGTTCGTAAACGTAAACAATTGTAAACGTCCAATCCACTACGAAAGGCATTTGTAGATGTTTGATCTACAACATTTGCAATGACTTAAGAAGAACACGTCGCAAGAAGAAGAATTAATTTTATAAATAACATTTTTAGGACAAGTTTTCATATGACATTCATTACTAAATCTGACATTCACGAACACATATAATCAAAAACACCAATATTGTGGCATAAGTGTCAGACATTAAGTTGTACTGTTCACATTTTGACGAAAGCGCGTTGCGACACTAATAGTAGTGTCACAACAAATGTCACAATGAGTTGTTTTCACATTACACACTTTAGGCGCACATGTATATATTTTTGTTTTTGAACTTGTTTGATACTTAGCACAAACTGTGTACATGGTCTCTTTACGTTAAAAAAATAGTGACTCATCGCTGTCTTAGCCTCTTGATCAATTAAATTGCACTAAATTAGAATATCGTGTTCAAATTGACTGTTTTAAGTAAGTCGGTTAGATAGGTGTTGTAATTTACTACGATTTAATTCGTCAAGGGCGAAGTCTGGGGCGATTAGCCCAGTGTATCAGCTAAATATAACTTATAAGATGCAATTTTAAAGAAACGTTATGATAACTTAGCGTATAAAAAGCTCATCATCATTCAAATTTAGTCTTGTTTTTTTTTTCAAATTCTGAGAAATTTTGTTTGTAAATTGAAGAATCCACTCTATATTACAAAATCTTTAGGCTTAATAAGATGTTGGGATATTGAAGTAAATTTGTTAATAGCTTTCTCCTATAAATATTTATTAACACATCGACTAAGAGAATGATCTAAATACTAACGAAAGGTTATTGAATGCTACGTTTACAATTGTAAGTGTACCACATTATCGTGGAAAAAATGTCTAAATAAAATTGTGAATTAAATATTAGTATTCTTTTGTCTTTAAAACGAGTGTGCTTTACACCACACGACTGAAGTAAAACTTTTTTAGTTGCCCCTACAGTAATAAATGTAACGTAACTCTCTTTCTATCTTTACTAACTTATATATCCCTCTCAACTTCCGTTCTTTTCGCCCGATCACACTTTTCGCAACGCTCTCGTCACACATATACTCGTAGTTCTACTCGAAAAAAAATTCGTACGTAACAAATAAAATTCCAATGATTCTAAACAATTTTAAAACCTGAAGAAAATTAAAAATATTTGTATTTGAAACTTAATTATTTACACTATATGCTTAAATTTATTGACCATATTGATAAAAAAAATGACCTACTAAATCAAAAAGGATAATTGAGATACCATTTCTGAACAATTTGACCACCATACATATATAGCGTTGATGATACTAACATTGCCCCTGACGATCATATATATATGGTTAAGCCAACTGGATAAAATTTGATAAACAGCTAATAAATAAAACTTTTATTGGCTATGTGATGACGCTGCGATTATAACACTATCCAGCTTTTGCTATAAAGGTTGCAGGTTCGATCTCCGCTCACGGCGAACATTTGTTTAGGTCATAATATGATTGTCGATATTTTTGGGCGTTTGGGCTTTTGTATTATATGTGTTTTCGGACTCCTGATAAAGGAAAAATTCTATCCTACTGGGGTCCATTACATCCTCATCATCATCACTCATCATTTCAGCTTAATACAGTCGACTGCTGGACATAGGCCTCCACAATTTGCGCCAAAGATGGCATGAACTCATGTGTTATGGCCATAGTCACCACGCTGGGCAGGCGGGTTGGTGACCGTACATCATACTTGAGGCCAATTAGTGTAAGGCATTGGTTTCCTTAATTTATTTTTAAAACGTCATCCGACGGTAAGACTAGTTTTGGTAACAGATCGGTCACAGCTGGTTTTAAAATCGCTATAGTATTGAATTATGTGTATATGTCACAACCTAAATACAAGTTACTGAACACTATACATACATCCATCACGTGTGTCATACATTAACTACTTATTTTACATTTAATACATTTAAAAAAAACTTACCTAATTTTCGTAACAGTGTAATTACTCGGTCCTATAACTGTGATGTTGCTAAATGTGGCTCTCACGCGTACCGGACCAGCGTTATTCTCCATCACCAGCCGATCTATGAGGAGGGGCTCAACGGGAGGAACGTCCAGATCAGTTAGACCCCTCGCGAGGTACGGCCGCAAGTGGTTGAAAGATCTCTTGATACAAGCGTCCAGCTCTGGATCGCTCCGACTGCATGGTAGCAGGTATTCCGCTATAATTAAACATTATATAATTTTAATTATATTGTTATGTACAGAATACCGTAATGAAATAAAAAACGTGTTCACCTGAGCGCTGTTGCAACGTCTATTATGTGGTTCTGGGTCATACGAATTATTATACGTTTTATTATTGTTTTGATTTCATTCAATATTTCATTCAAATTAAGTAAAATCGTTACACTGTCTTCATTCAAGGTTTATCTTTTTTTGTTACGTTAGCATTTATCTAGTTATGTTTTCTAATTATTATTTCTATTTCTTAAAATAAATTTAATAAACCCATTAAGATAGTAGTCGTGATATACAACGCGCTGTGTGGTTTATGATTAAAGTTTTTTACGCCATTTATTATCTCCTAGCAACTACAAGACTAAATAAAATTCGTATTAACTTTATTTACGCAGTTATTATAACATGGTACTTACAATCTTTTTTAATATCTTAAGTAGAGTAATATCAACAATTTTGCAAGATTAAAACAATTGTTTTCAGATTTGCTTAGTGAACATTTCGTAACCTGAATTTAATCCCAGCAAAATCATGAAGTGTTATGCGTTTAAAGTTTTCAATGGACAGGATATTTTAACTGAAAAGCATACAAAGCTTGAAGTTTTTCCAAACTCTAACATTTAAGAAAATTTTATTGCAATTAATGAACTTTGGGTTGTAAATGATCTGATTTCGATTTGTCGATTAAGATTATATCTAAGATTTTTATTTTTGTGTTACCCACATTAGGAATTCTAAACATTTTTGAATATCATATCAAAAATTGACCCCGCTGGAGCGGTCAATTTTTGATATGATATTCAAAAATGATTAAGATTATTATATTACGAGAACGTTTAGCCTAGTCACAAGCCTATTTATAGAATAGACAACTCCAGGGTGCACATAAACAACACATAACCCCCATACCATTATTTGGTAACAATAGATTAACTACACAATATATTTATATTAGGTTATGGTTAGAAGTAATTAATAACCAATACTTTTATTCATTTTAAGGAATAATATACCTCGATTTTAAAAAAATAACAAATTTACACTTGTACATTTACTTGCTTAAATAAGCAGAAATAATAAAAAATTGCAAACACGATAGTTAGTTGAAATTGTTTTATGAATGTTCAATTACTGAGAAAATTAAAATACAGACGTAAGTGAGTCATAATTATAAATAATTAACGACGTGTGAAAAAAAAAAAACGTTGAAACATTAAACGTGTGAGGAACACGTTAAATTTGTTCATACTGAGATGTGAAAAGAATTTTTTGATAGATTTTTTTCTAATTTACATTTTATAAAACAATATATATAATGGTCATTATAATTTGTTCGAAAATGAAGAAAACCGATTTCAATATACCAAATAATCCAACGTAGGTGGTCAATTAAATACGCATTATTAGACATAACTCAAAAAGTACTCGTCAAATCTTGATCAACTTAAAATGGGACCGCAAGACAAGCACTAGCTTTTGATTAAAAAAAAATCATCAAAATTAAAGAAGTACAAGTGAAAAGTTATAAGGTAGCACATATAAATAAGTACAGTGGAATCGAGAACATCCTCCTTTATTGAAGTTACAGAAAAAGACGATTTTTTTTTATATATTTATAAAATTTATAAGCATGTTAACAGATTTGAATCGTTCTCTTACATAGGAGGTTTGATTGTGCAAAACTATAATATTAGTTCATTCATTTAAAGTAATGTCAAAATTATCAAAATAGCAACAATCTCCAATGTGTCACGTGGATTGTAGAAAACGCGAAAGAAATTGGGCAGAGCTATTCAGACCATTAGCTACCTATAATATATAATAGTTAAAGGTAACGGTAAGGGTATACGAGGAAAGTTAAAGTTATGTTTTAGGGTTATTCTTTCATTGCCTGATTAAAGGTCCTTCGACTCAAAGCCTTTTTTTTTATTTTGTGTCATGACGAAAAAGCAAGCTTGTAGTCTATCGTTAACATCACATTAAGTAATATTGACACTTTTGACAATTTACAATTTTTATTGTCACACTCAACGTGGATTATTTCCTGTGTCGGGGATTCAATTTCCATTGCATTGAATTCAGTTTAATGTGTAACGATATCGTCATTATAGTCTCATTATTTTCACAGTATGGTGTAATGACTATAGTATACTTGCGCTACCTTCAGCCTTCGGAAGTTCTCATATTATACCGTTTCGAGATGATATTAGGAGAAAAATACTTATTATGACCACATTTTTTATTTTACATGAAATTAATTTAATGCAGACCGTTTGAATTTTGTAATTGAATATTTTGCGACATCCAGTTGACCATTTTCGTTTTTTAAATGCTATAGACTAAAGTTATATATTCTTGTAAAGTCTTGCAACCATATTTTACAACTTACTTTTTTATCTTTTGCAATTATAAACGGCTACACATATGTACTCTATGCAGTAATTTCGATAATTCACAAGATTTTTATTTGATTGTACAAGCAAACTATACGTTTCATTTTTTTGTAAAATAAAAAGTAATAATAACTAGTTGAACGACCAACGTTGTTTTGCCATATATGTTATTAACCCCCTTAATCTCCCCTTTATAATTTAGGGGTATGAAAAATAGATGTTGGCCGATTTTCAGACCTACCCGATATGCACACAAAATTTGATAAAAATCTGTCCAGCCGTTTCAGAGGAGTATTTTAAGTAACAATGTGACACAAGAATTTTATATATAAGATTACGCAAGAATTTTGAATTATATCTAAACTCTATCCAGACTTTTTGTCTCAGTCCTCTTCTCTTTCCGCTAACAACGCTCACTGCCAGCTTACATGCATAATAAACATACATTCAAACAACCTTAAGACTGTAGACTATTTAAATATAATCGCCATATAGTTGTTTAATGACTTAACTATTAGCATTACAAATATTAGATCATCTTATGAATATAAATTATTTAAATCTAATTAAATAAAAGAAGTCCTTAACATACTTTGATGGCAATTTAATAAAACGTAAATGACGCCACCATATGAACTACAATTTGTTAGTATGTAATTTGCACCCAGATGGGGTCAATATTAGTCCCACTGTCACACAGGGGGTAACAATAAAACTAGGCTGCTTCTCACACTTTAGGCGTCATAGAACGGTGAAAAGATACAATATCTTTTGTAACTTAAACATTTCAGAGATATTGTACAGAATGTTCACAAAGTAACTATGCAGTGCCATGATGTGGGGTACTAAGAAATGACTGATTTGATTGTCAATTATTAATACAATTTAATGTTGTAATAATGTAATGTATTTCTTATATAATTTTTATTTTCCTTATAAATACATTTTGGTGTGATTTTATATATTAAATTTAATTTACACTGAGCAGTAAGACATGTAATAATTAATGAAATAGGAATATATTTATTTGTGTATTTATTATTACGATAAAACATAATGTTATGGGTATGTATTTATTTGTGTATTTATTTATTTATATGTTTATTATTTATTTATATTATTATTATTATTATTATACTCACTCACTTTGTTTTGCTTTTTTGTTGACCCTACTCGGTTTTGTTTTAAAATCTCCTCTACCCCAAGGCTGTCTGAAAGAAATCGCTTACTTATTCTTTCTTTCTACTCATATTATTATTTTATATTTTATTTCTTTATGTAGTGACTGCCTATAAAAAGAGGTAAAATGATCATTGTGTACCTATTATGTATTAAAACATTTATATTGTATCTTCTGTTGGTTTTCCTTAAATTTTAATAATTTTAAATAACTAAATAAATATAATATATGCCATCATTTGACATATTTGAACCATACTTGCAACTTTGTCTACATGTTCAAGGGGATTTCAACCCACGTCTCTTATAAATACTACCTATTACTTACTATAGTAAATTATGAACTACAAAGATATGATTTAAAATAACAGGGACTCGTATAAAAATATCGTTTTCGTTTTGTTGGTGTATCCTAATACTATACGCTGATTAATACTTGTTTGATGTTGAATTTGTATAAATTAAAAGATTTCGGCTCGATAACATAGATTTATTAATTTGCTGTGTTAAGAACAATTTGTAGGATGGAACAAATTCGTCAACACTTTTGGCAGCGTTGGCAAAAGGAGTATGTCTCGGAGCTTCAACAGCGGTCTAAATGGAGAACGAGCTCATCAAAACTACAAGAGGGAGACTTAGTGCTGGTGATCGAGGATAATTTGCCTCCTCTATGTTGGAAGCTTGCAAGAATATCTCGCTTATTTCCCGGATCAGACGCAGTAGCACGTGTTGTGGAAGTTCGCACATCTACAGGTACCTATAGAAGACCTTTGACCAAGCTTTGCCCTCTTCTCACCGGTGACGACATGCAAGGTTGAAAGCGGTGCTTTCCACGGGGAGGAGGATGTTGAAGCGCCTATTATTTTTATTTTTTATTTTTAATAACGGTAACATTATTATATTTGTCTACTTGTCTATACTTTTTACTTTACTTCCATCCTACAAATTGTTCTTAACACAGCAAATTAATAAATCTATGTTATCGAGCCGAAATCTTTTAATTTATACAAATTCAACATCAAACAATACTATTCAACACGCGTGTACTTAAGTCGCGCTTGGCCTATCAATTATTTCATGTCAACAACTTATAAAATTTCATTTATGACGTAATAATTTTAGTACATCTTTATATAGATTTCTTGTGTGCGTATGTATGTCACTGAACTCGTCCTAGACGGCTGGACGGATTTTGATGAAATTTTTTGTGGGAAATTGGGTTTATTAGATTCACAATTTAGTCCACTGGAAAATGTTTATTTAACTAATTTTTCATTTATAAGTAGTTTTTAATTTTGGAATGTTTTACATTGGATCCGGTAGACTGCGCTACCATCGCAGCATCAAATATTAAATATTATTCTATTTTAATTTCAGTTTGTCCCGACAGTTGGTGCTGCGATCAAATTGAAAAAAATATTTGAAATTTTGTGTTATGGCAAAACAACGTTTGCGGGGTCAGCTACTATACTAATAGAGATTTAATAATTTAAAAACTAATGCAACGAAAATATATATACAATATACTATTTATGTAATAAATAGCCTTGATCCTATTAGGAAAACCTATCAACCACTAAAGCTTTTTTAGTATTTCTTGCTTTATTTTTTATATATTTTTATTCTACCTCTGAACTTTTAACTGGGTGGAACGATTTCAATGATTTTTTTTTATTCGAACGGTGATGCGTGTCGTGTGGTCCCATTTAAATTTAATTGAGATTTGACAAGTACTTTTTGAGTATATATAATAACGCGTATTTGCTTGACTATTTTTTCGTTAACCTACGTTGTATTATACTGTATTACTATTCATTGGATGTACTGATTCTGATGATTTTTCTTTTAATCAAAATCTGATGCTCGTCTTGTAGTTTTATTTTAATTTGATCGAAATTGATGACCACTTTTTGAGTAATGTTTGATAATGCGTATTTACTTGACTATTTTTCGTCAACAGACGTTGTATTACTTGTCGATGTCATTGAAGTCGGTTTTTTTTCCGTCACTTTTTTGTATATCAGCTCTGTATCATGCGTTCTTTCATGAGTCGTTGAAAACTTATAACATGATATTTTACGGCCAAATTTTCGACAACGATTTACGTTACAACGACGTACGTTTTTATCAACTGTTTGTATACTTCCCTACCGCTTCTCTTTTTCTACGCTATATTCTATGCCCAAAGGTCGTCTGGAAAAAATCGCTCTTAGCAATAAGACCGCCTTTGTACATCTTTCTTTGCATGTATCACTTTTTTTGTATTTTTTTTTTGTGGTGTACAATAAAGAGAACTTATTATTATTATTACGTTAAATTACGTTGAATATACAAACATAAAAATGCTGAAATAATTGTTTTGGCCACAATCAAGTTGTTATTGTAATAATTACTGTCTTTAAAAGTATGTACTTTATAAAGAATGTATCACTAGCATTTTTTTTATTTGTACTTTGTGGTGAGCAAGCTAGCCAGAGCTCCTGGAAATAGTCGTTGGTAAGGTCGACAATGCGCAGGCGTCCAAAGGCTACGAAAACCACTTACCTAGGCCTAGACTTAGGACGACCGTACGCTTGTTATTCACTCTTGTATATAAAAAATATTCCACATGTATATATAATATTTCCATCAAGGGTTAATTGGGATGACATTACTCATGATAAAGATATCAAACTTAAGTTTTTTTTCTCACTGCTTATCGGTTTATTTTATTTATAAATATACCAATAACGTGGATTAAAATAAAATACATTATTATTGATCTTTATAATAGTATTATTCCCTAATTTTTCTACAGTAAAATAAAGTGTGCAGAGTAAAATAACTTAATTATATTTATAAAATCACTTAGAATAGAAAACTATCTGTTTGACTTTGTAACATATTTATAATTTTTTTTTTTTTTTGAGAAATATAATTTTTTTTTTGTTATTAATATTTTAACACTTCCAAACTGGAGGTGTAAAAATAGTAAAAATATTAAAACTACTACATCGTGTCCTATATGTTGTCTGGATAGAAATATCCTTTTCAGCGATAAGATCGCCTTTGTACATTTTTTTGATAATTTTTTTTTATGGATTCTGGTGTAGAGTAATAAATATTATAAATATGTAATGTAATCCAAGTGAGAAGTAAGCCGCTCGTTGTGTCTCTTTATTAAAGAATATATGCATTAAAATATCACTCTACATTCAAAAGTATTTTAGAAACTGAGGTAGGGCACAGCAGGAAATTTCCTGCACAAAATATAAAGAAGCCCAACTGAAGTAGTATCTCGACCTTACAGAAGATAACAGCTAATTGATACTGCTTTCAACAGTGTTGTGTTCCTGTTGGTGAGTAAGTCGACCAGAGCTCCTGGGGGGAAATTGTCAATAGGGTCGGCAACGCGCTTGTGATGCTTCTGGTGTTACCGGTGTCTATAGACTACGGTAATCGCTAACCATCAGGTCAGCCGTACGCTTGTTTGACGACCTAGTTATATAAAAAAAGAAAAACTACTCAAATCGACTAATTATGTTTATAACGCAATCAGTGATTTTGACACGTTCACGACGAAAACAGCAATAACTTGAACTTGAACGCTTGTTATTTGTACAACAAACTCTTGCACAAGGTCAGCCGTTATATAATGTGTTATGTAACGACCATTTGGTCGACTGGCTGCCGACTGTCGACCCGAAAACACAGTTTTGACAAAAATTTGCACTCAAGTGATATCAACCAGATCGAGTACGATAAGGGATAATATAATTTTATGTTTTAATGTAGTAATATCAATTTTCAGTAAGATACATTTGCTTTTATCGAGCTGTCTTAAATGTGCAAGTATTTAGACAATTTTTTACTGGAAAATTAAAATACCTCGTAATTGTAGCTACTACTACAATACTGATAACACAAACAAATAACGAGTATTAAAATGATTATGACCAAGAAATCCTGAAGGGATCAAAATTAACTTGATTAAAACCATGTGATATTGAGATAGTAGGTATAAAAGTGTTTTAACTTAATTTTTTCAAATTTATTTTTAAAAATATTTTTATGACAAAAAACATTTCTATGACTAAAAGTGTTTTGTCAAAATAGAATTTAAAAAAATAGATTTTAATATAATAAAAAAAAATAACCTTATTGTGCAGAAAAAAAAAATGATTAAATAAATTAATTCTTTCGGCCTAGATTATAACAAGATTAAATTCACTGGTACATATTTAACAATGACAAAAATTAAAGTACTAGTTTCTTAAGCAATCAATAGTAAAATACTGGAAAAAAATGAGGCTTACAAGCGTTTGTCGTATTAGGTGATTATTTGAAATAGGTCCGTTTTTAGGTGTCTATTACTTAATAAACCTTGATTTCGACATCATGAAAATATTGAAATGTACATATTCAATATCATTTGGCTTTTGTAAAATTCAAATATTGTATATGAATGCTAATACGATTTTTATTATGTATGCTATAAATATAAAATTATTATATCAATTCGAACATAGTTGCTAATGGCACATATTTGTTAGAATTTATATAGCGACTAGCTGACCCCGCAAACGTTGTTTTGCCATATATATATATATATATATATATATTTATAAACCCCCTCACGCCTCCCCGTATATCTTAGGGGTATGAAAAATAAATGCCGATTCTCAAACCTACCCGAAATGCACACAAAATTTCATAAAGATCGGTCTAGCCGTTTCGGAGGAGTATTTTAACTAACATTGTGACACGAGAATTTTATATATAATATTAGCTGACCCCGCAAACGTAGTTTTGTCATATATGTTATCGACTCCTATATAACTTAGAGGTATGAAAAATAAATGTTGGCCGATTCTTAGATCTACCCGATATGCACACAAAATTTAATGAAAATCTGTCCAGCCGTTTCAGAGGAGTATGTTAACGAACATTGTGACACGAAAATTTTATATATGAGTATACTTATTTTTGATGAATAAAACATGTTATATAGGAAATTTGTTTTGAATAATAATCCTTCGCATAATAGACCTTCTAATCCTTTAATTGGTTTTTTAACCGACTTCAAAAAAAAGGAGGAGGTTACTCAATTCGACCGTATATGTTTTTTTATTTTTTATTTGTATGTTCGGGGATAATTCCGTCGTTTATGGACCGATTTCGATAATTATTTTTTTGTCGGAAAGGAGATATAGTTGGTACCATGATAAGGAAACCAAGATCTGATGATGGGATCCCAAAGAAATCGAGGGAAACTCTCGAAAATACGCATAACTTTTTACTGGGTGTACCGAATTTGATGATTTCGAATTTAATCGAAAGCCGATATTTATCATGTGGTCATATTTAAATTTCATCGAGATCTGATTACAAATTTTGGAGTAATCTTTGATAATGCGTATTTACTTGACATTTTTTTCGTCTACCTACGTTGTATTACTTGTCGATATTGAATTGAAGTCGGTTTTTCTTCGTTTGCCTGCAAACACAATTATAAATTTAAAAGTTTATGATTGTTTATGGCCATCGCACGTCCTCTATAAGAACCTATTTTATATATCCTTCTTTAGAAGTAAAATGCATGTACAGGTTTTTATTTTGTTCTATTATAAATAACGCAAATCTGCTGACTATTCTACAATAATACATTCTCTATTGCGTTTTAAAACATAGTTATAGTTAGCAATTACAAAAAAAAAAGATTAGCAGTGTGATGTGAGTGATAAATAAATCTTATCAAAATGAGCGCTGTTTCATTGCGAATACGATGACATAGGGTTTCCTGCTAAAAATCTGGTTTGAAAGGCAGTTGCCGAATATAATATAGCCTGGTCAGGAATTTTCCTACCTATATTTTCACTATTTATCTTTAATATGCTAAATAAGGCAATTATTTAATATTTATCCACTAAGCAAATGGGTGAAGATCACGTCTAGTTTGTATCTCAGATTATTTTACTTAAGCATCAATCTAAATATCTTATCAGTTAAAATCACGTTAAAACCTTACACAATACACACATTATGTAAAATAACACTTATGTACCGAGATTAAAAGAAATAAAACAACGTCTTCACCTTCTTAATATTGGATTGAATTCAATATACAGTCCAATTACAAAATACAATCTGTATCAATTTACTTAATAATTACATAACTTATTTCTTTAGGTAACATTCAAATACTATCAAGTTTATTATTCTTATTTTCATCCTCAGGTAGGAGATAACATCGTTATGCTGTAATAGTGTTGATTGTTAATATATCAAATAACTAAGCGGTTCAAATTGTTATGACGCGTTCAGATATTCCACAATATATGAATAGTCTTATAAAGATTACGAAAATTGTAAAAAAAGGCTATAATCTTTGCTTTGAAAATTTACTTTTTTTAGACTATTTATTTTCGCTAGTCCACAACGAGGAATAGTTTTTAGGATATCTAAATAAAGATTCCAATGCTTCTTCCACGCATTATATTTCGCAGCTTTATGAAATTCTTGTGTATAAATCGGGTAGATCTGAGAATCGGCAAACATCTATTTTTCATGCCCCTAAGTTATAAGGGGGATTAAGGGGTTAATAATATATATGGCAAAATAAAGTTTGCGGGGTCAGCTAGTAGCTATATAGAATAGTCAAGATTTATTTTTCCTGCCTTACTCATGTGAGTTGTATTTCGATATTTACATCACTAAAAATGTTAATTCAATTTTGTCAAGACACAATATCTAAAAATAGTCAGTTGCGACATATACACTTGATTTTTAAAAAAATAAATATAAAAAAAATTACATTTAAGTACATTCTACAGTGGAAAATAATAGTTTAAACTCAAATAGTCAAAATAAATAATTTATTTATATGTAAAAATTAATAATAATAAATTTATTTATGTGTAATATATGTAAATACGAAATAATATTTATTTAATAATTCACTTAAATAGACATGACGACACATTGACATTAGCGATTTCATGATGTTTTTTGCAAACGTATATGTCAATTAGGATTTAGCAAGAGCTCTGAGAGATATTTTTGAAACATTATTTCTATTATGGGTGAATTTCAAATTTCTATACTGGATTTTGTCATAAATTTTTATTAATAAAATGTGATTTTAGTCGTAACGTAGTCTAGTCTAACGTACATAGTATTTTTCAGTATTTATTAACATAGGCAAAAATTTATATTAAAGATTGATAATTATCGTTCTAAAACTTTTTTTTTACTTTTATTAACGTTTTTATTCCCGTTCAACATTTCTTTGACAACTGAGTAGATAGTTAAATTTGATTGTAAAAATTATATGTGTTTTACAATGTATTTGTTAAAACTGAGCTAGACCATAATAAGGTCTACATAAAACTCTACTATATAAACTCTACATAAAACTTTCTTAAACCCATCACTTTTTTTCGTTCTAATGTAAAGACCAATATTAAAAAGAATATATTAAATGTAGTATATTCAAAATTCAATAATACATAGCACAAATTTTATGCCATGAATTACACTTATAATTAACAGAAAAAATTAACTATCCTACTAAATTTGCTTCTTAAAGCGAATGCTGCATCTCTATCCACCATACAATTTTGTTGTTACAAATATTACTTCTGCAATAAATATTCATCAATAATGTCACCTTACTGTGGACAAATGAATGCAGAGCATCCGTTGTGCGTGAGGTTACTACAAAAAAAATTATTTCGAAATGTAAGAGTGTCAAGGCCTCACTTGACCGAATGCGGTCTGAGTTTCGTAACGAAGGAAATTATGTCTTCCACCTATTATATAGTTTGATGTAAACGTAATTTCATTGAGTACATCAAATTGCGTAGAATTTTGAGAAAACTAGTTTAGGTAATAAATGCTTGAACGAATTTTATTATTATTGGAATTTACTTTTTAAGGAACGACATAAAGTGCGCGATGTGAAAAAATATGGGCAGTGGAACTAAGTGGAACAACACTGAGCTTTGACGCTGAAAGTCACCTGGAAAATTATGTTTTTCATTGTTTTTAGCTATAGCAAGATACAGGTATATGTCATAGTATAGTTTATTGTATCGATACGAATAGCTAGCGTCAGAGTTTTATTATTTTAATTAATTTATTGAAATTCGTTAAATTTTTATATATTAATATATTATATTTATTAAAAGTTTGGGGGGAACTTGGGATGGGGTCGGAACCACGCTTGCGATGATTCTGGTTTTGCAGACGTCTATAAGCTACGACAATCGCTTATCATCAGGTGAGCCGTACGCTTGTTTGCCGATCTAGTTACATAAAAAAGAAAAAAAAGAGATTCTTATAATTTGATTAATTACATAAAATAAGTTAATTTTTAAACATCGCGGTAATCGTTTATAATGAGTTAGTTGAGTAGTTTCTTTATGACGTTATCGCGTAAAACTATCGTCCTTAAACCAACTTTACAGACAACCAAATTTTTTTCTATTCTAATTTTTTTCTTTATTTATGTGCGCGAATCTATACATACAAAAAATAAATTGAAATGTCTATCTGTGATTTCAAAACAACTGTGTTGTTACAAGTGCATATAGTTATTTATACGATACTAAAACACAAACAAATGGTTTTAAAATTTTTGTGTCCGTTTATCTTTCTATTTATGCGGGCTAATCTTCGGAACAGCAGAACCGATTTTAATATGACTTTCACTAGAAGATAGAGGTTGTGGATAACTTTTTTCCGGAATTCCAAAACACCCTGTTTACCACACCCGAGTACCTACCGGCCAGATAGATATGAAATAACCAAAGGTTTTGTATTAAATACGAAAAATTTTTTGAGAAAATTTATACATCTATACTAATATCATAAAGCTGAAATGATTGTTTGCTAGTTTTAATGCGCTAATCTCAGAAGCTACTGGTTCGAATTGAAAAATTATTTTTGTGTTGGATAGCCCATTAAAGGCTATTTTTTTCCTCACATTAACGCGGGTGAAACCCTGGTCACAGCTAGTTTTCAATAAAGGGACATTGATTCACGGACGAATGGGTCAAAATACTATCAATAAATTATTTAGAAACGTGATCGTTGATTGTTTTGCGCCTATGATCCAATAGTTCCAGTGTGCATTCGAAACAGGCACGACATTAATTCTGCCCATACAGAGCTGCAAGGCTAAATCGAGACTGTCTTTTACCCAATGAGATCTGTAATACATTATACCGCTCTACTCTTTGTTTCTGAGTCATAGTTTTATGTCATACTTTTAAACAGATGAAGTCTGATGAGTTTGTCTGTTTATTAATTTAAGAGCAATCTTTATAATCGATATATCAATCATTTAATATATTTAAAAAGGAACTTACAACCTTCTCTTTCTATTTTCCAACATTGAACTTTTTCGATAATAAGTATATTATAATTGTGTTTGCTCGCAAACTAAAAAAAAACGACTTCAATTACATCGACGAGTAATACAATGTAGTTCGACGAAAAAATAGTCAAGTAACTACGCGTTATCAAAAATTACTCAAAAAGTAGTTATTAGATCTCCACGACAAACATCAGCTTTCGATTAAATTTCACAAATTTAAAATTCAAATTAAAAATTATTAAAATCGGTACACCCGGTAAAAAGTTATTGCGGATTTTCAAGAGTTTCCCTCAATTTCTCTAGGATCCCAACATCAGATCCTGGTTTCCTTATCATGGTTCTAAACTAGGGATATTTTCTTTCCAACAAAAAAAGAATTATCAAAATCGGTACACCCAGTAAAAAGTTATTGCGGATTTTCAAGAGTTTCCCTCGATTTCTCTGGGATACCATCATCAGATCCTGGTTTCCTTATTATGGTACTAAACTAGGGATATCTACTTTCCAATAAAAAAAGAATTATCAAACAATATTCAGTATTCAACCTAATAATCAATGAAACAAATTATGAAAGAAAACTGAGTACAACTTACGAGTAGATACTAGAGTAGTTATTGTTTTACTTGGCAACAACTTCAAAATTATAAAATATTTATTTAATAATTTCTGATTAACTAAATCAAAATACGAATTACTTTGTACTAAGTAAATTTATTTTTCACTTTTTAGTTTCCTTTTTGAAGTCGGTTTTTTTTTGTTAAAAATTATTTTATTTTACAATTTTTAGTGATGGGTAGACCTAACAAGGATGCTTTTTCTCGTATGTCGGGGGTTCGGAAAGATACACAATACACAAGCACAAACACCCAGATCATGACAAACATCTATATGGCCAATACAAATGTCTGTCGTGCGCGGGGATTGAACCCACTAACGCCAGCGCAACAGCCGGTGCTGTGACCGCTGCGCTAACGCGTTGACATACTATGAGTAAAGTTCGCTATCAGGTGTACGTAATAACAACCGGGACTGACAGCCTAGCGTGTTCACCGAGGCTAGATTGGGATTGTGGTTCACAAGGATTAACAACTAGACCAAAAATAAATATTTATATAAACATAAATATCCACTCCGAGCCAATAGAACCCGCGACCGTCGGTGTTTAGGCGCCGCCGACACGGCACATGCACCATTATATCAAAGCGGTCGTCAAACAGCAAAAGGTAACTGCTGTAAATTGTTGAGAATTTCCCTCGAGTGTTTATGGGCTCCATCATCAAACCTGGTCCTGCGACACAGATGATCACACAGCAGGTAATTGCTATAAATCGTTGAAAAGTTCCCTCGACTATCTTTCGTCTCCATCATCAGACTTTAATGGCACTTGTAACTTATATAGGTGCAAAGTTCTCATCAATAGAAACGAATTAAGTTCAAACAGCAGGTAATTGCTATAAATCGTTAAAGAGTTCCCTCGACTAACTTTTGTCTCCATCATCAGACTGTAATGGCACATATAACTCATACAGGTGCAAAGTTCTCATCAATAGAAACGAATTAAGTTCAAAAAACAGGTAATTGCTATAAATTGTTGAAGAGTTCCTTCGACTATCTTTCTTCTCCATCATCAGATCGACTCCAGACCTTTATTAAATAGTAGTGCTTTATAGTACTTAATGAAAACATGATTAAATTTACTAGTCACCCTTACGATTTTTGAAAGTTTCCCTCGATTTCTCAGGGATCCCATCATCAGATCCTGGTTTCCTTATCATGGTACCAAACTATGAATATCTCCTTTCCAACAAAAAAAGAATTATCAAAATCGGTTCATAAACGAAGAAGTTATCTCCGAACATACATAAAAATAAAATATATATATACGGTCGAATTGAGTAACCTCCTCCTTTTTTTGAAGTCGGTTAACAAAATAATTATGTTGTTTAAAACTTATTATTACATGTATCTCTGAATAATGTAATTTGACATTTTTTTTCAAGAGTTATTTAATAATAATTATATATTTTTGCCGCGTTGGCGTAACGGTCACAGCCATTGATTGTGCTTGTTGCGCTGGCGGTCGCGGGAAGGGGAATATATCCGCCAACCCGCAAACCGCCAAACCGCCCGGAGCAGCGCGGTGGATTAAGCTCTATTCCTTCTCCTATATGGGGAAAGTGGCTTATGTCCAGTAGTGGGATATTACAGGTTGAAGCGATATATTTTTTTTAATCTACAAAACTCGATAATTATTGTTCACATCAGCTATAAAACCTTAAAATATTTTAACTAGTAAATCTTGTTCGTATCGTCTCGACCAATGTGCGTCACTGGGTCAATATTTAAGCACGAATAACGCAAGTGAATACCAAATATTAAAGAATCAACGATTATATTTTCTATATATTAAAATATTCGTCTTTAGCATTGTGATTTTATTACTAGTATAATAAGAAGATATTTTATATATGTGTGTTGAGGCCTTTTTGTTTCTGACGAACGATTCAAGCCTCTTTCTAATAATACTGTAACTTGAGCCTATATAGGGTAATTTGCAAATGACATTTTGTGTCACAATGTCTACATGACAAGTGCTTGAGGAGCGGTACATACTAGATCGTTCAATAAGTCCCGAGACTAACCTGGAAATGGCGCATATATTAAAAACTCTTTTGATTTTTAAAAAGTACTGGCTATCAATACAAGAATATGTGTCAAATTTTTAAAAATGGAACAATAAAATTATTGATTTTGAAACATTTAAGTGACGCTACGGTTGTAATTTCGATACAATGGAAAAAAACGAGTTTCGCGTGTTGATAAAACATTGTTTTTAATGGGAAAAAATACCGTTGAAGCACAGCAATGGCTTATAAAATGTTATGCAGGATCAGCTCCCTCTAAAGCAACCATTTGTCGGTGGTATGCCGACTTCAAACGCGGTCGCATGGACACCAATGATGGGGAACGCTCAGGTCGTCCAAATGGAGCAGTGACTCAACAAAATATTAACCAAGTCCTCAAAATCGTATTGGAAGATCGGAAGGTAAAAGTGCGAGAGATAGCCGAGATAGTGAAGATTTCAGCTGGTAGTGTTTTCACTATTTTACATAAAAATTTGGCCATGAAAAAGCTTTTTTCTAAGTGGGTGCCGCGTTTGCTTACAACTAATCAAAAGGAACAACGTATCAATGATTCAGAGCGATGTTTGGCGCTGATGAATCATAATAAAAAGGATTTTTTACGTCGGTATGTAACAATGGATGAAACCTGGATATACCATTTCACTCCGGAATCCAATCGGCAGGCAGCGGAGTGGAGAGCGGCTGGTGAAAGCCGCCCGAAGCGTCTAAAGACTCAGAAATCGGCCGGTAAGGTTATGGCGTCTATATTTTGGGATGCGCATGGAATACTTTTTATCGACTACCTTGAAAGGGGGCAAAATATAAATAGTGACTATTACATGTGCTTATTGGAGCGATTGAAGTACGAAATTGCGGATAAACGGCCTCACATGAACAAAAAGAAAGTGGTGTTTCACCAGGACAACGCGCCTTGTCACAAGTCCGTGAGAACGATGGCCAAAATTAACGAATTGGGCTTCGAATTGCTTCCTCATCACCCTTATTCGCCAGACTTGGCCCCCAGCGATTACTGGCTGTTTGCAGACCTCAAAAAAATGCTTCAGGGTAAGAAATTTGACTCAAATACTGAAGTTATCGCAGCAACGGAGGCTTATTTTGAAGCCAAAGACAAATCGTTCTACACACATGGGATAGAAAAGTTAGAAAAGCGTTGGAGGGACTGTATCGCTCTTGGAGGAGACTATGTTGATGAATAAAAATTAATTTTATAAAAAAGACCTTTTTTTAGTACTTATTCTCGGGACTTATTGAACCACGTGTTGTTACGACTATTAGACAGTCCCGTTACACTTTAAAAAATTATATAGGTACATTCAAAAGAATTACAATATTCAAACGTAAGCACAAAGACAGTATTATCACTGATTAAATAATTAATTATTAGGCTTAATGGCTTTCAGTTGTGCCAGGGGGCACTGTTGATTTCGCCAATGTCACGTGGGATAGAAAAAACACGAAGTTATCACTGATACTGATAACAAGGTAGACCTAGGTACTAGGTTAGTATATATAATTATATTTAGGCTAATAAATTATTTATTTTTGAAGTGAAAACTTCTTAACGGCATTTTTTTAATATATTAAGTAGTTAAAAAAAAATTTGAATTTAAATCATTTTTATATTTCGAATTCCAACAACAACTCCACCTATATACATCCTCGTTGGATATAGAAGTAGCTAATGGTCCATTGTACAATTGTATTTTGTACTGCAGAAGTTACTTAAATAAGAATGAAATGAGTGTCAAGAAATCGAGATTTACAAGTACCGATAAATCAATGACAACGGCTGCTTAAAAATATTCTTATCTTATTCCAAATTAATTTGTTTAATACTTAAACTTTTATTTACAACAATCAACAAAAATCTTCGGTATATATGAAATATAGACAATACGATACAATTGTATTGTCACTTTGTCAATAAAATTATTGTAAGTAAATATGTTACTTTATCCATATATATATAAACCAGCACAAAATATACTTATACGTATTAAAAATTTAAAATTGTACAATTAAGTAATAATACAGAAAAAAATATTTATATCTGAACGTAAATTAACAATAATAAATCATATTGACTGAACTTTTCCGGTGTTGGGCCGGCAGTACTATCAAGGGTTATCAGTTTTGTGATACTGTTAAAGGTTCCCTTGTCATGTTACAGACAATCAGTGTAAACATAGGGCAAAGGGATAAAACACATAAATCATTTATTTCCTTAAAACCAATATATATATATTAATCATTTTATATTTCAATAATCACAACAAAAAATCTTAATGTTGAAAAAATTATGATTTTTAAACGACGTTTCCTAAATGAACTAGAACATATATGTAGGTAAGAGTTAGAAGCATTTAGAATATTTTTTCAACGTGCTAGTTTTTCGGACGCGTGGATTAGACGGCTCTCCTGATAAAATATAGCCAATTTTAATTAGTGATCACGTAACATTATCCCGTTGAAACGCTCCATTTGTATTCTAGTTAGCCATTACAAAGAACCATCTTTATAATATTAGTGTTGACAAATATTTGTCTACATTCGCAATCAAGAATAAAATGTCTTTAATAAATTAGCATAAAACTCTATGATAAAACTACTATAATTTTGTCGAGGATAACAGAACCTTAAAAATTAAAAATAGAATATACGACCCGACCTTTACAATGACGGTCAGAGGTGACCACATAAAATACGAGTATTTATTTCACTATCTACGAAGGTAGACGAGGTAGTTGAGAATTCGAAAAAGTTCTGATGTCACTTGTCGCACGCGAAATTAATGTGAATATTAATAATTTAATGATGTTTTTTGAAATACAAAAAAAAAAAAAAAAAATCGATATACTTTATAATGATGAATCGCAAAAGTATTGTTTTTTAAGTTTTTTTTTTTTTGTTTTTTTTTTGTGTTTGTTATATTCACAACAAGGTTCGTTCATATAAAGAAAATAAAAATAAAAACAGATATTCACGAAAAAAAAAATATGAGTAAGATAATTTGTAATAAGAACTAAATACTAAGTAAACTAGAAACTTCGATCAATATTATATCGGGAAAATAATGTTATTTCAGAGATGCTTCTTATATTTGGAAATCAGGCTTACTTGTTAAATGCGGTTGTCATACTTTATAGAAAAGTTGGTTCGGAGGTTTTCTTTTTACTATTAAAATATACTGTAATGCATATTTCTCCGAAATATATAACATTAAACCTATAAATATAATATACAGTAGATAAATAATAATTGTGATTGAATAGGAGTTGTCTTGACTTCACATTTTTTGCAAAATTATTAATAATTTTTCATTAATAATTATCTTTGACGGTTCGCAGGAAAGTGGACAAAAGGTGCCAATCAAACCACTAATTGCAAATTCATGCGACGTTTCGATCCTTTATTGGACCATCATCAGGCATCTAAAAAATACATACAAACATTGAAGAAAGCCGTACAACTAATTAATCCATACAACAACAAAACAAAGGGAACTAAACCATCAGTACCTTTAGTCAATAGACATCTCCTTATTGTTGTTGTGTGGATTAATTAGTTGTACGGCTTTCTTCAATGTTTGTATGTATTTTTTAGATGCCTGATGATGGTCCAATAAAGGATCGAAACGTCGCATGAATTTGCAATTAGTGGTTTGATTGGCACCTTTTGTCCACTTTCCTGCGAACCGTCAAAGATTACTTATAATAAATGGACACAACAATAAATAATTAATAATTATTTTTCATATTATTTAAATGAGTTACTTTTTTACCTTTGACTTTTTATGTATAGTGCTTCTGACATTTTAGGTGACTAACTATATTATTCTAAAGCATAAATTTATAAACGATTTATAAAATAAATTTAAAACATTTATAATCTTCAGAAAATCCATTATCATTAATACTGTAATTTATATGACCGTAAATTATTTTAATGCGTGTTCAAGCGTCTGCTGTTGTTTGGGTTTTCTTTTCAAAACTTCTGTTATTTTATATAAGGAAATTAAGCTACAAAATTAGAAAAAAAAAATGTGCTAACTCTTGAAATATGATATTTATAATTTCATAACAAAATAGTCAAATTTTATTTGAATATTTTTTCCATTTCTTTTAAAATTGAGGGATTGAAACTGTTTACTGTTTTCAATACCAAACGACAAATAACATTTATATTCAAGCTACTTTTTTGTGATGTATTGGTGTTCATCTTGTTGGTGCAACTAAATAAATAAATAGTTATACCTTTGTACCATATGATACTCTGTTAAAATCAATCTGATATGTATTATTTCTGTTTTGATGTACAATAAAGTTTATTGTTATGTTATATTAAATTTAAGAATAGTTTATTATTAAATTATTAATTATATTACAAATTATTTTATTATAATTCTTTATTACACAGTAGAATTGCTTCGCATATTAGTCAACAAAGTTCTATTAATACAGTCGTAACTTCGTAACAACGCTTTATGACTATTTTAATAGCATTTCCGGATTGTTAGATTTTAACAACACATTCATTGTTTTCAAACATTGTAATATAAATTCTTATAAAGTACATCTGCTGTTTTTTACTCATATGAATATCTTATTGTTTCTATCTGGAGACAAGGCCTAATAAAATGAGTATAAGCCTGACTGCTCACTTAGTTATGGCATACAAGGATAAACAGACGTGATCAGAATGATTTTAACATATGTTGATGATCTTTAGAAACGGAAATAAAAAACAAAGGATCTGCTTTACGAGATGGGTATTTATTATGTTGGCAAGTTATAATTATGTACATTGAAAACTCGTGTACATGATATTTGTCTTAAAAGTAACTATAATAATCTTTTATATTATTGTTTCTTTTTAGTGTAGCTATAATTTTAAATAGTATTAAACATATGAATCTGGCTAACTGTGTCTTATTTGGGAGTTGATAGCCACAGAATTTTACTATTGTAGCTACCTTCATTTATGTTTGAAACTGTATATACCTATGTACGTTTAAAGACTTTATCACTAGTTGTTAAAACAAATCTTTAGAGTTCATTACATCACAAACAATAAACTGTGACTTTTGATGTCACTGGTTGAGAATAATAAAAAAGTGGACTTTGATGACGAATAAGAATTAATACATGTCATCAGTATTTGGTGTGTGTTGGAAACAGCTTCTTAGTCTAAAGCTTTACTGTACAATCTTATACTTAAACAGAATCTCCTGTCATGTAAATATGAAAATTTTACTGTAATGCACTTATCGATCTTAAAATATATATAGCTGTCGATAATAGAAAGAAGACCTCAACCATATGTTACAGTTTTTTATAAAAATTACAAACAAATTATTAAATCCTTAAAAAAAAGAACTAAAGAGGATATATGTATAGAAAAGCAAAAGTTATAAAAATATATATAATACGTTAAATGTTTACTACCAATAAGGCAAAATAACCAACCAGTTATATACTGATTATAAATTACCACTTATTTGTCAAGCTATTTTTGCACGAGACACATGGAAATACCACAGATTTTACTCTAGCGTTTGAATTCATTAAAAATATTTAAACAGAGAGATTTACAGATTTCAATTGCATTTTCAGTTGTTATAAATTAAGTTTAATAGATTTAGAGCTATATATATTGTATGTGTATGGGAAAGAGTTTCTGTTAGTCTTTATAACATTTTTATTAGGAGTCAAAATATCGATATATGCATGAGTATAATCACTTCAGCCTATCGCAGTCCACTGCTGGACATAGGCCTCCCCAAGTTCGCGCCACACATCCCGGTCTTCCGCAATCCTCATCCAGCCTACACCGGCAATCTTACGTAGATCGTCGGTCCAACGGGCCGGAGGACGTCCCACACTGCGTTTGCCAAGACGCGGTCTCCACTCTAGGACCCGTCTACTCCAACGGCCATCGGTCCTGCGACACAGATGACCAGCCCACTGCCACTTCAACTTGCTAATTCTGTGGGCTATGTCGGTTACTTTCGTTCTCTCGCGGATAGTCTCATTTCTAATCCTGTCTTTGAGAGAGACCCCAAGCATAGCCCGTTCCATTGCACGTTGAGCGACTTTAAACTTGTGGACCAGTCCCTTGGTCAGTGTCCACGTCTCGGCTCCGTATGTTAACACAGGCAGGACGCATTGCTCGAAAACTTTTGTCTTCAAGCATTGCGGAATCTTCGAAGTGAAGACTCGACGGAGTCTGCCAAACGCCGCCCAGCCCAACCGAATCCTCCTATCGGCCTCCTTCTCGAAGTTGTTGCGGCCTAGTTGGATAGTATGGCCTAGGTAAATATAATCCTGAACAACTTCGAGAAGGGTACCATCGACCGATACCGGTATCGGTATGACTTGGTTGTTAAACATAACTTTCGTCTTATCCAAGTTCATACAGAGACCGACACGTCGGGAGGACTCGTTTAGGCCGGCCAGCATTTGGCCTAACTCATCCAGCGTCTCCGCAAAGATGACAATATCGTCGGCGAAACGAAGGTGAGAGATGAATTCACCGTTGACGTTGATGCCCCGTTCCCCCCAATCCAAGGTCTTAAAAACATCCTCTAGCGCAATGGTAAACAGTTTCGGTGATATTACATCCCCCTGTCTTACCCCGCGCCGGAGGGAAATAGGTCTTGTTCTTTGGTCATTGAAATGAACGGTCATCGTCGCCGCGTCGTACATAGATTTTAGTACCTCGATATATCGCCAGTCGATATGACATCTCTGCAGAGAGTCCAGGACAGCCCAGGTCTCGACGGAGTCGAAGGCTTTCTCGTAGTCCACAAATGCCATACACAGCGGTTGATTATATTCTTCCGTCTTTTGGATAATCTGCCGAACAGTATGGATGTGGTCCACGGTGCTGTAGCCATTTCGAAACCCAGCCTGCTCTGGTGGTTGGAATTCGTCGAGTCTTCTGGCGAGACGATTCGTAACAACCCTCGAAAACAGCTTATAGACGTGGCTCAGAAGTGAGATCGGTCTGTAATTCTTTAACAGAGACTTATCGCCTCTCTTAAAGAACAGCACCACCACACTCCTGGACCACGCCTCCGGCGTAGTACCTCGGTGGATGACGGCGTTAAATAGTCTTGCCAAGGCTTTCAGGACAGGTCGCCCTGCGGCTTTAAGGAGTTCAGTGGTAACTCCGTCATCCCCCGGGGCCCTTCCGTTTTTAAGCTGCCCGAGCGCTGCACCAATCTCATCCTCTTCGAAGTCCGGGATACACTCTGAATAATGGCGCAACAATGGTGCCCGTGGATCTTCGGTGTCCCAAGTCGCAGGCTTGCGTGCGCTCGACGAGTACAGCTGTCCATAAAAATTCTCAACCTCTTCTCGGACCTGAGGGCGAGAGCAGACGGTTCTGCCATCTGCTGTTTTAAGCTTCGCAAGAAGGCTTCTCCCCAATGGTCTTTGGAAAACTTTGGACCCCCTATTCTGCTCAATCAGAGTAGCAACCTCTCTCGTATTTGAGCAGCGGAGGTCTCGGCGAATAATTTTCCGTACCCTCTTGGAAAGAGCCCTCTGTTCTGGCGAAGCAGCCGGCAACTCGCGCCTCTGCCGCATCAGATCCAAGGCTTCGGGAGAAAGTTTGGACTGCTTCGTTGGCTTTGTTGGTGGAAAGTGCCTGCGACCCAGTGTACACACCGTCTTCACCACGTTGTCGGTTATCTCGTCCACGTCGCTAGTAGTTTTCAGCGAATCGAATCGGTTTTGGAGTTCCAACTGAAACTGCTCGGAGCCACATAGTATTTGGGGCAGCGTAGGTCGGAGAGTAGATTTCATCAAGCGGGTCCGCTCCTTTCGGAGACATATATTCAGAGTGCCCCGTACTAGCCGGTGGTCGCTGCCGGTGTTAAACCTGTTAACCACTGAGACATCTCTGAATATATGCCTTTTATCCGCTATGATGAAATCTATCTCGTTCCTCGTCACAGTATCGGGGCTTTGCCATGTCCACCTCCTTTGGGGCTTCTTCTCAAAAAATGAGTTCATCAAGAAGAGCCCCTCCGATTCGAGGAAGTTGACAAGCGTCTGCCCCCTGTGATTCCTGTGCCCCAATCCGTGTGGTCCGATGCTCGATCCGTCGCGGCCTTGTACTCCCACTTTAGCGTTGAAGTCTCCCATAACAACGCTGTAGAAGGTCGAAGTAGTGCCATGTATGGCCCTTGTAATATCTTCATACAAGGCTTCGACTTCATCGTCAGAGTGTGCCGAGGTCGGCGCATATACCTGTATCACTTTCAGGGAGTACCTGTCGGTGAGCTTAAGTACAAGGTACGCTACCCGGGTCGACACACTACTGACTTCCACAACGTTGTTAGTGAGAGTCTTGTGAACCAGAAAACCGACGCCACCTTGGGAAAGCCCATCACCTTCACGGAAGTAGAACAAGTGCCCGGAGTCCAGGATCATCGTGTCCTCTCCCTCTCTTCGGACTTCAGACAACCCCAGTATGCTCCACTTAATGTGACTAAGTTCTACCTCAAGTTCGGTGAGGTGATGGTCCAACCGTATCACCAAAATCGGTACAAACCGTAGAATCTCGTCCTATTTTTGAATTCGGTTAACAAACACTTAAAGAATGTCTGTATATTATAAGTTATTTCAAGTTATGGTCATCTTATTCGACATGTTGTCGGTCGTTCGGAGAGCTGTCATTCGTGTCAAGGTCACTTGACACGAATGAGTATAATATGGATATCGAAAAACACTACGATTTTCAATTTACAAAAGAAAGCTAGTGTATTCGCTCTTTTTGCTTCAGCCTATAATATCCCACTACTGGGCATTGGCCTCTTTCCCCAGAAGGATCAGAGCTTAATCCACCACGCTGCTCCGATGCGGGTTGGAGGATATATTCCCTACTATGAGTAACAATCGCTATCAGGTGTAGATGATTACAACCGGGACCGACAGCTTAACGTACTCTAGGCACGGTGGGGAGACCCACAAGGACTGCACAAACACCTAGACCACGGCAAACATGTGTATGGCCAATACAAATGTTTGTCCTGTGTGGGGATCGAGACCAATGCTATGGCCGTTGCGCCAACACGTCGCGTCGTCTCTTTAAAAACATAAAATTATTTTCCGTGACTTTTTAAATTTATTAGCGTTGACAAGACGAGTGAAATTTTAGAATCATAAATTCAATCAATGAATAAAACAACATTAAAAATACAACAGAAACAACATATACAAAATCGAAAGTAATCAAGTATCCCTATTCTGGGAGCTGTACCGGGTATTGAGGAAATGCCTAACCAATTGATGGTCTTCATATAAGGTATACATTAAGGTCAATACGCAAGAGACGGCAAACATGGGGTCCGGCGGTTTCGTCAACGCAACATGAAAGTGACCTTGACACGAATGACAGCTCTCCGAACGACCGACAACATGTCGAATAAGATGACCATAACTTGAAATAACTTATAATATACAGACATTCTTTAAGTGTTTGTTAACCGAATTCAAAAATAGGACGAGATTCTACGGTTTGTACCGATTTTGGTGATTCTTTTTTATTCGAAAGTTGATAGTACATAGTCATATAGCTATCCCTAATAATGTGTACTGTACTATATTTGTTGATGTTAATTTAAGTCAGCCTTTTTAGTTTGAGAAGAATCACAATTCTTTAGGTTCTTGTTGACATACATTTTAAAAGTATTTATTAAGTTTTTTGATGTTTATTTGTACCATTTACGTTACGAATCAGCTGCAGTATCACGCGAACTATAATTAAATTATTAAAGTAACAAATATGGTATGATATTTGTAAACCGAATATATTAAAGTATGTTTTTTAATTTCGATTTGCTTTTAATATATATATTTTATATATATACATAATTATATTGCCTTTAACCAAACATAATTTAAGTAATAAATTTGTTGTAAGATGACGATTCGGAAATGAATAATATCCTAGTTAAATAAAAAAAAATTGTTTTTCAACTTTTTGGATGCATAGTATTTATTTATATATAGCAGAGGCTTACGTTTTAACACGCGTAATTCGCAATCCAACTTCAAATTAGCGATAATAAGTGTTTTTGTTATTTTAAGGGTTTTCATTATATACATAGCAAGATGTTTCTAAGACGTTCACATAGTTTCGTTATTGAATTGTATTTGATAAATATTACTTTAGGAGTGTCACTGACTTTCGCATTTATAACGTATATGCGGATTAAAATAATTAGTAATGTCACTTTTATTTTATATTGAATTATATGAATTTTAAATTACTTTGAAATGTTAAGAGCTTACTTCGATTTCTTATCGAATTGACGAATTACTTCAATTTAAAGTGTTACCACAGCCTTTGGAAAAATGTATTTTTAAAATAGAAAAGATAGAATATAATTGTTTTTGCGGGCAAACGAAAGAAAAACCGACTTCAATTATATCGACAAGTAATATAACGTAGGTAGACGAAAAAATAGTCAAGTAAATACGCATTATCAAAGATTTCTCCAAAAGTTGTAGTCAGATCTCGATAAAATTTAAATGTGACCACATGATAAATATCGGCATTCGATTATATTAAAAATCATCAAAATCGGTACACTCAGTAAAAATTTATGCGGATTTTCGAGAGTTTCCCTCGATTTCTCTGGGATCCCATCATCAGATCCTGGTTTCCTTAACATGGTACCAAACTAAGGATATCTCCTTTCCAACAATAAAAGAATTATCAAAATCGGTTCATAAACGACGGAGTTATCCCCGAACATACATAAAAAATATATATCCTCCTCCTTTTTTGAAGTCGGTTAAAAATCATTTAAAGCTTAATCTGCTTCATTATTTATGAATAATGTGTGTAGAAAAATAAAATGGTAAAATTCTTAAATATTCTTCGAAGATTTTACGTCCAACATAAGTATAGTATAGATAATACAAAACTGCGTAACAATGAAGTGAATTTTCTAAATTAATAAATTAATTTAGTAATCAAAACCTTTTTTTATGATATAAAATATAATATAAATATTTATTTTACAATCAATTTATAAGGCAAAGGTAACAATTTTCATCACAACTTCAAGTTACTAAATAAATATTTCAACACTTAAAACGATTGCCAATCAAAGAGATGCTAGTTATCTGCAGCTTGCAAAATTCGCATTTGAATACAAGCGATATTTTATCATACGTATTTTTTAAAATATATCAACCGTTTTATTTTTACCGTTTTTATGTGTATACAAACTCTTTGGTTCTCTAATTATTTTGCTAATTTAAAAAGATTTGTTGTTATAACATAAATAACAAATATTTATTTTTTAGATGTACTTACGTATTGTTGGTGAGTTATCATTTTCCGCAGCCTCTCCATTTTGACTGATTATGATAAAACAGAAGACCAAAAGCGTTTTGAAAATATTTTGAGCCATCGTAATTTTTTTTTCCTTAAAAAAACTACCTATTCTAAAATTTAAAACAGTTCGCAGGCACAGATCAAACACTATTATTTTCGATTTTCTTTTTTTTTACAATTTTCGATTTAAATTTGAAATCAGCCGCGTCCGCTGTTCCGCAGAATCAGTTGGCAATGGCGGGCTGGTCGTTCGTCGGACGAATAGGTACGCGTCTCATTTTGTTTGAAGTGAAAGCCTGAGACGTTGTTTTATTCGGGCATGGTTTTCGACATCCCTCAGCTGACCCCCCTCCTCGGCTGACTATTTACAAACACCACGTGGGTCGCGCTAGCCTGTATTATCCTACACTTGGATTCGTCTATGTTATGTCACAAATATATTCAATAAGAGGGCTCTTGTTTTCTTGTTGTTTTAAATGCCATTTGTACTATTTTTCGATATCTTAATTTTTTAACTTTCTTAATTTTATTATCTTAATTAAGATTCATAAGTTGTTAGGTGCTATGGAACAATTTAATTTAGATTTTACTTTTTAATTTGAATTTTCATTATAACAATAAAATTACAGCCATTGTGTCTTATTTAGAGGTTCTTTGTTCTCAATCTATAAAAAAAAAATATAATTGGTTTTTATACAGTACGTGCTAAAAAAAAAAGTTATTTTTTCGATATTACAAATCAAATGCAAATCAGGACTTACGTATCATCCTTATTAAAAACTAGGTAGTTTATTTACGTACTTATGTATACTTGAAATATTAATTTGCACTATTCCCGGGACCTGGCTTACACCGAAATTAGATAATTAAGTATTAAAGTAAATATTAAATTAAAATTTTGCGTTATAAATATGTTAATAGTTGAGAACTTTAATAATCCAAGTTTTCAATTTTCATTTACATATCAAGTTTCATCACAAATAATTTAATAGTTTTTGGGTGAATTAGTTGTCTATCTATTCCCATCCACATCTCCACATCAGACTTTCATACTCTTTCACAACTTTGAATAGCCTGAACCAAATCCTATTTTACGGGTTCTTTGCAGTATTGAAATATATACGTGGCAATATATATGTAATGAATGTCTTACTTTTGTAATACAACTGAAAAAGTCACAGCAGCAAAGTGTGACGAACAATAAGAATATTTTTATATTGCAATATAATTTAAGATTATTTTAATTGGAAAAATATGAATGAGTGGTATTTTTAAAGTATTTAATATGTATGCTTCTAGTTGTGAGAAAATAACAAGATATTTTCTTAACTAATCTTACATAGTTTTAAGGCATTTGACTATTGTAGTTTTGTAGGCTAGCTGGCATTTATTTTTTATTTATGTATATTATATTTATTTCTATTACATATATATTAACTACTAGCTGTACCCCATGGTTTCACACGCGTTAATTAGAAAAAAAAGCCTATAGCATTACTTTATAAATGGGCTAACTAATACTGAAAGAATTGTTCAAATCGGACCAGTAGCTGCTGAGATTAGCACGTTCGAACAAACAAACAAACAAAATCTTCAGCTTTATAATATTAGTACAATATTACTTTATATATATTTAATAAACAAGCGTATCCGAACGATATCCGTAGTATACGGCGTATGTGACATTAGCTCTTTCTCTCGCGATTTTTACACAAAATAACAATGGCATTTCTAAAGGAACGATCTAGAAAGAGCTAACAGCGCATGATCAAGAGTTTTGACAAGGGCTAGTGTGACGTAATTTTGTGATTTAAAGATTGAATGGTAAAATAACGAAAATTGCAAAATCATTCGCTAAAGTTTTATCTATTACTTTTTTTTTAGATTGCTACTGCTTTTTTTTAGATTTTTAAAACTTTTTATTTGATAATTTTAATTTACTTTAAAATTGTCTAATAAGATTAAAAAGCCATAAAGTTTACGATAATAATTATCAAAAACACAAATTATAAGTATTTTTATATAAACTTTATTTATATTATAGTATCTATACAAGCTTAACCCTTCTTAACCCTTCCAAATGTTCATATATTACAATATTACCTTCACACGTAAACGATTTAGGAAAATATGTTATTGGTACGTACCAATTACAGAAATTGGAGTACATTCGCGATTTAGGTATCACTATTGATGCTAAGTTACGTTATAATGTACATATTGACAATATATGCAGGTCGGCACGCAAGATGTTGGGGTTTATTTTTAGAAATTCTAAACAATTTAAAAAACTTAAAACCAAAAAAATATTATTCACTACATTAGTAAGGAGTAAGCTAGAGTATGGAACACCCATTTGGAACCCAAACTACCAGACCCATAAAGATAGATTGGAAAGTACACAGAGACGGTTTACGCAATTTTATTCTATTGGACAGAACAAAAGAGTACTACATATATACATATACATAATACGAAATACTATACTATTCGCTAGAATACAGAACAGAATAAGAATACTATACTACTTGCGGCTAAATAAGTGTCGGTTAAACTCACTCTCAAACCGGCGCAAACTACTCGATATGGTTTTCTTACACAAACTAGTGAATGGAACTGTGGATAGTTCAGAACTCCTAAGCAAAATTTCAATTAACGTTCCCTCTCGCATACCACGATATCCCATTTCACTATTTGCTTATAAAACCCAGAGAACAAACCTCGGTTATTATTCCCTCATCCCTAGACTAAGTAGGCTCTACAGAGAATTTAAAGTTAAAAACGAGACATTAGACATCTTTGCAGATAACCTAGCTAATTTAAGAAGAAAATATTAGTTATTTGATTATTCAAATCAAAAGCTATGTAGCACTAATATTAATTTATATTAATTTATAATGATAATAGTTATTTAGTTTTTTATATTGTATGTATTTTTTTTTTTTTTTTGTTTAAATCCCGAATGTTCAAAATCTTTTTAATAAGCAGACGACTTAATTATCTAAAGCGCATACTGCAACTACCTTTAAGAGGAATTATATGTATATATTTAATACCTTGGCATATAACTGATTGTATTTTTTTAAACATGTAACTCTGTTGGTGGTTCTTACTAAATAAATAAATAAATAATCAAGCTTTGATTTATACCAATATTTGAATATTACGTAATAATAAATTACGACTGTTAATTTTTAATAGACGTCATCAAATTTGGTAATAATGCTGTTCAGCACGCAAAGACAAACTTACTACATTTTAATTATTGAGTCATTTAGGTTTGATTTTCCCTGTAGTTTAATAATAATTGATAGCCTTCACCCATGGCCGATGGCAAGTTAGGATTACTGGATAAGCTACGGAATGCCAATTAGTCTAGCCGATACCAATTGTACCAACCTAGGTCATATTATACTGTCTTAATTTCAACACTTGCTTACTCATCCATTATTACTGGAAAAGCCAACTCCACATGGTCTGTAATAATATAATTCCTTTCCTGCCCAACCAAGTACAAAAAGGAGGGGGTTCTCAATTCGGTTGGTATATATTTTTAAGTATGTACATCGATTACGCCAAGGTTTTTAATCTGATTTACGTGATTCTGTTTTTTTTTTTTGCTCAACGCAAATAGTTGCCATTTGATCGCATATAACTTTGATTCAGTTTTTATTTTCTGAGCATTTTTGTTAACGTCGTATTTCGATTTAATTTTTATGTGTGTTGCCTTATAACTTTTTCCTGGTTTTAACAGAAACAACGGTTCGTTTATTATTTAATTTCCTATAATTAGTAAAATATGTAACAATAAAACACCACTCAAGTAAAAATGGGTCAATCGCTGTATGTTGCTGTTCTTTTAAATATAAATTTGGTATTGATGTTTCTTTCCCATCCTCGTACAGCAGTAAGATTACTAACCCTAGATCTTGTTTTTGTGCATTCAGGCTGTATCATCCCACTATTGGACAAAGGCATCTTTCTCCACGTAGGAGAAGGTTTGGAGCTTAATCCACCACGCAGCTCCACTGCGGGTTAGCGGGTATGTTACCTACTATGAGTAACGATTGCTATCAGGTATTTATGATAACAAACGGGACCAACAGCTTAACGTGCTCTTCGATTCACGGCGGAATGACCCATAAGGAAATAAATTCAAAGCGGAAAGGAATATTTGTACAAAAACGAATATACATCCTAAGCGGGATTCGAACCCGTAAACCGTCGGTGTTTTAGGAGACTACTTACACCACTACATCAGGGTTAATTTAAAAGTTATAATTTACGCTAATTTTAGTAACTGTCAGCTGCTTCAATTCTTCAATTTTTGTACTGCGCAAGGATTGTAAGCTAAGTATTCGAATTAGAATTATTATTTTTTTTTAAGTTTCGGTTTAAGCTAGTTATCGTAAGTTATCGTATCGTTTAGCTAAGTTATCGTAGTTCCATTAAAATTCAGAAGCCATGACACAAGTTCAAACTCCATGCACAACAAAGAATCGATAATTTATTGAGATAATTAAACATCTTCCCAAAATCTGTATTAGTACAACTATTGACTTATAATGCTGCTCTCAAATCGACACCAGCAATTTATACTAAGCTAACTCTTAAAAGTGAACTTTACAATAGAGGCTTATAAAAGGGAAAAACGTGATACCTTTTATATTAATTAAGAAACCTTTTTGAAATTTGGTGTCTTTAATAGTTAATTTATTCATTGCAATTTCACAATTTTTTTATTACATATAAAAACACATTTTATCAAGTTCGCATTAAAAAAACAAACTTATCGAAAAGTATAATTGGCGTAGTATAAATTGTTGGTGTCGAAATGTTGTATTTCTGTGGTGAGTAAAGTAACCAGAGCTCTTGTAAAGGGGACGGAAGTTGATCGCCAACGCGCTTGCAGTGCTTCTGGTGTTGCAGGAATCTGTAAGCTATGGTAAGCGCTTATTATCGGGTAGACCGTACACTTGTTCACCTCTCTAGCGTTATAAAATAAATTTAATGTTCCTATGTATACGCATATATAGACTGTCTATAGGTCTGTGTGGTCTGTCTGTCTAAAACTACGACCAAGATGTTATTAAATAGGCATATGTATGGTAACTCATAAAGTTCAAATTTGAAAAATGTCAATGACATATAATATGATATCGACATTATTATATCTACTGTTTACACAAACCCAATTAAAAATGATAAGGATTTTATAATAATAGTGTCTCGAACCATCACAACTTAACAAGATAAATTTATTCTTCGCTAGCTAGTAATTTCCGCGCGACTTCAACCGCAGAGTACCCGATTTGGATTGTTCTTTTTCTTTGCTTAAAATATAACTTCTTCGTTAAAATATAGCTTATTTCACTCAGTCAACGTAGCATTCTACTGGTAGTATTTTGAAAATCTGCCCAGTAGGTTTTGAGTCTGTCCATTACAAAGAAAATAAAATTCAAGTATTTCTTTTTTATTATATTAGTATATATTACATTGCTTCTTTAAAATAGTAAACCATATCATTTTATTTAAATACATCAATGTATGTAAAATTGGCTCAAAGTTCAAAAGTTCAAAGTAATCATTATTGTTTAAGTATTGTATCTTCTTTGATATTCCTGAGTCAGTTGTTTACCCGCTTTCATAAAATAATGACGTTAATAGCCTTATAATTAACTTAGATTATAAGTTATGAAAATATTATAATTTAAGTGTATATTTGTGTGATTTGAAAATGCGTTTCGAATTTACGAGAAGACAGTGGTTGACGGTGGTTGTTATATCGATTGCAGACTTTTGTAATGCAATATGTGTTGCGTTGCAAGCTCCGTTTTTTCCTCATGAGGTTAGTATAAATTACAAAAATATATATAAAGTAAATTACATATTTAAAAAGTTAAGTAAATAGATGTTCCACATTTCTATGTGTAGAATTTACGTTTCTATGTGTTGTTATTCTATAACAATATTCCTAATTTATATTTTATTTATTTTTTATTTTACTTTTTGCGGTGGACTGCATAAAACGCATGAAATCGATCTTACCATTCAAGCCATCGTAATAGTTTAATTTGTTCACTCAAAAAATAATAAATGAATGTCAATCAATCGTAAATTTCAATCAACTTGTTATATAAAATACGTTGATAAGTAAAATAACGACTAATCTAGTTTAAAAACTGATTATACGAAAATTAGTTTTAATGTCCCATTTTATGAATTATTCACATAAAACGAAAATAAGAAAAACTATAAAAATAACAATATGGCGCGTAGACTATATTCAAGTAATATCAAAACTACACTTTTGCAGAAAGAATCCAATTTTAAATGTACTTTGCGATTGTGAGGGTGCCTGCATTTTTATTGCTTCCATACGTATTTTCTTCGCGTTAGCGCGAAAATTTGAAATAAGTTATCGTAGTTCCATTAAAATTCAGTCATCCGTTAAAATATCTGTGTATTATGTCTATGTACTCGTATGTCTGTATTTTGTAATATTTGTATAGCGAACTGAGGTAGGGCACAGCAGGAATTTTCTACTCAAAATATGGAGCAGCCCGACTGGGGTAGTACCTCGACCTTACAGAAGACCACAGCTAAATAATACTGTTTTCAAGCAGTATTGTGTTCCTGTTGGTGAGTAAGGTGACCAGAGTTCCTGGGGGGATTGGGGATTGGGTCGGCAACGCGCTTGCGATGCTTCTGGTGTTGCAGGCGTCATATAAGCTACGGTAATCTCTTACCATCAAGTGAGCCGTACGCTCGTTTGCCGAACTAGTAATATAAAAAAATAAAAAAAAAAGCTTTTAAATGGCAAAAAAAGTACATATAAAGATATAAAATATGTATATTCCAGCCCCAAAAATCCTCCCTTCCGTAGTAATAGAAGTTTAGGGACCTCGAAAATTTGTCGAACTTATCATGACACAAATATGATCACATCCCAGTTAACTAGATCTATCATAAACCTACACTAAAAGTTATCATAACTTGATACTGTTGACCGTCATTTAGGTCTAAAAAATAAAATTTTAATTTTATATTTAAAGTGCTCTAATTTAAAAAAATTTTTAACGTTCAGTATTATAAATTTTACTGACATTATATTACCTGCCAGCATTACCATCATGACTCAGCAAATCTATATTTTAAACCATATATATTGATATACACTAAGGTTAAGATTTTTGCTCCCTTTTTGGACAAAACTACACAATTACTCCATATAAATTATATATCATTTTATAGATAATTGCTTGTCCTACCGGCATCCACACTAAAAAAAATTATTATTGCTTTTGTTTTTGTAAATTAGTTAATTAATAAAATTATACATATATGAAGGCTTTAATATTGAAACAACGTCAACATGATAGACGGTCGAATTTTTTTTTACTTATTTAGTGCGAATTATTCGCACAGGTATTGCTAGTAATATTTTAATTGTAAATAAAATAAAAATCTTTCGGTAAGATAAACCTTGAAAAGGCTTTTCCTCCTTTCTCTTTCGACTGGTTACAGTTAAAATTTTAAAATAGTACTTTTAAATCATTGAATTTTTTAATCATTGAATCATGAATTTAAAAATGCGTCACATGCCTTTGTCTTGGCTTATACATAAAATTGCGATTTGATCTCAGCGTAATCCATCATCGTATATTATATGCTCATATGTATTCTAAATACTAAATACGTCAAGGTTATGACCCACCTGCCTAGCGTGGTGACTATGAGCAAAACACATGAGTTCACGCCATTTTCGGTGCGAACTTGTGGAGGCCTATGTCCAGCAGTGGACTGCGATAGGCTGATGTGTGTTTGAGTATATAGGAATTTCTTACGATCCATATAACGTTGGTATTGTTTTTTTTTTTCATACTATCTGTTGTTAGATATACAAACATAAGGATATGAATAAAATGAAATGGTTGTTCAAAAATAATCTTCATTACAACAATATAATATTTTTAAGAGAAATATTTCCCTATTATAATAAATACCTGATAATCTAATAAAGTAGCCTAAGTTACCCCTTACTACATCAGCTATCTGTCAGTGAAAGTCCCGTCAACATCCGTCCAGCCGTTTCAGAGATTAGCCGGAAGAAACAGACAGACAGATAGACAGACAGACAGACAGACAAAAATTCTAAAAATGTTATTTTAGTATATGTACACATCCATATACAGCGGTTATTGTAATATTACAAACAGACACTACAAATTTATTTATTTGTATAGATGTATAGATTTACTTAAAACCAAAATTATTTTTAACTGAAAGATTTTCAACGTTACCTTAAACGAGAGTTTACTATAAATATTGATGGATACCTTCCTTAGATTTTCTTTCATCAAATATAAAGCTCATTTAGCCTAAAAAAAGACAGTAATAAAATATAGAACGACAAAAACTGTTCTTTTGATATTTGATGTTTACTAACCTAATTATTCTCAGTTATATTTATAGTAGAATATAGCAGTTTTTCAAATGTTTTTAAGCTATTTTAATATTCCTGTATTCTGACAAACAAACTAAAAACAATGAAATAAGTTTACAATCAATATCTTTATGATCGGATATGTACATATTGCTAATAAGGGCTTAGCAAATATTTTTGCTGTTAAGTGTAAACATGATATATTTTACGCGTACGTTATACATATATATCATCGGCTGCTGAGAATGCAGAAGATAACCTTTGCGTCGGTTATCAAAAGCACACAATACAATTACAGCCGTAACTTTACGCACAGTATTTAGGACGTACATAAGTTAACTAAAAACGCTTGTTGTCGTTCTCATTTTCTCTGAACGATATAGGTTATAACTAAAGGTTTGTCGGTTTGAGATGCATTTTTCAAAGATCATAGGGATCTCTTTAAGAATTTTATTGTAGTCATAAATGTCTGTGCGTGATCAAGAGATGTCTCGTTACTAGTAACTGTAACTAAAACAAAACTGCTTCTTTAATTATTTTTTTTTTTGTCGTCGAAGTAACTTCACAAGCGCTTACCTCACGAATACAAGACACTAATAAGTAGGCGATAGGGATTAACGTAAACTTTACAAACTGCGTTTAATTCGAATGAAAACATTTAAGTCTGGCACATGGATTTTTATTTTAATTGCTATTATAAGATTGATCGTGTGGTGTCGGCCGCGTAGAATAGCACCACCCCCTTTCTTCCCGTGGGAGTCGTAAAAGGCGACCGAGGGATAAACCTGGCTCAAAATCATCAGGGTCCTAAGGAAGGAAAACTTTATTTAAAAACCGGAATGGGGTCTCCGTCAAGCATTCGTGGCATAGCTCTAAAATGCGAAAGACTCCTGCAGCCGAACTAGCTCCACATGTATCGACTCGTCGTTCCTGTGGGCCTAGCCAGTGAGGTCGAGAGGGTGGCGCAGAGCTTAGGCAACTCTGCGTTTTTTTGAAGAGTGTCCTAGGCGACACAGTGTTTGTCCAACATGGTCTAAATCGTCTGTAATAGACGGACTAAGGCCAATGATGATGATTATAAGATTACAAAAACAGCAATGAAAAATGTAAACGTAAAATAAGAATAAATATAATCGTATACCATATTACTTAATAATTTAATTTTAATTAAAATTAATAATTTTATTTTCATAAATAATATAACAGCAACAAATCTTCAATAATTTATGGCTCCAAAAATACAGAGCAAAATTTTTAAGAATCGTATTTCTATAATCTATAATAATTAACTGAGGTAGGGTAACAGCAGGAAATTTCCTGCTCAAAATATGAAGCAGGGGTAGTACCTCGACCTTACAGAAGATCACAGCTAAATAATACTGTTTTCAAGCAGTGTTGTGTTCTTGTTGGTGACTAAGGTGACCAAAGCTCCTGGGGGATATTGGGGATAGGGTCGGTAACGCCCTTGCGTTGCTTCCGTTGTTGCGAACGCCTTGAGATGAGCCGTACGCTTGTTTACCGACCTTGTTATGTATAAAAAATATAGCTATTCTGTATTATATTTCAATGCTAAAACCGTTTTAACAACTTTTTGAAATATACTCTAATACAAGTTATTATCCTTTCATGATCACAAACACTATGATTTATGTAAAATGGGATTTATAATATTAAAGTGCCCCTTTGGTCATGGTGCTTGCCGCCAAATATCAAAAACTCGAAGAAGAAGAAAAATGTCAAAAATCCAGTTTGACATATAAATCACAGTATTTCCTTAATTTTTTTAAATAAAAAATAACGTCTAATGACCACGAAATAAGTCTCAATGAATATAAATTTAAGACACAAGTTACCGACAGATACCAACTGTGATCGAAAGAAACACGTTTTTTTTTATAAGATTAATTTTAGAGTTAAATCTATTTACGCTTAAATTTAACAAGTACTTGAACTGTGTAATTGGACTTCAGGTCATTTTATCTTATCACCAGTGCCTAAACAATGTTGACGCAGTGGGCGAATGTAATATTTGACATCCAAAGTTAATTATCTTATTGGTACAATTTAAATAACACTTACGAAACAACACGATCTTGTAAACAGTTATTAGATGAGTTGAATAATAGTTTAGAAAACTTTTCATATTCCTCACAAGTAGATTTTGAAATTTTTGTTTTTTCTTACCAAGTTCACCATATTACTAAAACTGTTTTTTCCATTAATTCTTACGTCTGTAACAGACTTGTGTAAAAAGTTTATATTAAAATACAGAGACTTAAAAACAACAGATAATATTACTGTCTAACACACACTCAAAATGTTAGATAATAAAAGCGAAGAAAAAATTCCAATTCCAGGAAACTTGAATCGAACATAAATCAATAATTTCTTTAAACATTAGGCTTCTAAAGCACTAGTGAGTCATCGTTTCACAGAGTATTTTGTATATTATATAATAAATATTTATATTTAAAGAAACTCAACAGTTAGTATTTTAAATTCCCATCAATCATTTTTAATTCTGTTTTTAATCGGACATCAAATACAGCGCTACTAAACCCACTCCACTTTTTCATTAAAATTTCTTTCCTTGTATATAATTAATAATTTCATTGTATATTTTAACTATAATAATAGCCTTATTAAGGGAAACTTTAAATGTATTTACTAAAAATCGCTTGTGTAATTTTATATTATACACAAAGACCAGAGTATTTACTCATTTAGGAATCGTGTCATTTCTTCCTTTAGTGATTCTTTTTAAGATGATAAATTATACGAAGATTGCTTTCAACAGAACTGACTTAAGTGTGTCTAGCAAATAACATATTTTTTTAATTTTTTCCAGGCTGAATTAAAAGGTTGTTCAGCGACGGAGTATGGTCTCGTGTTTGGTATTTTCGAGCTGGTGGTTTTCATAGTCAGTCCATTTTATGGCGCACATCTCAACAGACTTGGACCTAAGTTGGTGTTTAATGCAGGAATATTAACAACTTCGACATGTGCTATACTGTTTGGGTAAGACTTAATTTTGACATTTATATATATTGTTATGAATTAAGCCTTTGGATTATTCCAAAATTGGAACCAGATTTGTAATGACAATTTAATTCGAGCTGAACACAACAACATTTAACAATAGTTTACCTAAACGATGTTAATTTAACTAGCCGAATAGGAACCGTGTATTTTCTCAGAGAGAGGTAGGAAACTAACTTATTGTTGGCGAATATGTTCCCTGCTATGTGTAACGATTGCAATCACGTGTACATGATAACAACGGGACCGACAGCTTAACGTGCTCTCCGAGACACGGTGGGGAGACCCACAAGGACTATAAAGCAGACCGGAAATAAGTATTTGTATACACAAATATTCACTCCGATCAGGAATCGAACCCGCGAATGTCGGTGTCTAGGAGCCGCCGACACGGCACACGCACCATTCAAATCAATGCAAATGCAAATCTAAAAAACCTTTCATACGTGTTTTTATTGCATTTAATAACATAAATACTAAATTTCCTTTTTAACCGACTTCCAAAAAAGGAGGAGGTTCTCAATTCGACTGTTTTTTTTTTTTTTTTTTTTTTTTTTTTATGTATGTTACATCAGAACTTTTGACTGGGTAGACCGATTTCGACAAATTTTGTTTTAATCGAAAGGTGGTGTGTGCCAATTGGTCCCATTTAACTTTATTTGAGATCTAACAACTACTTTTCGAGTTATATCTAATAATGCGTTTTTACTTGACGCTTTCTTCGTCGACCTATGTTGTATTATACCGCATAACTTTCTACTGGATGTACCGATTTTGATAATTCTTTTTTTGTTGGAAAGGGGATATCCCTAGTTTGGTACCGTGATAAGGAAACCACGATTTGATGATGGGATCTCAGAGAAATCGAGGGAAACTCTCGAAAATCCGTAATAACTTTTTACTGGGTGTACCGATTTTGATAATTTTTAATTTAATCGAAAGCTGATGTTTATCATGTGGTCACATATAAATATTATCGAGATCTGAAACTACTTTTTGAGTAATCTTTGATAACGCGTAGTTGCTTGACTATTTTTTTGTCGATCTACGTTGTATTACTTGTCTATGTAATTGAAGTCGGTTTTTTTTCGTTTGCGAGCAAACATAATTATTTTCGTACCAAATATAGTACGCCTCTTTACTCTTTTAAGGGCAGCAGGACAAAAACACTTAAAACTTATTCAAGTTTTATTTTTTATGTTTAGAGTATGTATTTGTGCGTAAATTAAATGTTTTATTTATTTATTTATTTATTTTATTTTATTTTATTTATTCAGAAAAACTTACAGCTATACATAACAAATTAAAAATACAATTAAAAAACTAAAAGCCATTTATAAGTTTTTACAATTAACAACAAAAGAGTGCTGTACTAATTAAGAGCTTGAGTAAAACAAAAATTAAACTTAGGATGGTTTGAGAACTTAGCTGGATCATTAAGCTGCTTAGACATTATTAACTATCGGAAGAGAAGTATTCTGTGGTCACCAATCGTCTAATAGAGTAAGGTTTAATGAGAAAAACATCAACGTCACGATGGTCGCGCAAAAAGTCATTAAATCGCGTAGTAGATCTGCAAATAAAGGAATTTCGACGATAATTACTATGACAAGGAGGGACATAAAATGGGACAAAATTACGAAGGAACCTACTGGGTACATTAAATTTAATTATGTTGTGCAAGTCTGTGTTATCTATAATATTGTTGATAATTTTATTTAGATATACTAAATCAGAAACATTTCGACGTAATCTCAAGGGAAGAAAGTGGTATTTTTTACATCTGCTTTCATAGTCAACTAAATTATCACCACATTTATACTGCAAGTATCTTAAAAACCGTTTCTGGATACATTCGATTCTATTTACATACGTACTATATGTTGGGTTCCAGATTTCAGAACAATACTCAAGTATACTACGTACGTATGAGCAGTATAGAATTTTTACAGACTTGAGTGTTCTAAAGTTTTTGCAAGATCTAATTACAAACCCCAAAGCCCTTGAGGCCTTTTTTACGATATATTCGACATGCTCGTTGAATAACAACTTGCAGTCTACAACTACACCTAGGTCTTTAATTTTATTTATATGTACCATTGTTTGATCTTTTAGGATGTAATTGTATCTAAGTGTGTTTAATTTGCGAGTAAAATTCATGATGTGGCATTTCGAGACATTAAGATCTAATTTATTAATTTGGCAATAATTGTTGAATCTATTTAGGTCCTCCTGCAGTAATCGACAGTCATCCATTGAAGAAATACGTTTTATTATTTTAGCATCATCAGCATACAATAAGCAAAGAGAATGATGAAAACATGATGATACATCGTTCAGAAATATGGCAAAGAGAAGTGGCCCCAATAATGAGCCTTGCGGCACTCCAGAGGGAACAGACACCCAGGCAGAGACGTAGCCGTTTAAAGCTACTGCCTGGGAGCGATTATTTATATATGAGGAGAACCAACGGAATAGATTTCCGTGTATTCCCGCCATATAGATCTTTTGAAGCAGAATACAGTGGTCAATACGATCAAAAGCCTTACTAAAGTCGGTATATATTATGTCAACCTGTGCACCCGAATCCATTGATGAGCTAACATAGTCATATGTAAGAAGAAGATTAGATGTAGTCGAGCGACCCTTCAAAAAACCATGCTGCTCTGGAATGAACCAAGCCTGAATTGTAGCATAAACCTGTCGATAAACGATATTCTCAAAGATTTTGGCAAAAATGCAAAGTTTCGAGATTGGTCTATAATTTTTTATGTTAGTTTTATCGCCATTTTTATATATAGGGGTTATAAACGCCGACTTCCACATGTTTGGTACATAGCCTTCATCCAATGATCGTCTAAAAAGCATACTCAAAGGGGTAACAAAGCTTTTAGCACATTTTAAAATCATCAAAGGAGGAATGTCATCGGGGCCGGCACCTTTATTTAAGTTAACGGATTCCAAAAGCTTGAGGAGCTCGACATTATCAATATGTATGTCTCCAATATTGTAGTTATTTATTTTCTGCGTCACGGGGTAGGTGAAGTTGGAGTTCGGACTAGACTTAAGAAAGTTAGCTTGGAAATAATTTGAAAACAAATCACAAATTTTGTCACCAGTGGAAGCAGTTTCACTATTATAAGACATGGAGGAAGGAAAATTGGAAGATGTTTTGCTATTGTACTTTATAAAGGACCAAAAAGCTCTAGGATTAGTTGTTATAGCATCTTCAGTTTTATTTATGTAAGCTTCATAACATGAATGTTCAAGAGACTTAGCCCTTTTTCTAAGTAGTGAAAAAGTCATATAGTCGCTTTGGTTCCCATAAAGTTTAAATTTTCGGAAAAATTTGTGTTTTTCTTTTAGTACTTTAATAAGAGCCAAACTGTACCATGGAGGGTGAGAATTCGGCTGGATAAATTTATGAGGTACATAGGTATTACGAAGATCATATATTGTGTTATAAAAGTATTTCACAGCGTCATCTAACGACTTATTGTACAAGCTTTCAGTCCAATTAATAACATTTAAAGAAGTACTAATAGAATTAAAGTCGCCAGATTTGTAAAAGAACTTAAGTCTCTTTTTCGATTTTAAGGAACTTTCAAGGGAGTTTGATAGGCATATACATAGTGATCTGTGATGGGGTATATCGTCAGGTACCAGGGGGTCGTCGCAGGGGCTGATATCAAGTTCACAGTTTGAAAACACTAGGTCTAAGAATCGATTATTATTGTTACGAACCTGACTACGCTGAATGAGGTCGCATTGAGCTAGGGTGTCGATAAAATTTATTTGAGCTCCACTGAGAGATATTCCACCCACTGTGAGGTAGTTTCCTTGTGGGTCCCAGTCTATATGTGGCAAATTAAAATCCCCCATAATAATGAATTCATCATTTGGGCAGGAGTTGATTATGTCAGATAAGTTATTTGAGAAATTTTCTAATTGCACAGAGGAGGAGTTGCCCATGTTCTGTTTACACAAATAAAGAGTACATATATGTATTTTAGCAGAAGATTTACCATTTGCGTAGGGGATAATAGTTACCCATAGATCCTCAGACGTAGAATGCCACTCTGGACGACCGATCATCGCCAAATCACGACGAATACCCAACAAGACACCCCCTCCCAGTGACTGATTAGTTAGAGAATAGTCCCGGTCTCGACGCCATACCGTATAGCGATCATCAAATAATTCCTCGTCGCGTACACTTCCCAATAGCCACGTCTCAGTGATCGATATCACGTCATAATTATTAAGTAAAACATTCCTTTTAAAACATGAGGTTTTAGTACGTAATCCTCTTGCATTTTGATAAAAAATGCTTATTTTAGAATCCATTTATGAAAAATATCCATTAATAATGGAAATAGTTACGGTTAAGTTTATTTTGAAATAATATCTTATTCCAACATAAAAAAAAAAAATACTAACGCAAGAGGGCATGAAAAAATCATTATTATAAAAACAATTTTAAAATAAAATGTTATGATTAGAATGAAATAAATAAACAAGACGTGTATTATACCAATTGAACTATGCAAGAGTGAATTAATCATATTATATATTAGTGATTCCATATATAATATGTAGTAGCCACCAGACAATAAGCTTAATATAGATATAATATTCAAATAGTATTCGGTAATAATCTTATAATAATTGAACAATGATAAAATGCAGCATCTCATCAAAAAGCAGTGATGCGGACTTTTTACTGCTAGTATAATATTAAAATGTTCGCACAAATTGCAATCGACATGATATATTTTACGAATGTATCGATGTAAAGTTATTACTAATGAATAACCACAAACACACATGCATTTATGTGAATAAGTAATATAAACCGCTAATAAATATCTTATACATACACCTAAAATAGTGCAATATTCTGTACAAGACATCATCACATCACCCAATCTCAAATTCATCACATTTATCAAGTAGATATAAAAGATTAACAATATTAATATATCAATTCGCATTACATAGGACCCAGCCATAACACTTAAATACCTCTTAAGAAATATAATTGTGGGTATTTTCTTTACTAACAGTAACATATAATAATAACATGAACATCGCCTTCTAAAGAGAGTATAAAATAAAATTAAATTTGTGCCAGTACGTAATTTGTACTGTGAGTAAAAACTATAGAACGTAACAAAATTAAATAAAAACAGCGCATAGTATCGTCTAATATATTGCGGCAACGATATCGTCTCGAGTGGCGGGTAGGTGCTGAACTCAATAGTTGTGAGTCCGTCAATGTTGGCCCGTCGGACTGACGTAGCGCATGGGATATTAGACAGCAATAACACACGAGTGTAGTGACTGAGGGGCGATAACCGTGTACAAAAGAAATTACTTACGGATGTCAATAGATTAGCAGCGATCCATCTATTCATAACTCTGTGTAAACAATAAGATACAAATTCAACGCCAGCAGTTCTCAAACCAAATAATAAAATAGAAATATAGAGAATTAAAATAATTACGTGATTATGATAACATAAAGTTAGCAATAATTTAAGATACATTTTTTTATTTATTGAGTTATCCTTGCAAGATCTTTTTCGTTTTTTATAAAAAATACGGGCGATGAATCAGTCTTTCTTGCCATTATTTTTGAATGTTTCACCCATATATATTTAAATCCGACCTCCTTCGCACGGGATTTGGCTTTGCCGAGCAAACTTTTATAATGTTGAGTTAGATGGTCATTTATATAGAACGTAGAGGATGAGGAGTAACCGATATCGGATATATTTAGATTACGTTTCCGCGCAACAGCCACCAGGTCTTCTTTCATATAGCGATTATTAAAACAGATTATGATTGGCTTGGCCATATTAGGTGATCGCGTTGGTACGCGGGCAATGTAGTTTATATCCTCTTTCTTAATAGGAAAGTTGACACAATTCCCAATGTTTTGTACCAAGCTATATAGGTTTTCATCCTTTTTTTGTGGGATACCCTTAATCTCGACATTATTGGCTCTTGCCCATTGGTCTCTCTCTTCCAGTTCGGAGTTCAATCGGGCTATTTCCTTTTGAATAATGGGTATATCGGAGGCAATCTTCTCAACATCTTTAACTTTGGCTTCGAGTGATTGGACTTTATCAAGAAGCTTATCCGTACGCTGATGAGCCATTTCAACCGATTGTTTCAAGTCCGAAAGGTCATCTTTTATAATTTTTAAATCTTGACTCAGGATAGGAAGTGACGCAAGTTGCACCAAAATGTCATTCAACTTCTCCTGCATACTATCCAATTGGTTAGGTATTTGGAGATCTGGATATGCAATAGAGGGAACTGGCGAGACTGAGGGACTTGCTTTACATTTTGGACAGCGCCAAGTATTTTTTCTTTCGCCCAAACGCCTGAATCCAGTCTCCGTAACTCCAACGCAGCCAAAACCATATTGTTTTTTGCAAATATGGCAAATAGGTCCGTCGGTATGAGACTCGTCACAGATACTACAGTGAAACATTTTGAGAACAACTGGAATTTACGTGGTCAACGACTAGGTGCACTCAAAAAACACAAGCGGTGCCAAGCGATGCTAGGCGATGACTGCTGAAATACTGCTTTGCTTGAAATATACCATGTGCCAATGTCTTTACAATTATTATTCCTAAACAATTAAATTTAAAAACAAACTAGCTTAAAAAGTGAGTAATTTTATTTAATAATTTTGGTTAATATTAACAACTCCAGGTTACTAGACAAAGTGGACGGACACATACCATTCGTGACGCTGGCGTTCACGATAAGAATCATAGAGGCGATGGGGAACGCTGCCTTCCTGACGGCTTCCTTTGCAATTATCGCGAAGGAGTTTCCCAACAATGTCGCCACTATGTTTGTAAGTTGTCATTAGTATTATAATTATGAATAATGAATCTGATTCTTGATTCATGGATTTATTATTAACGACTAGCTATGCCCGCGTCTTCGTGCGCATGGAATTTAATGAGAAAGTTATTGTTTCGCATAGTTACAAAATAAATACATTTCTAAAATAAAATTAGCCTGCCAGTGAAAGTCCCGTCAAAATCGGTCCACCAGATTAGCCGGAACAAACAGACAGACAGTCAGGCAGACAAAAATCTTGAAGTTTATATATTCATATGCATTTAGTAAAAAGTGGTTTTAGACACTCCAGTTTTAATTATTTCTCTATATATATGTTTTGTAGTTTTACTTTAAGAAAGAGAAGAAGATATTCCAACCATTCTAAAAAACTAGTCTAAGCACTATGACTGCACTATGGGATGAAAAAACTAGAGATTTGACTCTCGTAGGGTACGGCTATCGTTATTATACTTATGTTTAATTAATGATTTCGTTCAGACCGCACTTTAAGGTTATCTACATAAGTAAAATAAAAAGAAGACAAGTAGATACAAATAAATATTTGAGTCTTCTTATTGACTATTGTGTCAAATACATCATCATTTTAGTGTATTTTTTTTAGTATATTGTAAGGTTAAGCTTTCACACTATGATACCTATAATATTTATGTATATATTGTTTTATTTATTATATATTAATTTATTATATATATTATTTTAACCATAAGTTTCGATGATAATGAGTAGTTAATATTATTAGCATTAAAAATCAGAGCAATGACGGTAGACATCAGTTTTGCTAACTACTTTTAGCTACTACAGAAATTTTATAAAAATATATCATACACTAGCTGTGCCCCGCGGTTTCCTTGATAAATGGATTATCTAACACTGAAAGAATTTTTCAAATTTGACCAACAGTTCTTGAGATTAGCGCGTTCAAACAAATGAACAAACTCTGCAGTTTTATAATATAAGTATTGATTAAATTTAACTATACTCCATATAAAGAAGTCTGTAATATACTTTTATTCAGTTATATGTTGTAAAAAGAATGCATGTATTACTGTAAAGTCCCACGACCATGATTGCTGTAAAGTAGCCGAAACGTCGACCATGTAAAAACCCAATAAACCGCAATAAAATCCGAAAAAGTTGTTTCATCATAATTAATTAAATTCGCGTAAACATTAGAAAACAAGAATGCATTTAGTTTAATGATTTTTGAGTAGTGTTAAAAAATATTAAGTGTTAAATCTGTACTGCATTTTGAGCGCCGTTAACAGCTTAAAACATTTACGTCGTGTTAAATCAAAGAGTAATTTTTCTCGTTCTAAGTTTATTTATAATGTCTTAGAGTATCATATTTTTAATACCTATTTAACAGTTTAAAAGTCTAAAGCAAGTATTTTTATTATCGTCTTAGTCGTAAAGAATTCAAGCAATTGAAGGCTTTTTTTAATATTATCAGGCATCATTAGAGACGTTCTTCGGTCTGGGTCTCATCGTGGGTCCAATGCTCGGTGGGGCCCTTTACAGCTGGGGCGGGTACTCCCTTCCATTCGCTGTACTGGGTCTTGCCCTTTTCTGCACTGCCATACTTTGCTACCTGACCTTGCCGAATACGCCTGACGATGAAGATATTAAGCCTACTGGACGTAAGTTAATTAATTTACGTACAAACAATAATTATCTAAAGGTACAAAATAATTCAAATATTGTTCAGCCAAAACAAACAACATCATAGAAATCAAATGCAATTAAAATAAAAATTTGTGAAAAGGCAGTCATATCGCTAAAAGAGTAATCTCTTACTGTCTATCTTTTGAAAAGACTATCAAAATTATTAAGTTATAAAAATGTTTATTTTGAATAGATATTATAATTAAATTTTTAAGAGTTTAAGATGATTGTCTACTTAAATTCTAAAAATAAAAAAGCTCTTGTTATTAATTAGGTAAAATAATTAATATTTTTTGCCACAGCAACAATGGTATCATTGTTGAAGATTCCTGGTGTACTTCTCGCTGCAATAACTATCGTATCGACTAGTTTGAGCATTGGATTTCTACAGGCGACTCTAGAGCCTCATTTACGACAGGTGAATACGTACACTTCATGAGTGATTTCTTCATCAAACATAGTCATTAAAAAAAGAAAGTTAACATTTAAAAAAGCAATCTATTTAATTGTACTCGCCACATTATAGCATACCCAAAAAACTGTTTTAATACCATCATTATTAAATTGAAGCCTAATTCTTGATTTTGTTACACCAAATTATTTCGTAAAGTAAACAGTATTTTACCTAAACTTTTAACATAATATATAAAGTTTTCAGTTCAAATTTCTTGAAAGATAACAAAAAAGATATTTTTCACTTCATATCATAAGTAAACAACAAATATTAAAGCAAATAAATAAAATAATAAACGCTTTACACTCAAAGGCTTGCTGTGTGGTTACAGCAGTAAGAATATGGCCACTCCCTCTCTTACCGTGGGTGTCGTAAGAGGCGACTAAGGGATAAAACAGTTCCACTACCACCTTGGAACTTAAAAAGTCGACCGATGGCGGGATGACCATCTAACTGCTCGCTTTGAAATACACAGACCGAAGACGGGCAGCAGCGTCTTGGGTGTGACAAAGCCAGCCCTGCGGTCACCAACCCGCCTGCCCAGCGTGGTGACTATGGGCAAAACACATTATTTCACGCCATTTTCGGCGCGAACTTTTGGAGGCCTATGTTTAGCAGTGGACTGTTTTAGGCTGAAGTGATGATGATGATTCAACGGCTTCCACTAGGGTTATTTCTATACGACAGCCAGTGCAACAGCCAGTGCTGTGACCGCTGCGCGCGTCATCAAGCAAAGCTATTCATAAAATCACCTTTCAATCAGAAAAACAAGTGAACTATTTTTAAACGACTATTTCAGTTCAAATTCTCACCAGTGATCCTTGGTTTACTCTTTGTAATAAACGGAGGTGTCTACGCACTATCAGCTCCAACCTGGGGTTGGCTCTGCGATCACCCCTCTATCAAGCCAAAATATGTAACAGTACTGGGGCACATATTTATAACGGGCGCGTTCCTGCTAGTTGGACCTGCACCTTTCTTTGATATGCCAACGTAAGTAGTTGCAAAACCTCTATTTAACCTTTACAGTAAAAATGTTTAAATCACTGCCCTGTTTTTTAACACATGAATGAACAATGGTACTCTATTCTATTGACTGATTCATAGCCGCCTAGCGTAATGAAGCAATGCATTTACAATTTGGTCAGGTTACTTATGTAACCTGAACTCCGTTAAGAAGAGTTTTTAAAAATTTGTATGGAAGTTGTTTGTCGTTTTTGAAGCTGAAGAAAAAAGATTTATTTTAAGAAATTTGAATAAAAACCGAATCCGATTCAATTATAAAGAAGTAAAATATAAATATTTATATAATATATATAAATATTTATATTTTAAATAAACTTGCAATAGCTTGTTAAATTTTTGTAAAATCATAACTCATTATTAAGTATATTTGTTTAAAAATGTTTGAACACTTTTTTCTAGGATATTATGGGTTACAATTGCTGGTCTGGTTCTGCACGGTTTGGGCATTGGCAGTCTTCTCGTGTCTTCCTTTTCTGATGCCCTTGGAACCGCAATGTACGTACAATTTTGTTTTAATTTTTCTATATAAAACCTGCTTAGTATTTAATCTCGGAATTACATTTGTCATTTTATAATGCCTTATAGAAATTTTATCGTTAAAAATGTATTATTTACTAGCGGTTACAAAAACTATCGGTGTTACTCTAATCATATATATGCATCATAATGTACGTATTATACATATAAACTTTCCTCTGGAATCACTCTATCATCAAAATCCATTGTGTAGTTTTAAAGATATAAGCAATATACAGACAGCGGGAAGCGACTTTGTTTTATACTATGTAATTATGTACTAATTCTTGTTTTTTAATATAGATAAATAGTAGGTATGACTGAAAGTCAAGTTGATAGTGTATCTATACAACTTAAATTAGTCATAGCTTTGTCTTGGAAATGTGTCAACGACGCGCCAAAAACTTTTATCAGAGTTCACAACTATCCAGATAAGCTTGTAATGAAGAGATAACTACACACCAATCATTAAGACTATAAAACGAAGCATTTACAATAAAATTAATATCCATAATTACAAATCCCATTAATGTTTTAAAATTACAATAGCAACAAAGTAATCGATAAAAAAATATTAGTTTATATTAAATATCGATAATTATTCTTTTAAAATATTTTACAAGTAATTAGGATATTGACCTGCAGGTTGCGTAGTTTTGATATCATTAATGAGTTTGTTTTTATGCAAAGTTCACGGGTTCAGTCTAGATATGGGTAACATGCGCAAAATCTTATTAATTTGAAGGTTATCATAATTTTTTATATAACAACATATCATTCGCAGTTTTTTTTGCCTTGTAAATTTTGACACTTAGGTACCTAACTTAATAACTTGTATGCTTAAATGGTTACTTACCCAGCGTTTCCTATAACTGGTTAATAGTCGCCACTGTTACAATAGTAACTGCTACCAAAACGCGTAAAACTTCTAATCGTTTTATTGGAAGGACTCAAAATACTAATAGAAAAAACGACCACCGATATTACACACCGCTTGCTTTAACAAACGCATAGATACATTACACAACCATTGTCTATTTGATATTATAAAAACATTTCGAAATAAACAGGATTTATTGTGTCTTAAAAATTTCTGTCTCAATCTGTTTGTGATCGCTAATCTAACTCCGGTGACTCTCACTTCCAAACTACGAAATTGTAAACAATTTCACCTAAACCTGCTGCTTAACTATATTTAGACCAACAAGGTCTAAATATAGTTTAAATATAGTGTAGCAGCACACAAATCCATATGAAAATCTATCCAGTCTGGATAATTTATACGTCGAAATTATTTGTACCAATAAAATAACGTTTGCTTCTCACCGACATATTTTACCTATTCCATGGAACTAACTTTTATTTTCCATAGTACTACTTATTACATGGTACTAACTTAATTTATAGACACAACTATTTTGTTTTCAGAGCAAGCGGTTTACCCAATTCCATAGAAACGTATGGCTTAGTGTCGGGAATGTGGACTTCCACGTTTGCATTAGGTGCGTTCATTGGACCCACTGTCTCTGGTCTGCTCTTCGACTCAATTGGATTCAGAAGTTCGACCGTGTTTGTCGTCATTCTTCATATTTGCGTCGTAAGTAACTTTATCAGTCATACAAGAAAATAAAATTAAGCATTGCGTTTTAATTTACATCACCTACCTCGCAAATTCTTTCAATAAATAACTATTTATCTCGTGCGTACTTTTAATTTCGTTTCTATTTATATCTGGTTTATAAAGAAGTTAGTTTTTCTTAATGTAATTATATAATCTTTAATTAATTTTTTTTTCATTTTAATACTATGTCATGTTATTTTTGCTTTGCAAATAGGTTTCTTATTTATTGAAAGCCATTAATCAAGAAGAAGGTTTCTTATTTATTAATTTGACAGCAGTTGACAGCTTAGCTATGTATTTTATTTTAACTTAAACAATTATTTAATACGACAATTGCTGTTAACACACAAATATGTAGATAAGTTGTAAGGGTTTACGTCAGTCTAGACGACAGACACAGGATTTCCATCGTACTCACTACTCAATGATCCCCACTATAGAGTGTGTAATGTTTATTTAATTTGATTTAAATCGTGATGTCTGTGTACCTTAACAAATAAATAATCTGTCGTGTAGATGGGCGTCGTCCTCTTGTTCCTGTGCACGTGCGACCGCTACAAGATGGAGGTGTCGGTGTCCGCCGGCGACCTCATGCAGCTCGACGGCACTCTGGACGAGAGCGTGCTCATAGGAGATAAGTTTACGCCTGCCACTCGAACTAAGAGGTATTATATACTTACAATAATAATTTATTGAGATAGCGGTTGAGATATGTCATAGCGGGTTATATCCTGCTCAAATTCTGGAGCAGCCCGTCTGGGAAAATACCTCAACCTTTCAGAAGATCACAGCTAAATAGCACTGCTCTGAAGTAGTGTTGTGTTTCTGTTATGACTAAGGTTTCCAGAGCACCTGGAGGGTCAGGGTAGAACCGGCAATACCGATAAGCTACGGTAAATGCTTACCATTAGGTGGGCCATAAGCTTGTTTGTCGTCCTAGTTGATATAAAAAAATATTATTTAAGACCGGCAATGCACCCACAACTCTGATATTTCAGTTGTCTATGGCCATGGATGGCAGTAGCTATAAAGGGTCAGGATGATATCTATTTGTCTGCCGTCATTTATTAGTCCGAAGTTTTATCCAAATTTAAATGTATATAGGCATTGGTTTAAAAGCTGGTGTTACTATAAAGTTTATTCCATTCTTTACTACGTAGATAGAAAGTAATATTTTTAAATAGTTGAAATTACTATAAAGTCATTTCTGTGTCAGTTATTTAAATTATTACAAATATTAATTTAATTTAACACTGACAAATATTAATTTTGGTGGCGTTCTAAGTATTCTAGTTTCATCAGATCTGAGTTCTTCTTTTTCACATAATATCCCTCTTTAAATTTACCCCTCATGAAATTTAAAGATTTCTACCAATAAGTTTTTATTAGATTATTTGGATAAAATTAACAATTATTAGCCTATCCTTTTCCAGCCGTCGCTACGGTATCAGTGTGGAACAATCACGCCCGCCGGCTATGAACAGTCTCATCGCTTGCTCCAGTTACAAGAACAGGAGAAGCCCTTGGAGCCAACGCACTCCGAGATATCGACCGTCCTACGGCAGCTTAGACCATCGCTTCAGAGCATCACTCTCCGTAACATAAACTAAAAATAAACAAGAGTAACTCTGTGTATTTGTAAAGTTTATCTTACTGTATCCTAGTCAATTTACCAAAGGGAGTGCTGAACAAGAAATACCGAGCTAAAAACTTGCAAACTATGCGTTCTGAAATCGCTAAAATACAACAATCAATTTATTTTTGAATCATAAGATGTTATATGAGATGTAACAAATATATATGCGTATCTAGGTATTTTAATCCTAATAATCAAGTATATAGGTATAAATATATCATACTTTTATATGAATACGTACAAACAAATCGCAACCACTTTCTTTTATTATCATACTGGTGTATTGTAATTAAATTAAATTGATTTTATCTTCCATTCAAAAACATTGTTATTGTTATTATTATTTTAATTACAATGATGTTTATCTATTCAACCTAAGTAGCGATACGTATGTATCTTATAAGTAAATAATAAACTTGAATAAATACAGATAATTAATGTAAATATTACTATTAATAAATAAATATAATATAATACCTTTGAGCATTTACTTTTCTTGTGTACATATACCTATAATTTTTAATTTTGTATTAAATTTTTAATGTAATCATTGTCACATAAAGGCTTAATAAGCTTAATACATTCTTCTTATTCATGCTTTTCTCTAAATATTATTAACTTCAAACTTTTTTTTAATATGCATGTATATTTATCGAAAATAAAGCGATACTATCCCGGACTTAATTTCTCGACTTTTTTGTAAAAATGTACATTGGCAGATCAATTACAAGGATTACTTTAATATTTTAGAAAAGGCTAAATAAAACTGGCGGACTAATGTATTAGTTTAGCAGTAAATCAAAGCTTAAGAAAGATCAAATATCACAACTTTCACGTCACTTATCTGACGTTCATGTCATGAGATATTCAAAGTAATTTGACACATTTTGAAACTTTAGAATTCGACTAGGTACTAAATACTATAGGTACTACTAAATTCGATAGGTAACCTACGAAAGTTACACATAAAATTGAAGTAAGCAGTATAGAAGTAGAAGATTTTAACCAATTTTTCGTTATATTCATAACGTATATATTATATAAGATGTATTTACTATTAATATTCAACGTCTCAGCGCGAAGGTGTATAATTTTTTGAAAGCAAGGACGATCGTTATTTGTAAATACTTCGCGAATCCAGGTCGTTTTCACTTCCACCAATATTTAGTATTAGGCAGCAACTCGATAGAATTACTACAAATGATTTAGTTTTTTGTATTAATTTATCGGTTACGTTAATGAATACAAAAATTTTAATTTTTTTTTGTTGTCTCCACGAGCTGCTTTTAAAGCAATATAACTAAGGTGATATTTTGCTATTATTTTTGAAACAGGCGTTTGTAAAAATAGACAGATATTCAATGATTATAAGTAATAACAATTAACATTAAACTATAAGATACATTTTCTATTTCAAATTACCCTATTATTCTATTTTTTAAGTATTATTTTACATTTTTTACTGAAATTGATTTAATTAATAAATTATTAGTTCTGAAATGGATAATTTCCGTTTTGATATTAAATGACAGCCCTAACATTGCCTAATATAGTTAAATAGCACTCCAATCGTCTGAGATCGACTGCAAATATAGAGAGAACATTCCAACCAGTTTCATAGTTGCAGTATTTATCTAAATATCTTAAAGCATTTTCAGTTCACACCTCGATGACATAGATTGCCATATGGGACATCGATAGAGTTCCCTATGCGTATACTCTCTATGAAAATAAGAAAGTCATCATCATCATCATCATCATCATATCAGCCTATTGCAGTTCACTGCTGGACATAGGCCTCCACAAGTTCACACCAAAATGATGTGAACTCATGTGTGTTGCCCATAGTCACCACGCTGGGCAGGCAGGTTGGTGACCGCAGGGCTGGCTTTGTCGTACCGAAGACGATGCTGCCTGTTTTCGGCCTGAGTATTTAAAAGGCAGCAGTTGGATGGTTACCCCGCCATTGGTCGGCTTTATAAGTTCCAAGGCGGTAGTGGAACTGTGACTGAAACGGCTGGACCGATTTTGACGGATCTTTCACTGACAGATAGCTGATGTAGTGAACAGTAACTTAGGTTACTTTTATTTTAGAAATTTATTTATTTTAAAATTCTGCGACCTGAATAATAACTTTTTTGTTAAATTCCATGCGAACGAAGTCGCGGGCACAGCTAGTCTGTAATATAAACGAAAATATGTTCTAAACAACAAAGTGAGTTAAAGACTCATACTTAACAATAAATTGATGTGACATTGTGTTTTAAATATAATTGTAATGTAAATACAATTTAGCTGAGGTCTTCGGTAGGCTTAAATATTTTCTAAGAAGGTTTGTATTATAGTATCATCCAGTCAGCTTTAGTCATAGCTTTACGTGATCTACAAATAGGTTCTTCATTATAAAATTGAAAAATACTGTCACAAACCGCACAGAATATCTAACAAAACCGCACAGAATATCTACAAAATAATTTTGTCGTCCCAGATATTTTTTGTTTTTAAATTACATGTATTGTAGGCGAGTTTTGCGAATCATTATGAAATTCAACTTTGCCTTCTTTTTATCGTGATTTCGAAATATCTTGTCACATTAATTGACTCCAATGACCCTATACTTAATCACTACACAGCAACAGATTTTGTGTAATTCATTTTTATTGGGACGATAAAAACGATAATTTTATATAGACTTTTAAAATCATAAATGATTATTTCAAGTGCCTAAACATAGAAATGGTATTTTTAATGACACTTTGTTTGGTAATCGATTATTAGTATTACGAGTAAATCAAGGTAAAGACTTATCTATTACTTTTATATAGAAATATTAATACAAAATCTGTTAAAATGTCCAGCGCAGGTGAACCTTCTTTTTTAATTAAAATATTATTCATCCAGCCTTATACTCGTATTTCTTGCATCACTGTTTAAGTTAATTTAAACACAGTTTTTCAATCATATTAAATTTAGCAGTTCAATTTAACTAGCCCCGAGGACCGTGACCCTGCTTTTTGCTTTAGGAATTGTGAGCTTAATCCTTGCCACGAGTCTTGGGTACATATATTATTTTGTAAAACCAAAAAACCTTAGCTAATAAGCTGGTTGTTATCAAAAACAGAGCCATTAAATTAGCTACCTAAGGAACAGACGTATGTTAAAAATACAAAGTTAATAATAATTATATTCTTGTAAATTGCTAATTTATTAGTGACCCAGGTCTCTGAATCTCTTAAAATTATAATCCCACCCAACTGCTTCAGTCCCTATCTCTTTTTTAACTTACTAGTAGCTTACCTAAACTTTTTTAAAAAAAATTTAGCGGAATCAAGTGCAACATTAAGCTCTAAAGAGGTTAACGGCGTCCTAGAACAAGTTTCTTTAATATAGAAATATACAAAAATTACTATAAAAACTAAAGTTGTTTTAATTATCACTTGTATAAGTTTCTATTTAATTTAAACTTTTTATAAGGTTAAAAGGACTTCATATTACGTAGATGAGGACATAGTAAAAGAAACGAAGGAAAGGGAATTTTTATATTTAAAAAATTACCTACTGGTAACAGTTATAATTTAGTATTATAATATATTTAGTAGTATAATTTAATGCTATAAGATGAGAAATATAACTACTATTCGAGAGGATTGTTATGGGAACATCCGAACATATCGCAAGCAAAGGTCACATTCCTAATGTAATCTTGGAAAGGTCAAAGCGTCTTCTGTTACTATTTAAAATAATACTAGAGATGATCAAACGTAAATAGGTAATAAAACTGCTTTATTTTGTACTGGTATTAATGAAATAGATGTCATTCAATATTGTGACTTATTTTAAGTTGAGGTTACTGGATAACACCGAGTACATTGCCTAAGTTTGAAATGTACCTAAGATGAAGCCATTATCTAATTGACTGTTTTTTACTATATTTTATGTTGATATTTTTTGTGAAGTTCGTTAAATGTGCATAATTTTCTTATGGTGAAATACATAATTTCCTTTGATTTCATTTTCATTTTGATGTCTTAAAAGTATAAAATAATAGTACTAGCGTACCTCTAGCTTTAAGTAGAATTCCTATATTGATAAAACGATTCGTTTACGAAACGTTACATTTCAAACACTTTTACAGTTAAATTACATAAAGTTACAATATACAGAAAACGATTTGTTTTACAAACGATTGGTTTTCATAAAAACCAACTGATTGTATGAAAATAGTGCCAGGAGAATAAAGGGCAAATAAAGGCGTTAAGTAAAACATCTTTCAATAGAATGTTTGACAAAATGTAGAACTTTTACAAGTTTTTAGTCCTTACAGGTTTTATATAAATAAGTTTAGCATCCTAATAAGTGTTTTTAAACACAGACTAAGCAATAAGCAAAAATGTAAGCAGAGATTTTAATATCAATGCATTTTTAACAGATATATCGCTAACTTTTATTGACATATTATAAACTATGTAAAAATGTCTTATATCTACTTATCAACAAAACTATTTAGCATATTTAAAAATACAAAGATACCAAAAATATTGATGACGTTTACCATTAGTTAGGTTGTAAAACACTCTTAGTCATACACATATATTAAAAGAAAAAAAAACTAAACATCTCCACCGTATGACGACGTCATTCCTCTTACACTGAATCATATAGATGCTTATCTATATATTTTAAAAGAAGCCTCACGTCATATCGAAAATATGCTCAATAAAAGATAAAAGAAAGAAATACTCTGACTCTCAAGTTCATTATGGGAAGTTTCAAAATACCAATTCGGTAAGTCCCGTAGAATCAAATCATAGTGGCTGTGGAAGTTTAATAAGATATATAATTTGAATAATTGCAACGTATCGTAATAACCGTAGATCATTAAATTCAAAACAATTAGAATTTGCCTCCCTAATGCTATGCAGCAACTCTACGATAAAATTATATTTGGAAATACAGATAAAAAATATTTCGTAATTCTTTTTTATCTTTTCTTGACTTATCTGTAATTATTATTATTAGTATCTTCATAACTAAGTATGCAACGGATTTAATTATTTCGATCACCACACAAATAAAAAAATATTACAAATTTTTGAATGATCAACGATGTATGTAGGTCATACATTATAACTTGACATCTGAGAGCTACATTATTAGAAGTTTTTCGTAATCTGGGTGGTTAGGCTATTAATTGTTTCCTCCATTCGATACGTACTGGGGGTTGTTGAGAGTGAATCGTTTAATTTAAGAAAACAAGTGTGACATAGATCACACCACTGGACCACACGACACAAGTAAAACTTCTTTAGCTCCATCTGACTTATATCTCCCTCTGTTCCGTTCGCCTCGCCCGATCACACTTTTTGTGACGCATTCACCAACTTACTTCCCAAGTCAAGTGTGCGTAAAGAAGTTTTACTTCAAAAATAAATAATATTGTCAAAAAATAAATCGCTTATAACTTATAATCTCTTATATATATATATATATACTACTACTACTTACTAACATATAACGTAATATTCGGTACAAACAACTGAACAACAAAAAACTATGATGTACCCTCACAAACATGAGATGACGCTGATGGTAGCTTCGTTATATCAAAGCTTTGTAAAGTTTGGAGCACAATGCTATAAAGTATTATAGTTATTAGCTAAACAATAAAATGTATTTATCTTACGCTTGAAAGATGCTAGCTTGGTGCAAAAAATAAAATACAAGGCCAAGAGTTGAATCTTGATTCTATTCAATTGATTCAAGCCAATTAATGGTTAAATTTAAAAATGACTAAGCGCACTTCCTATATTCAGAAAACGGTTCGTTTTGCATACGAACTGTTAAATTTAGAACACATATTGTATGAAATTTAAACGAGCTATTTTACTGAATATAACAACCGAGCATTAGGAACACGTACAGATAGATCTTACTGATAGTGTCAGTAATCCTCATCTCCCAGTGATTACATATGATTACATTACATATAAGGATATCTAATTAATGTCGTTTAGTACTATTTTTCTTGATCCTTTAAAATATAGCTTTAATTTGAAGTTAGTAATTCATCCCTCAATCATCATCAAAAACTGTACGTCTCTGAAATTATATCAATAATATCGCTTGAGCTGCAATATTCTTGAAGTAAATACACGTTACGGAATATATTTCTGTCTCGTTTTCCCATTACAGAAACTGAAAGAGACAACGCATTGAGTGAATACAGTTTCCAGTATAATGTTTGTATGAAACCTGTTGGACAACCTCTAGTCACGACTCTGGGTTCAAATTTCGAGTAACCGAGCTCTGGAGACTAAATAAAGCGGTATAAGTGAGAGTCAAAAGTAAGGAAATTGTTCTACAATATTATATTGTTACTTAAAAGATTGTTGTGATTGTTGTGTATTGTTACTTAAACATTATAGTTATCGTATTAATATTATTAACTAGCTGCTCGGGGACCGAATTTTTTGATAATTTTTTAATTTTATTTTGACAATATCGAAACAAAAAGGATTTAATCCAATTTGGTGCAAAAACTAAAACTACTGAAGTGACTGTAACGAAGCTTGCTACGTAGATAGGTTGAGAGCAATAATATTATACCTATATGTTACTTTTTAACCCGATATTAACACGGGATCGAAAATTGCGCAAGTAAAACTGCGAGGAGTAGCGGTCGGTCCGTAAAATCTAGTAAATAATAAATAATAATAATTAAATAAACATCTTATAACATACACACACGGTCAACTGTTCTTATGTCAAGCAACTTAATGCTTATGTTACAGGTAATAGCCGACTGTTATAGCTATTTTTTTAAATATAAATATACATAGAAATAAAACATATATAAATTTATAAATGCATAATTTACACCCAGACTCAGGCGGAAATCGAACCCGCATCCCGCGGAACAGAAAGCAGAGCCACTACAGACTGCGCCACCGGGCTAGTTTAAAACTGAAATGAGTAAATAACTGAAACCACCTTACCTTCCTACAGTGTGTCATCGTAAAGGTCAAAATACTAAAACCTTTTTTGTAACTGCTTCGCTAGCGGACACGGGTTCGATCCTATCACATCACAAATGTTTATACAGACCATACAAATGTACAGTTAGGTTATTTATGTTATATGTTGGATATTTATATGTGCGTGTTTTCGAGCCCCTGACAGAAGATTAACACCCTACTAGGAATCGTTGAGTGTTAGGTTATCATAATCTTTTAATTTATATCGTAATCTTTTGAGTCGTTGCTCGCGGTCTTAACCACAAATTTTTATGTGCGACAAATCATACTTAATGTTATATTTATTAACTAGCTGTGCCCGCGACTTCATCCGCGTGGAATTTATCAAAAAAGTTATTGTTCAGTTCGCAAAATTATAAAAAAAATATTCTAAAATAAAAGTAGCCTAAGTTACCCTTATTACATCAGCTATCTGCCAGTGAAAGTCCCGTTAGAATCGGTCCAGCCGTTTCAGAGATTAGGCGGAACAAACGGACAGACAGAAAAAATTGTATAAAAAATGTTATTTTGGTATATGTACCGTGTATGTATCCACCGTGTATATATCCACATGCATTTAGTAAAAAGCGGTTACTTTAATATTACAAACAGACACTCCGATTTTATTTATTTGTATAGAATATCAAAACTCATATGAAATGTTTAGTTGCATTCGTACTATCGTGCGTGCAAGTAGCTCGTCACTTGCCCCCACCTGACGGTGAACCTGTCACTTCCTTTGATCAGGTGTTACAAAACATTGGTTCCTTTTACAAATAATATTTTATTTCAAAGTCAACTGTGACGAAATATTCGTAATATTTTAGGACTACTATTTTTGTTTTTATATAGGTATGAGCCTTCTTCATTGATAACCGACTTCCAAAAAAGGAGGAGGTTCTCAATTCGACTGTATTTTGTTTTATGTATGTTACATCAGAACTTTTGACCGTGTGGACCGATTTCGACAATTTTTTTTAATCGAAAGGTGGTGTGTGTCAATTGGTCCCATTTAAATTTATTTGAGATCTAACAACTACTTTTCGAGTTATATCTAATAATGCGTTTTTACTTGACGCTTTTTTCGTCGACCTACGTTGTATTATACCGCATAACTTTCTACTGGATGTACCGATTTTGACAATTGTTTTTTTTTTGTTGGAAAGGAGATATCCCAAGTTTAGTACCATGATAAGGAAACTAGGATCTGATGATGGGATCCCAGAGAAATCGAGGGAAACTCTTGAAAATCCGCAATAACTTTTTACTGGGTGTACTGATTTTGATATATTTTTTTTTTTGTTGGAAAGAAGATATCTTTAGTTTAGTACCATGATAAGGAAACCAGGATCTGATGATGGGATCCTAGAGAAATCGAGGAAACTTCTTGAAAATCTGCAATAACTTTTTACTGGGTGTACTGATTTTAATAATTTTTACACATATAAATTTCATTGAGATCTGATAACTACTTTTTGAGTAATCTTTGATAACGCGTAGTTACTTGACTATTTTTTTTGTCGATCTACGGTGTATTCTGGTCTGGTCTGGTGGTTTTTTTTTCGTTTGCGAGCAAACACAATGATTGTTATATTAATTATAATATATTTGAATATCATATTGATATACCTGTTTCATTAGTTTGTGGAAAGAAGTACACAATATTTTCAGAATCATAAGTTCGAAACTTTTCTATAGAAATAATTTTATCAAGCGATTTACTTTTGTCATCAACTAGTAATGTGTTAACGCGAGTTGTTATTAAAATAACACTGAGATACTAGACACTAGCAAAACTACGACTAAAGTCTTTTAGCTAATTGTCGATTTTTTTATATTACTAGCTGACCCTGCAAACGTTGTTTTGCCATATATGTTATTAACCCCCTTTAACTTAAGGGTATGGAAAATAAATGTAGGCCAATTCTCAGACTTACCCGATATTCACACAAAATTTTATAAAAATCGGTCCACCCGTTTCGGAGAAGTATGGTAACTAACATTGTTACACGAGAATTTTATATATAAGATTTCTATAAACTGTCTATAACTAGAGATATAATTTTAACTTCAACAATATACGAACTGAGTCAGTAATCTACCGCTAGTAAGCAAAATCAGAAATGGATAGATTATTAAAACTGTCCATTAATCGAATAATATTTTGCAGTTATAAAAACTATGAATCCTTATATGAATCATATGACCTAACATTCTTAACCGGTTTGGAGACACCAATATATTTTGTTTGCCTTCTGACACCGAACCCCAGATTAGCATTAATATATTCATCACTATTCAAATTTTATACAAGCCTATAAAACGAAGTATATTTAACGCAACTTGTGAAAAAAACCTGCGGATTTCTTGCAGATAGAATGTCTTTAAAGGTGAATTGACTTGTATTTTTTAACCTACTTCAAAAAAAAGGAGGAGGTTACTCAATTCGACCGTATATATATATATGGTATGTTCGGGGATAACTCCGTCGTTTATGAACCAATTTTGATAATTCTTTTTTGTTCGAAAGGGGATATCCCTAGGGTGGCACCATGATAAGGAAACCAGAATCTGATGATGGGATCCCAGAGAAATCGAGGGAAACTCTCGAAAACCCGCATAACTGTTTACTGGGTGTACCGATTTTAATGATTTTTAATTTAATCGAAAGCCGATCTTTATCATGTGGTCACATTAAAATTTTCATTGAGATTTGATTACAACTTTTGGAGTAATCTTTGATAATGCGTATTTACTTGACAATTTTTTCGTCTACCTACGTTGTATTACTTGTCGATGTACTTGATCTCAATTTTTTTTACGTTTGCAAGTATTAATATTGCTATACCTAGAGTAAAATTAAGTGCTTTAAGTAATTAAAAAAATAAATAACTTTATCCTCTCTTTGGCGTAGTTGGATTACAATTTAATAAGTCGTATTTTGCTTTAAATTTCTTAACTGTTTGCAAACTATAAGTCTTACATCTTTTCTACTGAAGACTCTGGAAAGGCTGTGCGAACGGGATCTGAGAGAAAACGCCCTAGCTACAGTACGCCTACATCCAAACCAACACGCGTACAGCCAAGGTAAATCAACAGAGTCAGCTCTACATGCAGTGGTCAGTAAAATAGAAGAGGCCATTGAAAACAAGGCTATGTGTCTTGGCACCTTCATCGACATAGAAGGAGCCTTTGACAAGACTAACTTCAACAGCATCTCGTCGGCCCTAGTTAAGCACGGGGTACACCCGATGATGATCGACTGGATAGGTAACATGCTCAGAAAAAGAGTCATCAAACTTACATCAACTGAGGCACAACATGCACTGGTAGCCAGAGGATGTCCACAAGGAGGGGTGCTTTCCCCACTACTGTGGAACCTAGTGGTAAACGACCTTATAACCAGACTGAACCAGCACAACTACTTCACGATCGGGTACGCTGATGATATCGCCATCCTAATCAGCGGCAGAGTCAGCAGTACCGTGTGCAGTGTCACACAGCAGGCGCTACGAATTGTGGAGAGATGGTGCATAGATAACGAACTCACCGTCAATCCTGGAAAGACGGAACAGGTAATGTTCACTAACAAACGGCAATTGGGGAGCTACAAACCCCCTAGACTGTTCGGTACGGAGCTACAGTTCAGCTCGGAGGTAAAGTATCTAGGAATTATTCTAGATAGCAAACTGAACTGGAGCAAGCATCTCAACAGCAAAATTGACAAGGCTACAATAGCCTTCTGGCAGTGCCGCAGAATGATAGGTAAGAAATGGGGTCTATCCCCAAAAGTCACTCTGTGGCTGTACCAGTCCGTCATCAGGCCAATTATCAGCTACGGTGCTGTGGTTTGGTGGCCGAGAACCAGACTAATCACCGGAGAAGCAAAACTACAACGACTTCAAAGGCTAGCTTGCATGGCGACTACGGGCTGCATGAGGACTACTCCGACAGCCGCCCTGGAAACCCTACTGAACCTGCCGCCGCTGCACCTGTTTATCCAACAGGAGGCGGGAGCGGCTGCGGTAAGACTCAGGAAGCTAAACCTTTGGAGGAACGTAAAGGTAGCACATACAGGAATACTTGGCGAACTGGCAAACAGGGAACCGCTCGTCGAAGCGGTTACCGACAGGATACCCAAACAGTACGTATTCGACAAAAGATACAGAATACAATTACACGAAGACCCAGGTGAAGGCCTCAACCCTAGGGAGTTAAGAATCTTCACAGACGGGTCGAAAACATCAACAGGTACAGGTTCTGGGGTCTACTCAGAAGACCTGAATATCCACATCTCATCGCCATTAGGAATCCACAACACCGTCTTCCAGGCGGAATGTATGGGAATCATAATGGCAGCAACAGCGATCAAGTCTAGAGAGGTACAGGGTTTTCCAATCCGTATACTTTCCGACAGCAGATCGGTCCTGCAAGCCCTACAGAGCGACATTATGACATCAGGGCTAATATACGAGTGCCATCGAGCTCTGACGAAGGTAAGTGAAACAAACACCATTACCCTTCAATGGATAAAGGGACACAGTGGATCGCGAGGCAATGACGCGGCCGACCGACTGGCGAGGAATGGATCGGAGATGAGGGTCCACGGACCCGAACCCATTCTGCCTCTGCCATTCGGATGGCTGCGCAGCCAGCTGCGACACAACACCAAGGTAATGCACCAAGAATATTGGACAAACCTAACTACCTGCAGGCAGACCAAGGAAGCTCTTCCGACGATCAACCCAGGATTGTCCCGCAAACTTCGCGGTTATGGAAGAGCCCAGCTCCGACTACTGGTCGGGGCGCTTACGGGACATGCCTTGCTTAACAAGCACTTACACAATCTAGGTGTTACAGACAGCCCCCTGTGCAGAGCGTGCCTGGAGGCAGAGGAAACGGCCTCACATATCCTGCTGGAATGCGGTGGTGTGGCGAACTACAGGGCACTACACCTTGGGACACCGAGGTTGCTCCAGGAAGTCGTCGGCAACGTGAAGGGTCTGCTAGGCTTCCTCAAGGAGCTTGGCTGGCACGAATAGTGCCCACCAGCCGATCACGCAAAAAAGGCGCATCAAGACGTCGAGTTGCGGAAAATAGCCCGTGTACAACAACAACAACAACAACAACAACTGTTTGCAAATTAAATTAGAGTGTAATTGTGAAGTCGTCAACAAAACAAATCCGGTAGTGAGTCAAAATCAACATTAGCTTATCTATATTATTTCAAATAAATTTTAAACAGATATATATATATATATATATATATATATATATATATATATATATATATATACATATAATTGTTTCTTTCTCATGGCTTTATTAATATTATATCGAAGACTAAATGAATATTCTCTTATATCGAAGTAACAAAGATGTTTGTCAGTCAACATGTTCATCCAGAAATGAATAAATGGTAAATTAGATTGCTTAAATACTCATAGAATATATAAATTAATTAAGTCAATTTCTATGTTAATTTAAATTCACATTAATGTACTTTACTTTAAAAATGCTTCTGACGTATCTACGTATTATAAAAAGAAATTATTAATTTTCAAAAAAAATGTTCTACGAAGTAGGTATTTTTGGTTGATATGATAATACATAATGAACTATTATACTTTAAAAAAATAAAAATAAATGGATAGATTTTTTTCATAATCAAAAATAAATTAAGTCAAACAAAACTCAAAATGTCACAAATTTAATCATCCATTGTCTTACGATTTTTTACAATCTATACATACTATATAAATATAAATAAAATTGGAGTGTCTGCTTGTAATATTAAAATAACCATTTTTCACTAAATGCATATGGATGTATAAACGGTACATATACCAAAATAAATTTTTTTACTATTTTTGTCTGTCTGTCTGTCTGTCTATCTGGTTGTTCCGGCTGATCTCTGAAACGGCTGGACCGATTTTATCTGGACTTTAACTGGCAGATAGCTAATGTATTAATAAGGAGTAACATAGGCTACTTTTATTTTAGAAGTTTATTTATTTAACTATAACTCTGCGAACTGAATAATAACTTTTTTGTTAAATTCCACGCGTACGAAGTTGCGGGCACAGCTAGTATGCAATACAAATTTAAATAGATTATAATTTGTTTCAACATTTCCGTATCTCATATTTTATCAAAACAATTTTAAATTTTTTAACATACAAGTATTATACATAAATAATTATATCATAATCTATGCAATTATCTCATGGCATTTAACATATAACCGATTAACTTATCAAGAAGTCTCTTTCTTACTCATATAAAAAAGGTAAGTATGAAAGAGACAAAATATCGTTTGCTATTATGGAAGATTCTTGTATGAGTCATTGTGTTTGTATTGTAACGGTTGCAAACGGTGGGATTTGGGAGTGTACTAATGTTTTGAAACTTGTGTTACAGTAACTCTGTGACTCCTCTGAAACATGTTTGGTATTTACTCATTTATTATTTGGGAAAATTAAAAGCTCTATAACTCTAAGGATAATAAAATTAAGTTAATACATTTCTACGTATACAGTATATATAAAATAAATCCTAATATATAAAAATTACGCGTCACGTTATTTGTCCGCGATGGGCTTTTCAACTCCAATTTGCACACCGTATGCAGTTTGATCCAACTTGAAAGATAGGCTATATTTTATTTCGATATAAATAATTATTATATTCACAAAAAAATAAGGCCAGCTAGTTTAATATATAATAAACTTAGTCCTTTAAAAAAGGATATGCTTTTTTTTTCACGCGGAATGTCATCAATTACACCTACAAAACTACCATTTGAAGAAACATAGTTACAAGTCGATCATACTACATATATATTATATATAAGATAAATTTTAACAGCGAGTTAATAAAATGTTATAAACATCTAATTTAACGTTAATGGAATTCCTTGCGTACATCTTGATTCAAATAACGTTGATGATTCATTTGTAATTTGTTTTTTGTATCATAATATGTTTTCAATAGAGTCAAAGTTCATCGAATTCCTAATTGTGTTAAATCTGTACTATATACGTACCTACTATACACTGAGCTAAGCTATATAGCTCCTGGGGGGAATTAGGAATAGCTTTCTAATGTTTACGCGAATTGCACTCATTATAATGAAACAATTTTTTAGGATTTTATCGTAGTTTATTAGGTTTTTAGATGCCTGAAGTTTTGAATACTTTACAGGGTTTTTTATAAATCAAGGACTTTACAGCAACCATATTCACGGAAGGAATCAAGGAGTAATAAACCGCGATAAAAAACCGAAAAAAACGGTTTCATTATAATTATGGATAGCTGTTATTAAATAATCTTTAAATGATTATTCATTCAAAACGACTAGGCTTCCTTGACTGCTTTATTGACCTTATGTAACCAATGGACCTTGTTATTATAATAACAACTGAAGTACATTTAAATATTTCTTTCTATGTAAAATGTTTTTTTAGTGTTTTCTCAATGTCGCAATAAATTTTACAAACCTTTTTAGTATAATATTTATTAAATAACAAGATGACACGCTGACAGATTAGAAAATAATACTTGATTTTCGATAATGCCTTAAAATTGCAAGTGAAGAACACGGCTTAGGTCATAATTATTTTGTAGTCTTGTACATATTTATAAACAAAAATATGACGCGGATGTAACTGTAAAAGCTTAATACTTACTTAGTAAAACTTTATTTCTTTACAAGTCCAACTTCAAAGTTCATATACGTACATAAAACAAAATTACAAGTTTCCCATTATAATTATTCGATTTCTGTCTTAAAATATCACATGATAGTAATCTTAATGATTACAATGAGAAGAAGAAGAAGAAGAAATATACGTTATTGTGCGTACACGTTAACATACATAGGTATACTAAAATAAAACTTACAAAATAATATAATGCACAAAGGGGGTATTAATTTCTTTTGAGATATATTGTAACCAGATAAACGCGTAAGACTTTGTGGACGCCGCGTTGGCGCAACGGTTACAGCCATGGATTGTACCTGTTGCGCTGGCGGTTGCGGGTTCGATCCCCGCACATGACAAACAATTGTATTGGCCATACAGGTGTTTGCCATGGTCTGGGTGTTTGTGCAGTCCTTGTGGGTCTCCCCACCGTGCCTCGGAGAGCACATTAAACCGTCGGTCCCAGTTGTTATCATGTACACCTGATAGCGATTGTTACTCAGGACTAGGAGGGAATATATCCGCCAACCCGCATTGGAGCAGCGTGGTGGATTAAGCTCTGATCCTTCTCCTATATGAGGAAAGAGGCCTATGCCCAGTAGTGGGATATTACAGGCTATAATATTACAGGCATATGTATATTTGTTATATATTGGCCAATAAATTGAAAAAAAAATAGGTTTAAGTTTAAAAAACGGTCAACAATTACAAAAAACAATACATCATAACAAATAATGATGCAAAATATGAATATATTAATATAGGAAAAAACTGTAATTTAAATCGTTCATATTATTAATAGGTATACCAATCAACAATTGCTAATATTGATTTTATCTGCAGTATTATTTAACTGTGATCTTCTGTGATTTTTGTGATCAAGCCGGATATTATGCTTCCATATAAAATTTTATTTGTTTGATTTTTAATTTAAAATAACCAACACCGTTTATTACTTAGAAGTGCAATATCGATGTTATCAAATGTTTATTATATACCTAATTGTTTTCTACTATGACAATGATAGCTTTATGAGAATAAATATCTTTAAACCATTTACAGTAAGTGAATATTAATTGAGTAATATTACGATAGTTCTCAGACTCAACGAACAGCTTGTGTTCGGAATTCCTTTTTATATCCCAATAAAAAAATCCATCACATCCTTCCATTCACAACTCAAGCAAGGGCGGATACTCACGACACTGAGTACGTGTCCCGTTTAGACATAGAGCAACATGTCTTTTAGAATTGACATGAAGTATAAAAATAATAGAATTATCTATATTTATATGGAACTAGCGACCTGCCCCGGCTTCGCACGGGTGCAATGCTGATACTTAATATACTACAGAATGTCTTTATTTATAGTGTGAAGCTAGCTTATAGCATGGTTATTATTAACATAATAACAACAACATTCAAATATACGTCGTTAGATTACGCGTTGTTACAGAATGCGTTGAAGAAATAAAGGTTCACTGCTCGTTCCCCGTAGGTGATAGCGTGATCATTTGTAGCCTATATGTTGACCCGACTTCTTAATAATATTCGTGCCAAATTTGAAGTAAATCCATGCAGTACTTTTTGAGTTTATCTCGGACATACATACAGACAAACAGACAAGCAGACAAACAGACAAAAATTCTAAAAACTATATTTGTGGCTTCGGTATCGATTGTAGTTCACACCCCAAGTATTCTTTTAAAAAAATCTTCAATGTACAGTTTTGACTTTCCTACCATTTTATTATATGTATAGATTATAGTAGTTTCATTTACGTAAAACACAATTAGTAAATTTACCTAATACATATATTGGCATTTTATTTTAGTGTGCAATAGCTAACCAGACGGGAATTGTCCTGTCTGGCGAAGGGTCATAGGCGCTAAATTTGCTGAAATTTTACAAAAGTCTGTCAATTTTTATCATTTTTAGCTGTAATAGTTCTTTAGTGTTAGAAAACTTTATACATAGTATATAAATAAATAAATAAATAAATAAATAAATATGAATCGTAGGAGCTAAATCCCTCACATTGGATCATTACAATTTTTAATAATTATTGCTAGATAAGTCATAAGTGTTATGAGTATCAAAAATAAAGTAATTAAATTAAAAAAGAAAAGAATATAATAAAATTAAATTTAATAAAACCGTCAAAAATGAGTCATTATGATGAATGGCCATTCTATTAAGAAATTCTTTCTGTGTCCACAAAATATGCGAAGTTCTTTATTTAAGGATAATAAACCCCGTTGAACTCTTGTCAGTTTCCCTTAGAAAGTTTAAATTCTTCGCATTTGATTTATGATGCATACAAAATGCTATATTATCATATCAAATACAGATGCAGCACGCAAATATATTAGTGGAGATTGCATTCATATATTTAAAGGAATTTCAATGCATTATTTTTATAATGATTCCAACAAGTTCTGGTAACTGGTAAGTATGTTTTGTTAGGGCAGAGTTAAATATAGCTTTAGAACAGCTGTGATTGTCTTTTCTCAGTTTAATTTTTATAATACCTTAACTTTGA